>NC_133659.1:258303401-258632792 GCF_037893015.1 Macrotis lagotis | reverse complement strand
GAACAAGTTTATATATAGACGTTTCTAGCTATGTATGTGAATTGGGAATATTTTGGATCTATATATACAAAATCCAAAGCAGTGGTTGTTTGCTTTGAAGTAAAAGTACTATATAATATAGGAAAGATAAACACAAGATAATTTGATATTTCTCTGTGCAATCTCCTGGACAAAGGAGGCATTTATTTGTTGTAAGATACAACAGGCTAGAAGGAGTTTTCTCTAGCCAAGGGGAATCTGATATGTCATCCTTATATAGAGATGGAATAGATATGATTTCACACAAAGGGATGTCTCTAGTAGGAGGTAGGAGACAGGCCTGTAGGGCCAGTCATAGTTAGAATACCTGGTTTTAAGCAAAGACCCAGGAAGGATAATCCAGCTTTAGGTAGGGGTTTCATTAATTGGGACTCCATTAAGATTATAAATGGAATTTAGTGAATTATATTCACTGGAAGTTCTAACTAGGTAAAACAACCATTTTAGATCAGGGGACTTTTAACTGATTATCTCCTATGTCAGATACCAGGATGGTCAACAAAAGCAAATGCTAACTGGGTAAATGTCATGTTCTTGGAGCCAAGGAAGCCAATGGGTCAAGATGTCAGGTGACAGGGATGGGCAGCCAAAGGGGCAGCTTCTCAGTATGGCTGAGGTTGGACCCCTTTGACTTGATTTCCTCAAAATGACATTTGGATAATATCTCCCCTGGAAGAATAAGTCTGGCCTAAGACATTTGACTTACCCATGTGACCTCTGCCTGGACACTGACATTCAATACTCATAAAGGAAATTTCCTTTAATGTCCTGGAAAGTTTTAGGCAAATTAGATCTTATAGCCAGAGATGGGTTAGGTATCTGGCTCTGACACCTGCTATTAGCTATATGTTAAGGTGGGAAGTAAGTTTCCTTAGTTTTTGTATTAGAGGGGATATTTAGGTAAGAAGAATGGGAAATTCTTAGGATAATTACAGTTTCAAGTTCTAGTTTAAGGAAAGGAGTGTGAGTTAGATAAGTATATCAGGAAAGGAAAATATGGGAATATTTGGGGAAAATTCATTTTGGTTAAGGATGTCGTTAAGGAATTGTTATTGTAATGAGATCAAAGGTTAAAATTGTTTATTCTAAGTCAGATGCTGGGTACTCTTAGAACAAAGATGACTGTTGAATGTATGTGTATGGAGCAAACTCCCAATGAGCATGATCACATTGACTCAAGCTTGTGAGTTTGCTCATGTAGTAAAATGCTAATGGAAGTTTGGGTTAAAGGTGAAGTATGTGTGTCAATATGGCAATAAGGCAAAATGTAAATTACAATAAATTCCAGAATCTTATTGTTTTGTGATGGAAATGTGTTTTGATCTGAGTAAGATGTTAAGTAGTTTCTCTACCAGAAGACAAGGCCTCAAGGAGTCAGAGCTGGAGATGACTTTTTTGGAATAGATTCAGAAGATGTTGAAAGACATTGGATGCCTCCAAGAGAGAAGGGAAGAGAAGAGAGGAGAGGCACTGGACCAGTTTATCTCCACCATCTCTCACCTTTGTGTACATTGTTTATAACTTCCCCTTGGCTCTATAAGTGTGACACCCCTACTTATGCTCTTCTCCTTATGGAAAGGAGGAGGGGAGGCAGGGTGAAAATGTTCTCCATTGAGAAAGAAAAAGGAAGATTATTGGGTGGCATTATTATAGCTATGTGAGTCTGTATATCCTATCTAGGGAATGAGTCCTATCTCTGATTTAGACAACAGGGTGTTAGTAAAGGTGGGAGGAGAGTCTAGCTGGCAGAAGTCAATGCCCAGTCTTTTGGTGAGGCTGTTGGACTTGCCATAATTCACAACAGTTTGAGAATTGGCCTTGGGTATCCCTGGGTCTGGCCTAGATTCTCAGTCCTTGGTGAGAGGTGCATGGTGGCACAGGATTCTGATCCAAAGGAGAGAGACACCAGTGGCATGTGACTGAGCCAGTTCAGGGTGACTATTGTTTATAAGTGACTGGCCAGGATATTTGCCTGGGCAATAGCAAATGTCTGGACATGTCCAGAAGCAGGGCTCATATATTCTGGATTGCAAAACTTAAGAGATAGGTGGCCTCAGACTCATGTGAGATGAATGATGGTACCTGGATCCCTTACTTCTTGCAAGATGCACAAACTGGGGCATTTCTTAAGGGAAACTGATTATGAGTCAGTATGGACTTGCAAGGAAAGTACTGAAATAGTCATTTGCAAGAAAGATAATTTAAGAAACATCACTAGGTATATTGGCTATTCTTGGGGTTGATCCAATGGCACAAAATCAGGAATTTAGTTTGGATTTTGGAGCCAAGTAGACCTTTCTAAAGACAATGGTATAAAAACCTGCAGTAGAAGGAGGTACAGCAACTTTGGAAATGTACCTATTATCATGATGATTATATGGCCTATTTAAAAGGGCCCCTTGGAAATAAAGAGGAAGAACAATGTTATCTACCTGTTGGCTGAGGAAGGAGTAGTCTGTGGTAAACTGAACGTGTCAAGCTGCTGCCTAAAGATAGATGACAATGGGCAGGTGGTAAAGAAAATAACCAGGGATATTAGAAAGTTGGCACATGTTCCAGTCCAAACCTTGGACAAGCCCATTTAGTACTTCTTGGATGAATTTGGTTTACTGGTCCATGGTGGAAACAGTTGCTGGGAATAATAGTATTGGCCCTAAATGGGATAATCCTCTTATTGTGTGTCTCCCATGTATGATCCAGTTAAATAACCCAAACAGTACAAAATTCTATCAGTAAAATAGGACAGGTTTATGTCTCTAATGAAGAGGTAAAAATATTAATTGAGAAAGTTAGTAGTCCTATCAAGGATGAGGACTGTGAATTATTGTCAAAACAATTTGAGGAAGACACTGCTGGTGAAGTATGAAGACCAAGTTGTTATTAAGAAGAAAAGGGGGGTCGAAGCCAAGATGGTGACAAGAAAGGATCGAGTCTTAGGCGCTCTCTGATAAAACTTGAAACTAAGGACTCTAACTAAACTTTGGAGAGACAGTACCCACAAAGGGACCCAGTGAGGCAGTTCTCCTACTCAAGGTAACCTGGAAAAGAGCAGAAAGGCTCTGCTCCCCGGGATCGGAGAGGCAGCCTGCCAGAGGGGTGGCCCACCAGAGCAAAAGAACTTCAGCCTCCCAGAGGCAGCCCCAGGGCGCTGGGAGCCCCAGCTCACAGCAGCAGGGGAGTCTCCTGAGCTGCACTCCGAGGAGCACTGGGCACAAAGTGGGGGAACAGCGGGGGACCTCTGCCAGAGCAAGCACATGGAACCCAGTCCTTGGGGCACACAGGGAGCAGCTTGGTCTTTCTGCAGCCCAGAGCCAGAAACAGAAGCAGGCAGAGCTGGTAAACAGGAGCCCCCAGGGCATGAGCCCATTGAACCTAGGGAGGGGAGTGAAGAGAAACTGCGAGCTCTGTCCTCTGCCCCTGGAACAGGACTCTGGGGCTCTGACCACATTCAGATCCTGATCGCAGTCTAGGCTCCCCCATAGAACAGCAGGCCCCCCCCACCCCAGCTCAAGAAACACCCCAAACCAGGCCCAGGCTGGGAAAATGAGCAAGCAGAGAAACAAAAAGAAGACTAGGCAAGGGGGAATGAGGGAACCTTTGCTCTCATCAGAGATGGCTAGGAGAGGAAACAGCATATATACTCAATGGGGTATAGACATCTGGAGTAAGAAGGAGGGGGGGAGCAGGGGGAAGGGGTGGGGATGTGAGTGATGGAGGAGAGGATGGACCATGGGGGGAGAGTGGTCAGATATAACACATTTTCTCTTTTACTTCTTGCAAGGGGCTGGGATTGAAAGGCCTGCCCAGGACCATAGGGCCAGGTGGATTCTGGGCCTAAGGGGTGGTATGGGGGCTCAGGGCTTCTTGGCCCCAGGACCAGGGATCTGTCTGCTGTGCCACTCAGATACCCTACAGCAGAGTCAGAGTGAAAGGAGAGAGAAAATATAGTACATGGTAGAGGAGAAATAAGAAAGGAGGGAGTTGCGATCAGCAATGGCAACATTGAAAAAATATGGAAGTAACTTTTGTGATGGACTTATCATAAAGAATGAGATCCACCCATGAAAAAAAAAAAGAAGAAAAGTGGGGGGGGGGCAGTGAGGTGGTGACTCAGTGGATAGAGCACCGGCTCTGGAGTCAGGAGTACCTGAGTTCAAATCCGGCCTCAGACACTTAATATTTACCTAGCTGTGTGGCCTTGGGCAAGCCACTTAACCCCATTGCCTTGCAAAAAAAAACCCTAAAAAAAGGCTCTAGATCCAACTTTGGGGTGGCTAGGTGGCGCAGTGGATAGAGAGCACCAGCCCTGGAGTCAGGATTACCTGAGTTCAATTCTGACCTCAGACACTTAATAATTACCTAGCTGTGTGGCCTTGCACAAGCCACTTAACCCCATTGCCTTGCAAAAAAAAAAAAAAGAAGAAGTAAAAGGGGGAGTTGAGAGGAATGTAGGGTGTTGGTCTTCACAGGATGTGGAGGGGGAGCCCTTACGGAATCCATTACAAAGGGGGAATGACCCAGCCAATCACAAGGCTGGAATAGTTTTCCTAATCCCATTCCAGGGATAGCAAACCCCAAACTGATTCTCAACCAGTCAAGAGTGACCTAGAGATCTTGACCTAATGCTACTGAGTTTGTGCAATTAGGTAATTGAATATTAACCCACACACCCACTGTGATGATTGGGGTTCATTAGCATATCATGAATCCTGTGATATGGGGGGATAATATTAGGGGCATATCATGGAATGGATGGACCTTTTCGATTGTAACTCAAACTCTGAGAGCCTATGAACATCCAAGAGGGAGGGGAAAGAGTTTCTGAACATCATAAATTACCTGACTCCCAAGACCAATGTGTGCCTTACAACTAGGTGAGGTACCTGAACCTTGTAAGGTGTATCTTGCAAGGTTTGTGAATAAAATGTACAATTTTCTCTCACTCTAGCAGTTTTTCTTTTCATTATTTATAACATATGGGATTTCAGAGAAGCCTGGAAAGACTAACAAAAATTGATGCTGAGCAAGACGAACAAAACCAGAAGAACATTATACACCTTAACAACAACAGGGCGTCAAAGGGCAACAAAAATGTGCATACCCTTTGATCTAGCAGTACCACTACTGGGTCTGTACCCTGAAGAGATTATAAAAAAGGGTAAAAACATCACTTGTTTGTGGTGGCAAAGAATTGGAAACTAAGTAAATGTCCTTCAGTTGGAGAATGACTTAACAAACTGTAGTATATGTATGTCATGGAACACTATTGTTCTATTAGAAAACAGGAGGGATGGGAATTCAGGAAAGCCTGTGGAAGGATTTGCATGAACTGATGCTGAGCTAGATGAGCAGAACCAGAAAAACATTTTACATCCTAACAACAACACAGGGGTGATGATCAACCTTAATGGACTTGCTCATTCCTTCAGTGCAACAACCAGGGACAATTTTAGACTATCTGCAATGGAGAATACCATCTGTATCCAGAGAAAGAATTGTGGTGTTTGAACAAAGACCAAAGACTATTACCTTCAATTTAGAAAAAAAAATGTTATTACGTAATTTTGCTATCTCTTATACTTATTTTTCTTCTTTAAGGATATTATTTCTCTTTTATCACGTTCAACTGAGATCAATGTATACCATGGAAACAATGTAAAGACTAACAGATTGGGGCAGCTAGGTGGCACAGTGGATAGAGCACTGGCCTTGGGGTCAGGAGTATCTGAGTTCAAATATGACCTCAGACACTTAATAATTACCTAACTGTGTGGCTTTGGGCAAGCCACTTAACCCCATTTGCCTTGCAAATTTTTTAAAAAATTAAAAAAAAAAGACTAACAGACTGCCTGCTGCGGGGAGTGAAGCAAGAATGGGGGAAAATTGTAAAACTCAAAATTAATAAAATCTTTCTAAAGAAAAAACCAACAACAACAGGGCATGATAATTAACCTTAATGTGCTTGCTCATTCCATCAGTGCAATGATCAGGGACAATTTTAGGGGATCCATGATATACCATCTATAACCAAAGAAAGAACTGTGGAGTTTAAATGAACACCAAATATTATCTTCAATTTTTAAAAAGTTGTCTTATGTATTATATAATGCTTTTTCTAGTATTTTCTTTCTTCCATATGCATGTTTTTTCTCTCAACACATTCAATTTTGATCTATATATAACATGAGAACAAATGTAAAGACTATATCAGATTGCCTTCTGTTGGGGGAGCAGGGAGGGTTTTGAGTGGAGGGAAATTGTAAAATTCAAAATGTTGCAAAAAATGATTGGTAGAAACTACTATTGTATATAATTGGAAAACGAAGAGAATATTTATATAATTTTTAAAAAATGAAAATGAGGTCATTCAGACTGACTACAAAAAAAAAAAAAGAATTATTGTTCCAGGGTGGAGCCAAGATGGTGGCACAAAGTTAGGAGCTACTGGAGCTTTTCCTGAAACAACATTTTTTTTTAGGTTTTTGTAAGGCAAATGGGATTAAGTGGCTTGCTTGCCCAAGGCCACACAGCCAAGTAATTATTAAGTGTCTGAGGCCGGATTTGAACACAGGTACTCCTGATTTCAGGGCCAATGCTCTATCCACTGTGTCACCTAGCTGCCCCCTGAAACAACTTTCAATGAAGCTCTTAAAGTGACAGAACCCACAAAAATAAACCCCGCAGTGAAACAACTTTTCGGCAAGATATCTTGGAAGAACTTCAGGGAAAAGTCTGTTATGTGAGTAAGAGTTGTATAGCCAAGTGTATGCAGAAGAGCTGGGAAGCTAGCAAGAGGCTTTTAGTCCCAGAGCAGCTAAGGTCCCAGCACAGTTCTGCCAACAGTAAGGATCTCCAGATCAGAGAGCAAGCTTAGGAACCCTGGCAAGCTGGCATATTATTGGGTTATCTTCCCACAGGGAGCAAACCAGGAACATTGGAAACATCTAAGCAGAAAGGCGGGGACCAATACTCCAGCCCCCAGCAAAAGAAGGCTTGGAACTCTACACCTTGTACCACAAGAACAGAGCTCAACTGACAAAATGATCAGAAAAATCAAACAAAACAAAGAAAAAAATGCTAACCATTGATAGCTACTATTTTGATAGGGGTGATAACACTAAGAAGAGTAAAGCAGTGACAAAATAACTACATATGGAGCCTCTAAGAGGTTGATGAACTGGTCTCAATTCCAAAAAGACCTCTTGGAAGAGCTCAAAAAAAGGATTTTAAAAATTAAAGAAGAGAAGAAGAAAAATAATGAGAATCATGCAGGAGAATTATGAAGGAGTATTATAGCCAAATTTCAGAATACTCCATCAAAAAAGAAAATGCCCCAAGCAGCCAGGAAAAAGCAATACCAGGCAACCACAGTTAGAATAGGATTAGGCAGGACTTCTCAGCTTCAAAATTAAAGGATCAGAGAGCCTGAAATATGATATTTCACAGGGTAAAGGAGCTTGGATTACAACCAAGAACCAACTACCCTGCAAAATTCAGCATTTTCTTTCAGGGGAAAAGATGGCTTTTCAATAAAATAGAGGACTTTCAAACTTTCCTTATAAAAAGACCAGAACTGAACAGAAAATTTGTTCTTTAAATACATGACTCAAGAGATATATAAGAAGGTAAATGGAAGGGGTAGAATTTGTTAGTTAACTCATGAGAATTGTATTTCTCTTAGGACAAAGAATGTAGGTATAAATTGACTGTGATGTGATCAAACTTGCAACTCCTGATTGTATTTCTTTAGTGGGTACTTGGAAAGAAGGTGTGGTATAAATTGATTATAATGTGATGATGTTTACAGCACTTAAGAATTGTATCTCTAATGGAACAGTGTAATTGGATAGAGGCTGTGGGTATGAAGGGACCATGAGCTACTACTTGCTTATAAATCAATCAGTCAACCTTTGAGAATTTTACTTCTATCAGGATATATAAAAGGTGTATATGGAGATAGAGGTTATGGATGCAAAACAGATTTAAAACAATTAAGGCATGAAAAGAAGGATTATATTAGGAGAAGGTAAGCACAAAGACCTATTAAAGTAGAGGGAAAGAAGGGAGGGTGTAAGCACTGAATAAATCTTACTCTCAATAGATTTGACCCAAAAAGGGAATAACATACATTCTCAATTGGGTTTAAAAAAACTATCCTACAAAGAAATGGAGGGGGAAAGAAAGAACTGGCAAAAGAGAAGGCGAAAGTAAAGGTAAAGTTATAAAGAAAAGTTAAAGGGCAAAAGGAGAAAGAGGCAGCAATCAGAAGTAAAACCTTAGTGAGAAAGGATAAAGGGAAAGGAAAGAGAAAAGTATAGATAGAGGAAGATAGCATGGAGGAAAAGAGTTAGTAATAATTTTAACTTTAAAAGTGAATAGGATGACGTTTTTCCACTTTCTCATGATTTTCCTCCGACCTTAATTCTAATTCCTTTTTCACAAAATGACTAATGAGGAAATTTTAATGTAAAAATTAATCTAAACATGAATGTATATGTAAAACTGTTACCATATTGTTTGCCACCATGGGAAGGGGCAGTAAGAAAATATGAAATTCATAAACTTGCAAATGGATGAATGTTGAAAACCATCTTTGCATGTAATTGGAAAAATTAAATTAAATTTTAAAAAATCATGAGAATGGAACTTCAGAAAAATCTGGAAAGACTTGTTTGAACTGTGTGAAGTGTGTGAACTGAGTGAAGTGAGCAGAATCAGAACATGTACACACTAAAAGCAACATTGTGTGATGATCAATTATGATAGACTTACTCTTAGCAGTTCAATAATCAAAGATAATTCTAAAGGACATGTGATGGAAAGAAAATCTACATCCAGAGAAGGAACTGTGGTGTCTGAATTCAACCCAAAGCTTACTTTTTTAGATTTTTACAATTTATTTTATGTATTATGAACTTTATTGCCCTCTCATTTTTTTTTGCCTTTTTGATTTGAATTGTCTTTCATAACATGGTTAATATGAATATAAACCTAGATATGCATGTATAGGAGGGAGAGAGGAAGACAAATGTGACTCAAAACCTTACCAAAAATAATTGTTGAAAATTATTTTTTCCATGTTGTTGGAAAAATGAATAAATAAAATATTTTTAAAATAAAAAAAAGGAATTGTTGCATTATCTGAAAGCCATGATCGCAAAAAGAGAACCTAGACAACATCTTTTAAGAACTCATCAAGGGAGAGGGGGCGGAGCCAAGATGGCGACATGAAGGGATCGAGTCTTAGGAGCTCTCTGATAAAAACTCATAAACTAAGGACTCTAACTAAACTTTCGAGAGACAGAACCCACAAAGGGACCCAGAGAGGCAGTTCTCCTACTCAAGGTAACCTGGAAAACAGCAGAAAGGCTCTGCTCCCCGGGGCCGGAGGGGCAGCCCTCCAGAGGGGTGGCCCTCCAGAGCGAAAGAACTTCAGCCTCCCGGAGGCAGCCCCAGGGCACTGGGAGCCTGAGCTCACAGCAGCGGGGGAGTCTCCTGAGCTGCACCCCGGGGAGAACCAGCACAAAGTGGGGGAACATCGGGGGACCTCTGCCAGAGCAAGCACGGGGAGCCCAGCCCTCTGGGCACACAGCCAGCAGCCTGGTCTTTTGGCAGCCTAGACCGGGAAACAGAAGCAGGTGGAGCCTGTAAGCAGTAGACCCCAGGGCATGAGCCCATTGAGCTGAGGGAGGGTAGTGAAGAGAGACTGCAGAGTTCTGTCCTCTGCCCCTGGAACAGGACTCTGGGGCTTTGACCACATTCAGATCCTGATCGCAGTCTAGGCCCCCCTATAGAACAGCAGGGCCCCCCCACCTCAGTCCTGTGGCAGAGGGGGGCGCTTATGGTCATTCACAGACCAGGAGGGAGGACAGAACCTCACACACTGAGACCTTTGTGGGAGTGTCCCAAAAGCTCAGGAAGCACCCCCAAAAAACAGGCTTAGGCTGGGAAAATGAACAAACAAAGAAACAAGAGGAAGACCATTGAGAAATATTTTGCAAATGAGCCCAAGAAGGATCAAAATACTCAGTCTGAAGATGAGGAAGCACAAGCTCCTGCATCTAAAGACTCCAAGAAAAACAGAAATTGGGCTCAGGCTATGATAGAGCTCAAAAAAGACTTTGAAGATCAAATGAGGGAGTTAGAAGAAAAACTGGGAAAAGAAAGGAGAGAGATGCAGGAAAAACATGAAAATGAAGTCAGCAGCTTAGTCAAGGAAATCCAAAAAAATGTTGAAGAAAATAACATGCTAAAAACCAGCTTAGGTCAAATGGATAAAACAGTTCAAAAAGTTATTGAGGAGAAGAATGCTTTAAAAAGCAAAATTGGCCAGATGGAAAAAAGAGATAAGAAAAATCTCTGAGGAGAATAAATCCTTCAGACAAAGAATAGAATTCAGGGAGATTGATGAATTTACCAGAAATCAGGAATCAATACTTCAAAACCAAAAAAATGAAAAATTAGAAGAAAATGTGAAATATCTCATTGAAAAAACAACTGATATGGAAAACAGACTTAGGAAAGATAATTTGAAAATTATTGGAATACCTGAAAGTCATGACCCAGGAAAAGAGCCTTGACATCATTTTCAAAGAATTACTACAGGAAAATTGCCCTGATATTCTAGAAGCAGAGGGCAAAATAGAAATGGAGAGAATCCACCGATCCCCCCAAGAAAGAGCTCCCAAAAAACCAACCCCCAGGAATATTATAGCCAAGTTCCAGAACTCCCAAGTCAAAGAGAAAATATTACAAGCAGCCAGAAGGATACAGTTCAAATATCGTGGAGCTGCAGTCAGGATCACACAGGACTTAGCAGCAGCTACATTGGAAGCTCGTAGGGCTTGGAATACAATATACCAGAAGGCAAAAGAGCTTAGAATGCAGCCAAGAATGAATTACCCAGCAAGGCTGAATGTCCTCTTCCAGGGAAAAAGATGGTGAACCAGGGGAATTTCAAAGGTTCCTTTTGGAATGGCCAGAGCTGAACAGAAGGTTTGATCTTCAGATACAGGACTCAGGTGAAGCATGGAGATTGGAGGAGAACTGCATTATAGAAAAATGATACTGATAATATTCATATGAACCATCTCAGTTAATAGAGCAGGTAGAGAGAGCTTTTATAGTTGAAGCACAGGAGAAAGCTGAATTCGAAGATAAAATATGGTGTAAAAATGGAGTCAATAAGAAAAAAAGGGAAATGGAATGGGAGAAAGAAAAAGGAGAGGGGGAACAGTCTAAGCTATTTCACATAATAAGATTTTTTTTATTACAATGAACTATTGCAATGATATGGAAGGGGGAGGCAAAGGGGAATGAGGGAACCTTTGCTCTCATCAGAGGTGGCTAGGAGAGGAAACAGCAGGTATACTCAATGGGGTAGACAACTGGAGTAAGAAGGAGGGGGGGGAGCAGGGGGAAGGGGTGGGGATGTGAATAAAGGAGGAGAGGATGGACCATGAGGGGAGAGTGGTCAGATATAACACATTTTCTTTTTTACTTCTTGCAAGGGGCTGGGATTGGAAGGCCTGCCCAGGACCATAGGGCCAGGTGGATTCTGGGCCTAAGGGGTGGTATGGGGGCTCAGGGCTTCTTGGCCCCAGGACCAGGGATCTGTCTGCTGTGTCACTCAGCAACCCTACAGCAGAGTCAGAGTGAAAGGAGAGAGAAAATATAGTACATGGTAGTGGAGAAATAAGAAAGGAGGGAGTTGTGATCAGCAATGGCAACATTGGAAAAATATGGAAGTAACTTTTGTGATGGACTTATCATAAAGAATGTGATCCACTCATTACAGAGTTGATGGTGTTGGAACAAAGACTGAAACACATTTTTTGTTATTATTATTTTGGAGAGGGTGCAGGGCAAATGGAGCTGGGTGGCCTGCCTGGGGCCACATAGCAGGGTGATCATTGGGTGTCTGGGGCCGGATTCGGACCCAGGTGCTCCTGGCTCAAGGGCCAATGCTGTGTCTGCCACCCAGCCACCCCTACTATTATTATTTTATTTTATTTTATTTTGGGTCTTTTTTTTTTCTTCTTTTTGGTTTTTGCAGGGCAGTGGGGATCGGGTGGCTTGCATGTCACATGGCTGGGTGATTATTGGGTTTACGAGGCTGGATGTGGACTCGGGTGCTCGTGGCTCCAGGGCTAGTGCTTCGTCCATTGCACCACCTGGCCATACCTACAATTATTACTATTTTTTTTATTTTAATTTTTTTTCTCCCCCTTTACTTTTTTGCCCAAGCAAGTCTATCTATATTCATGGGGGGAGGGGTATTCTGTTTACTTGTAAACAAGTATATTTTATTAATGTAAAGAAAAACATTTGTACAAAATGAGAATAAAAAATAAATTTAAAAAAAAGAACTCATCAAGGGATAATACTCATATGAACCTTCTTATTTAATAGAGCAGGTAGAAGGAGCTTTTATAGATGAAGTACAGGAGAAAACTGAATTTGAAGATATATTGTGGTATAAAAATGGAGTCATTAGATAAAAAGGAAATATAATGGGAGAAAGAAAAAGGAGAGGAGGCATAGCTTAAGATATTTCATATAATAAGATTTTTCTTTATTACAATGAGCTATTGCAATGATACAGAAGGGGGGGAGGCAAGGGGCAATGAGGGAATCTTTGCCCACATAAGAGGTGGCTAGGAGAGAAAACAGCATGTATACTCAATGGGGTATAGACATCTGTAGTAAGAAGGAGGGGGGAGCAGGGGGAAGGGGTGGGGATGTGAGTGATGGAGGAGAGGATGGACCATGGGGGGAGAGTGGTCAGATATAACACATTTTCTTTTTTACTTCTTTCAAGGGGCTGGGATTGGATGGCCTGTCTGGGACCATAGGGCTGGGTGGATGCTGGGTAAGGGGTGGTATGTGGGCTCCGGCCTCTTGGCCCCAGGGCTGGGGATCTGTCAGCTGCGCCACTCAACTACCCTACAGCAGAGACAGAGGGAAAGGAGAGAGAAAATATAGTTCATGGTAGTAGAGAAGTATGAATGGAGGGAGTTGCGATCAGCAATGGCAACAGTGGAAAAATATGGAAGTAACTTTTGTGATGGACTTAGCCTAAAGAATGTGATCCACCCATGACAGAGCTGGTGGTGTTGGAACACAGACTGAAGCACATTTTTTATTACTATTATTATTTTCTGGGGGGTGTTGCAGGGCAAATGGGGATGGGTGGCCTGCCTGGGGCCACAAAGCTAGGTGATTGTTGGGTGTCTGAGGCTGGATTTGGACCTGGGTGCTCCTGGCTCAAGGGCCAGTGATCTGTCTGCCACCCAGCCACCCCTACTATTATTATCATTATTATTATTATTATTATTATTATTATTATTATTATTATTTTATTTTGGGTCTTTTTTTGTTTTGTTTTTTTGTAGGGCAATGGGGTTGGGGTGGCTTGCATGGGGTCACACAGCTGGGTGATTTTTGGGTGTCTAGGGCCAGATTTGGGCTTGGGTGCTCCTGGCTCCAGGGCCAGTACTCTGTCCACTGCACCACCTGTCCATACCTACTATTATTATTTTTTTTTAATTTTTTTCTCTCCCCTTTACTTTATCGCTTATGCAGGTCTATATTTTCTTGGGGGGAGGGGGTATTATGTTTACTCTTAAACAAGAATATTTTAGTAATGTATAAAAAATTATTTGTACAAAATAAGAATAAATAAAGAAAAAAAAACTAAAATAAAAGTTGCTTTGGAAAAAAAAAAGAACTCATCAAGGAAAACTGCCCTGATATACTAATAGCAGAGGGTAAAATGGTCATTGAAAGAATCTACTAATCACTTCCTAAAAGGGATTCCAACATGAAAACACCAAGGAATATTGTAGCCAAATTCCAGAATTCTCAGGTCAAGAAAAAATACTGCAGGAAATCAAAAAGAAACATTTCAAATACCAAAGAACCACAGTTAGAATTACATAGTTTCTACATTAAAAGACTCATAGATCCTGGAATATGATATTCCAGAGGGCAAAGGAACTTGGATTACAACCAAGAATCAACTTCTCTGCAAATTCTTTGGGATTAAAAATCCACTTTATAAAAATATAGACTCCTCTGAGGGAAAAAAAAAGTTTATTTTGACTTTTCTCAAGAAAAGGGCACACTCCAAGTCTCACAAAGGTAGTGAAGATCAAGGAGCTGCCCCAAACTGACAGTCAAGCAAGATTAGATGACCTAATAAGGTTCCCTCCTCCTCCCTATTGTCCCTTTCTTTGATTCATTGTCTTCAGAGTTACATTCTACTTGTACAAATCTACTCCAGCAACAAAGAAAAGAATGAAAGATTTTCATAAAAATTACCTCATCATCCAGATAGTGAGAATAACCTTCAAGATTATAACTATCTTACAGAAGTAATGTAACTTGTCTTGGAACTCAAGGTCTAATAACAGTCTACTTATCAAACAAAAGGAGTCTTATGAGCTTCTTTAGAATTCAAGGTTTTTTCTCATGGGAAAAAGTCTACTATCCTTTTAGTAGTTAGTAAAAGTCTTAACAAAAGTGAGGAGAGTGAGCCACCTGTTTGGAATACAAGGGGATTTCTTCTAGAAATAGTTTAAGAATAATAGTTTGTTCTTTCTTTAACATTTCTTAACCCTGAGAGGACCCTGAAATGGTTTTATTGGGAACATTCCACTCAAAATTAATCGTGTTCTTTCAAGGAAAAATAACATACAATGAAATATGGAACTTTCAAACTTTTCTGATAAAATGATCTGATCTGAACAGAAAGTGTGATCTTTAAGTCTAGGACCCAGGTAAAGTATTGAGAGGATGGACAGGAAGGGTGAATTATGAAGGACTTAATGATGTTGAACTGCTTATATTCCTGCATGAGAAGATGATAATGATGACTCATATGAACCTTCTCATTTATTAGGGCAGTTAAAAGGAACATATATATAGACCAGGCACAGGAGGGCATTGAATTTGAAGGTATTAAACTTAATAAAAAGCTATATATATTTTTATATATTAAAAAGAATTAATAAAAGGTGGCTAGGTGGCGTAGTGGATAAAGCACCGGCCTTGGAGTCAGGAGTACTTGGGTTCAAATCCAGTCTCAGACATTTAATAATTACCTAGCTGTGTGGCCTTGAGCAAGCCACTTAACCCCATTTGCCTTGCAAAAACCTAAAAAAAAAAAAAAGGAATTAATGGGTGAGAAAGAAATGTACTGGGTACTCTATGTACTCTACAGAGAAAGAAGAGATAGAATGGGTAAATTATTTCATGCAAAAGGCAAGAAAAAGCTTTTGTAACAGAGTGGAAGAGGGGAAATGTAAGGGGAACTGAGTGAACCTTCATTCTCATCTGACTTGGCTCAGATAAGAAATATCATACACTCAATTGGGTATAGAAATCAATATTACCCTAGAGGAAACAGGAGAGGAAAGATTTGGGAGAAAGGGAATAGGGAGGGGAGAGCAGTGTAGGTGATAGAAGAGAGGGAAGATTTTGGAGGGAGATTTTTGAGGAGGGACAGGGCAAAAGAGAGAATAGAATAAATGGGGATGGGAGAATAGGATGAAGGATAATACAGCTAGCAATAACAACTGTGGGATAAAATATTGAAGCAATTTCTCTGATGGACTTATGATAAAGAATGCTATCCATCCCAAAAAAAGAGCTAATAATGTCTGAATACAGATTGAAGCACACTTTTTTTTCTCACTCTATTTTTCTTGAGGTTTCTCTTTCTTTGTGGGGAGGTGGATGATGTTTACTTTTACAACATGCCTATTGTAGTAATGTGTTTCATGGCTATACATTTTTAGCCTACACCAAGTAACTTATTTTTTTTAAAGGAGGCAGTGGCATAGGAGAAAGGGAGAAAATATGAAACTCAAGATTTTGGAAGTAAATACTGAAACTTTTGCATGGAGTTTGGGTAAAAATTTTAAATAATAAAAATATTAGAAATTTATCTAAAAATAAAAATACAACTTAAAATAAAATAAATTTATCTTATCCTACATGGAACTAGGAAGGGAAAGGGGAAGTAAAGGGGATGGGGAAGAGGGATAGGGTGAGGAAAAAGTACAAACAAGGGGAAAATAGGATGGAGGGTTAGTAATCATAACTGTGAATGGGAATGTATTGAACTACCCCATAAAATGAAAGCAACCTGGATTAAAAACCAAAATCCAAAATTACGTTGTTTACAAAAAGCACATTTGAAACAGAGAAATACACACAATGTAAAAACTAATAGGCTGATCTGTATCCAGATAAAGAGCCATGGAGTTTGAACAAAGTTCAAGGACTATTCCCTTTAATTTAGGAAAAAAAACAGATAACTTATGGTCTGATCTTGTTATCTCTTAGATGTTTTGTCTCTTCCTTAAGGATATGATTTCTCTCTCATCATACTCAATTTGATCAATGTACAATATGGAAACAAAGTAAAGACTGACAGATTGCTTTCCATGGGGGGAGTGGGGGAAAGGTAGTAAGATTGGGGGGAAAATTGTAAAACTCAAATAATATCTTTAATAAAAAAAAAGAAAAAATCTTAAATAAAAAACTAATAGGCTGGAGAAGAACATATGCTTCAGCTGAAGTAAAAAAAAAAAAGTAGGAGTAGCATCTTGATCCCAGGCAAAACAAAAAGCAAAACAGATCTAATTAAAAGGGATAAGGAATGAAACTACATCTTCCTAAAAGATATCATAGACAATGAAATAATATCAATACTGACTATATCTGTACCAAGTGATCCAGATCCTTTTTTTAAAGTTTTTTTTTTGGGGGGGGTTAAGGCAATGGGGTTAAGTGGCTTGCCCAAGGCCACATAGCTAGGTCATTATTAAGTGTCTGAGGCCAGATTTGAACTCAGGTACTCCTGACTCCAGGGCCAGTACTCTATCTGAGCCACCTAGCTGCCCCTGTATCCAGATTCTTAGAGAGAAGTTAAATGAGGTTCAGAAATAAATAAGACAGCAAAATTATACTAGTGAAGGACCTCAACCTCCCCTCTCTCAAAACTGGATAAAGCTAACCACAAAACAAACAAGAAAGAAATTAAGGAAGTGAATAGAATGTTACAAAAGTTAGACCTTTAGAGAAAACAGAATGGGAAAAGAAAATACACACACACATACACACACACACACACACACACACACACACACACACACACACATATATATATATATATACACACACACACACCTTTTCTTAGCAATATGTGGCACCTAGACAAAACTTGATCATGTATTAGGGCACAAAAACTGTACAATCAAATGAAAAAGACAGAAATATTAAATGCATCCTTTTCAGATAATGATGCAATAAGAATTATATGTTATAAAAGGCCTTGCAAGAATAGACTTAAAACTAACTAGAATTAAATAGAATTAAAATTAACTAGAAACTAGAAACTAACCCAATTTAAAAAGAATAAGTGGGTCAAACAACAAATCATTGAAAGAATCAATAATTTTTTAGAAAGATTTCATTTATTTTGAATTTTACCATTTCCCCCCCTAAACTTGCTTCCCTCACCCCAGCCCCCACAGAAGGCAATCTGTTAGTCTATATTGTTTCCATGGAATGCACTGATCCAAGTTGGATGTTATGAAAGAGAAATCATATACCTAAGGAAGAAACATAAAGTATAAGAGATAGGAAAATTTCATAATAAACCCTCAGAAATCCTCAACATTTCTATATATGATTAGCAAGATGCAGCAGAAAGAGCTAGAAAGAGAAATCCCATTCAAAGTAACCTCAGACAATATAAAATACCTGGGAGCTTAACTGCCAAGGCAAACTCAAAAACTTTTTGAAAACAATTACAAAACACTTCTCACACAAATTAATCAGATTTAAATAACAGGGTAAACATCAACTGCTCATGGACAGGTCAATCTAATATAATAAAAATGACAATTCTACCAAAAGTAAATTACCTGTTTAGTGCCCTACCAATAAAAATTCCAAAAAAAATACTTTAAGAGTTAGAAAAATTATAAGTAAATTCATATGGAGAAATAAAAAGTCAAGAATTTCCAGGGATTCAATGAAAAAAGTGCACCCTACCAGATATAAAATTATTTTATAAAGTATCAGTCATCAAAACTGTCTGATATTGGCTAAGAAATAGAGTGGTGGAACAGTGGAATAGACTAGGCACAATAGCAGGAAATGATTATAGTAATCTGCTGTTTGATAAACCCAAAGAGTCCAGCTATTGGGACTAAAAATTCTCTCTTTGATAAAAACTGTTGGGAAAATTAGAAGTTAGTATGGAAGAAACTTAGATTAGACCAACACCTCACACCCTATACCAAGATAAGATCAAAATGGATATAGAATCTAGACATAAAAACAATATTATAAGCAAACTAGAAGATCATGGAGTAGTATATCTGTGAGATCTATGGAATGGGACGCAGTTTATGACCAAGGAAGAGATAGAGAACATCATTAAAAACAAGCTAGATAATTTTGATTACATTAAATTAAAAAGCTTTTGCACAGACAAAACCATTATAACCAAGATCAAAAGAAATGTAATAAATAAGGAAACAATTTTTACAACTAGTATTTCTGTCAAAGGACTCATTTCTAAAATATATAGAGAACAGAGTCAAATTTTCAAAAATAAAAAGTCATTTCCCCAATTGACAAATGGTCAAAGGATATGCAAAAGCAATTTAAAGATGAGGAAATCAAAGTTATTCATAGTCATTTGAAAAAATTACTCTAAATCACTAATTATTAGAGAAATGTCAATTAAAGTATCTCTGAGGTACCACATCACACCTCTCAGACTAGTCAATATGACCAAAAAGGACAGCGATCAAGGTTGGAAGGGATGTGGGAAATCTGGGACACTATTACACTGTTGGTGGAGCTGTGAACTCATCCAACCTTTCTGGAGAGCAGTTTGGAATTGCACCCAAAGGGCAACAAAAATGTGCATACCCTTTGATCCAGCAATACCACTACTGGGTCTATACCCTGAAGAGATGATGAAAAAGGGTAAAAACATCACTTGTACAAAAAAATTCATAGCACCCCTGTGTGTGGTAGCAAAGAATGGGAAATTAAGTAAATGTCCTTCAATTGGGGAATGGCTTAGCAAACTGTGGTATATGTATGTCATGGAACACTATTGTTCTATTACCACGAGGGATGGGAAATCAGGGAAGCCTGGAAGGATTTGCATGAACTGATGCTGACCTAGATGAGCAGCACCAGAAGAACATTGTACACCCTAACAGCAACATGGGGGTGACAGTCAACTTTGACAGACTTGCTTATTCCATCAGTGCAACAATCAGACACAATTTTGGGCTATCTGCAATGGAGAATACCATCTGTATCCAGAGAAAGAATTGTGGCATTTAAACAAAAACCGAAGACTATTACCTTTAACTTAGGAAAAAAACTTATCTTATTATGCAGTTTTCCTATCTCTTGTTTCTTCCTTAAGGATATGATTTCTCTCTCATCACATTCAACTTAGATCAATGAATACCATGGAAACAATGTAAAAACTAACAGACTGCCTTCTGGGGGGGGGGGGGGTGAGGGAAGGGAGCAAGATTAGAGGAAAAATTGTAAAACTCAAAATAAATAAAATCTTTCTTTAAAAACGATAACACTTTTTTTAAAAAAATTAAAGGTAATAGTCTTTGATGTTTGTTCAAATTCCACAATTCCTTCTCTGGATATAGATGGCATTCTCCATCACAGATACCCCATAATTGTGCCTGATTGTTGTAATGCTGGAATGAGCAAGTCCATCAAGGTTGACTTTCACTCCCATGTTGCTGTAGGGTGTACAATGTTTTTCTGGTTCTGCTCATCTCGCTCAACATCAGTTCATGCAAATCCTTCCAGGCTTCCCTGAATTCCCATCCCTCCTGGTTTCTAATAGAAACACAATAGTTTTCTGTGCATGTCTAGGTTTTCTAACAATCTATTTGCCTCCTTAACTCCCTTCTTGTTTGTTTTGTGGTTAGACTTACCTAAATCTGAGAGTGAGAGGTTGAGGTTTCCCACTAGTAGAGTTTTGCTGTCTGTGTCTTCCTGTAACTCCTTCAACTTCTCCTCTAAGAATAATGCTGTACCATTGGGTACATACATATTTAGTATTGAAATTACTTTATTGTCTATGGTACCTTTTAAGAGGATATAGTTTCCTTCCTTATCTCTTTTAATGCTATCTATTTTTGCAGTTGCTTTGTCTGAGATAAGGATTGCTACCCCTGCTTTTTTTCACTTCAGCTAAAGCAAAATATATTTTGCTCCAACCTTTTACCTTTACTCTCTATATGTCTCTCTGCTTCAAATGAGTTTCTTGTAAGCAACATATTGTAGGATTCTGGTTTTTAATCCACTCTGCCATTCGCTTACGTTTTAAGGGAGAGTTCATACCATTCACATTCAATTATTACTAACTCTTTATTGCCCTCCATGTTATCTTCCCTTTGTATTTTTCCCGTTTTTTCCCTTTATCCATATGCCCCAGTATTTTATTTCTGAATACCACCACCTTCAGTGTGTTTGCCCTCCCATATCCAACCTCCCTCTCCTTTTTTCCCCTTTACCTTTGCCCCTTCTTCCTTGTAAAGGGTTAAAGTTAAGAATGCTGGCCATGAAGTTCTCTTGAAAAAAAAAAAGAGACCCAGATGTTTGCACAAGGTCAGAATGCTCTGATAACAGCAAATATCTGAGTGTGCTCTGAACTCAGGGAGGAGCTCTGGTCCTTCTTTACTTAACCATTATCTTACTCCTTTGAAGTTGATATAAAAGGGAACATCTATTGTGAAAGAGGAAGCCTGGGAGTGATCCTTGAGTTATACTGTTTTGCATACCTAAAAGAGGCTGGTAGAGTGGTCTTATATGTATAAAAAAGGACTGTCTGCTTGCAAAGGCAGAGATGTAGTGTCCTGTTAATAAAACCTGTTACGCATCTCTCCTGGTTGAACTCTCATTATTGAACACACTTGTCATGTCCATTTGGCACCACGAAGACCTTGGAACTAAGGTAGGACCCGTCTGCCAAAAAGGAAAAGTCAAAGGACTTTTCAAGTGGTGCCCCGAGCAGGGATGGGGGATAGGGCAGGATAGGACCCGGGACCCTGTCTAAACAGAAAGACAGGAAGTAGTGAGAGTACCCCGAGGAAAAAGGTCAGGAAGATGGGAAATTTGTTACCCATAGTTAAACCAGAAGAACAGGAAGTTTGGGCTCAACAATTATATAAAACTGTAAAGAAGCAAGGAGTAACTATAAATCTTTCAGATTTAAAGAGTTTCATAGAAAGAGTTCAGACTGTTTTACCGTGGCTTCAAGATATAGAATTAACCCCTGAAAAATGGAAAATAGTAGGAGAACAGATGACTAGCTATGAACAAAAATGCCCTGATTATCTTAAAGAACTAGATTTCTTGATATTTAGTATAGTGAAAAATGCTTTTGGGGGAATGGAGCAACTTAAAAGACATTTCCCTATAGAAAGCCAAACAGACAATAAAACTGTACAAGATAAAAAGGAAATAGAAAAAAAGAAATAAAGTTATACAAGAGGATGAAAATTGGCCTCCTCCTCCCCCATCAGCTCCTTCTTGTTCATTATATCCAGATCTTACTAGTTTAAGAGAGAATCTCCCCTCACGGCATTCCTGAGACATAAGGAATTTGCCATTGGTCTGTGTTTGTGTTGAGATTGTCAGTTTGGAAAATTCTGTTGCGTTTTTGTGTGTTTGTGCCTCATCTGTCTTTATGTGTGTTCCGGTTCTTCTATTGGTTTGCTAGATGGGGAGAAAAGTTCCCCTAAAATTGTCCTTGGGTTGCCTCATTTAAATTGCTGCTCTTTTTTATTTTGGGCAGCTAGATTTTTAGGCATCTAATGCCCTCACTGGCTCTCCCCTTGAGCCTGCTTTCTGCCTGTGTTACAGCAGCTAATCTGTTCCCTCCACCCTCACCCCTGCATTGTCTCTTGAGCACTTCGAAGATGGATTTTTTTATTTTTATTTTTATTTTAAAAAAGAAGGAATGGATTTTGGTGTTAAATTGACTGAGGCCAAACTACACACCCTGTTATTTTACTATTATGAGAAGCCCCCCCCAATTCCTTGTTTATGTTCCCTTCTCTTTCCTGTTCTCCTTGATTCTGTGCTGTCAGAGTGTTTCCCCCTCTCTCCCCCTTTCAGGAGGGAGAGCTACTTCAGGAAGAATTAGTAAAGTAAGTGTTAAAAAGGACCTTATTTTGAAGTTAAAGAACCAGCAAATATTACCAAATATGTTAAACAAAGAAATGCTATTTTAATTTGAAAATAGGGAAAATAAATTTCAGAAAGACAAGAGAGTCAGGTTAATCCTAAAGTGTATAATGTGGTTACCAAAGTGCCGGTATAGGGGAAACTAAATAATTAATCTTTTTTCCAGAATGATATGGCATAATTAGAGCTTCAGGAGTTTATCAATATAGATTAAGATATTGTTAGTTATTACAGAAAATTATGGGACATGTAAGGGTTGAAGAATAGAAGACCAGCCTCCCAGAAAGAATCTAGGATGGTCTGTCTATAAAAGTTATTCAGTTTACTCTATTTGAAAAAGGGGGGCAGGGAATATTCTAATTAAGTAAGGGATTTTTAAATGGCTGTTGGCCTTCTCCAGGATTTTATCAGTTATAAGAAGGAAATGTTAAATATTAAAACCTTGGAATGGAAAATGTATTGTGAAAAGAGGAATCATATCTGTGGTTTATATAGCTGTATAAGCTATATGATTCTAGTTCCGAATAGTATGAATTAAGGTCAAGAAGAGCTAATGAAAAGGAATGGTGGAAAATGTGAATTGTATAGTTTGAGTAAGAGATTCTGAAAGTACTGGAAAGAAAATCCAGACATAGAGACAATTGGAGTTTCTTTTGAACCATTTGTTAAGTGTGGAAAGTGGTAAAAGTATGTAGACAGAAGGTTTCAGTAGGGTTGACTTTGTATACCAAAGATGGATTTTAGGAACTTTGGAAAATGGTTTACAAATCATTGTAAGAAAAGAAGAAAATATAGAACTATAAGTCTATAGGGAGATACGTGTTTATATGAAGTTGGGATGATTTAAAATTGCATTAAATTGGTACTTTTTGCAATGTTTGGCAATGAATTGATTAGAAAAATAATAAACCCCATAAAGTAAAAAGTTTGATATGAAAGCAATTGCTTGGTAAATGTTAATTTTATTATGTTATTATTGATCCTATAATGTGCTAAAGATACATGTAAATTGAATTAAAGGGTTTGTAAAGAATATGTTTGAGTTTGTATTCTGATGTTTTATAGCCCCTCCAGAATCATGGGAGTCAGGACAGACTTGTGAGTTATGTGTTCTTAAGCTTTAATATAACTAAACAAGGGGAATTTTACATTGATTAGGATATAGTTTATGTCTTCGGGAAAAATATGGAATGAGTGAGAAATGATAAACAGTAAAGGTAAAGAATTAGTACATATCACTTTGATATCTCAAATTGTGGGGAATCTCTAATTCCCAGAATATAGAATGTTCTAATATTAAGAAATATTGGTCAGTGAGGATAGAAAGTTCTTATAAGTGAAAGCATTGAGAAATTAGAATTGCACTGATGAAGACAAGAAGAATTTGCAAACTTTTTAGGCTTTTGGAAAGAAAATAATTTAAAACTGATTTGAATATGACTTTTGGAATTTAAGAGAAGTATGAAGAAAATCTTGTAGTCATAAGAAGGGATTTTTTAGCAACAACTGATGTTAAGAATCCTTTGTATTTTAAAAGTTTTAGGGAATAAAGCATGTCACTGGAATTCCTTACAATCCTACAGGTCAGGCTATAGTGGAACGTGCTAACAGAACTGTTAAGGTGATCCTTGCTAAACAAGAAAGGCGAAGAGGATGTCTATCACAAGGAATTCTAGACAAAACAATATATAGTATAATTTTTTACAAATTTCTAAATTGGACGATTTGTCTCCAGCCATTAGACAGTTTATACAAATTAAGAAACAATTGGAAAGAAAATACTTTAAAAATAATTCTGAAAATAAATCTATGGTATTGATAAAGGAGCTCAATGGCTCATGGTCTGGACCTTATAGAGTATTAATATGGGGTCCAGGTTTTCTTTGTGTTTCTACAGATCATGGAGACAAATGGGTTCCTGCAAAAAGAACAAGAAATGTGGAAACTGAGGAAGAATAAACGAAAGAGAAGGCAAGGCAAGAGAGGAAGAAAGAATCATGCTCATAAAAGACAATTAAAGATACTCATAAGAACACTTATGATGATGCACTTGTTAACTGTAGAAAAGGCTGATATGACTATCAATGGGCTTTCATTCCATCTCCACCATGGTTGAAAGCACTATCTTGGACAGATACTATCCCAGAATTTATTTTGCATGTACTACAAAGGGGGTGTTGAAGAAATAGCAAGTAATGAATCTATACAGAACTTTAACAAAATAATGACTTTCATGGGATTGATTAAAGGATTTCCTGTGTGCTTCCAGAAACAAATGGGAGGAATCTGGTTGGGCACTGAATGGAATTACACTAAAAGTATTGTACCTGCTGATAGACGGTGTACTCAGATTGTGAATGGAAGGATGTATTTGGGGGATATTGCTGTAAAAACAAATAAGAATTCTATACAAATTGACACCAGGAAATATCACTTATATACATGGAGATTAAATGGTACTGAGATACCTTTGAATGAAACTAAACAATATCAAGGGAACAGGTTAAGGTCTTCTTATAATTCTATTCTTCCTCATAATTTGTCACTTATGTATCATCATCCTGGTTTCATGCCTTTTAAATATTGTCATACTCATCAATGCATCAAAGTACCTTTAGAATTTATGAATTATACAGAATTGCCGAGCCTTCGCCTGGATACATACCTTTCCCCGGTCTTCGGACGTCACGGACCCTCCTTTGGGGAAGGAGGGCAATAACTGGACAGAACACCCGATTGCAGTCTAACAAGCAGGTCTTTATTGCTTACGTTGCAGCGAAAAAAATGGCTCTCCTCTTCCCCAGTCCCATCCCTTTTATAGTCCTCTGCTCCTTCCCCAAACTCCTCCCCTGTTCCTCCCTCATGAGCGGAGCCACTCCTGTTACTGGGGCATTCCCAGAACCCATGTGGGTGGGTTCACACTCCCAGGCATCTCCTAGCCCATAGGTGGCCAAGGTCCAGAGCTGGGTCCAGAGTTGGGTCCATGACAATTCCCCCTTTTTGTTTAGACAGGGGTAGTGTCCATCCTTGGTCGTTCTTTGGGATTCTGGAGAAGAGCACGAGGGTCAGCCTTTGATAGCATGTTTTTGCAGCAAGCATATGTAGCAAAAGAGGCAAGATAGAAATAGTCATAGTCTTAATATCCTATAGCAATAAAATTATTTCAGATCTGAATTAAACACACACACACAGACACATATACAAACACACAGAAAACAATCATTTTGTGTAACCAAGCCGTGATTGATGCCCTGGCTGGCATCAAATCCCAGAATATAGGAACATTTTCCTATCCCTCCAGGCCAGTAGAGAGATGTGAAAATGTCCCATTGAAGTTTAATTACACATATACACATATTATTATGTTTTTTAATGAACCAATTAAGACCGGTCAAGAAAAAATAACTTTTTAGAATCAATTAGAATGTCTTGAGGAACCTCTTATATAAATTTATTAAAAATTTTTAAATAACCAATTAATATAAAAAATTGAATGCATTCTTAAATAACTCTATAAAATATAATTTTAACTATTCTAGCACAAAAAATGTAGTCATAAGCACAAGCACTGGTGATGTGCGTTCTTCTTCATATTTTGCAGTGACATTGGGCAGTTCTGGCAGAAGGGCCTCAGTCCTTGGAGAAAGCACTGCCTGCAGCCGCTTTCACCAGGAAAGATGAAATGCAGAGCGGTAGATATTTATATTGGCACTGAACGAGGAGTGTGATGAATAAGAGACATGGTATCTGCCTTGATGTTGATTAAGGCAGTCTTCATTAGGGATATCAAAAACCGTATCAAGCAGGGGCCAAAAATACAAAAAAGAAACAATATGGCAACAGGACCTATCCAGCTGAATAACCATTGTAAAAATTGTAAATGCTTGAGATAATTAGCAATATTAAAGGCAGCAGTTTGATGATTCGAAAAATCGGTTGAAATATTTCTCAGTTCTTGAAGCAATAAAGCTAACTGATGAAGCATTATGAGATAATAGTGCACCCTGTAATGCAGCCCGTATCCAAAGCCATGAACCAACAAAGGAGGAGTTGGTAAGATTTACCTGTAATGGAGTGACACATAATGGTTATATCTATAATGACAAGGAATTTGGGTTATTAATTCATGGTAAGCAAGCTCATCCCCAATGTAAACTACTACAGGGGCCAAAGCATCTATTTCCTCTTGAAGTGCCCAATTTATATAATTTTGGGTGGTCCACATGGATGATTGCTGGGCCAGAAAGTTCTGCAATAGAGATGCCAGATATCCTTGTCACTGGTAAAGATCCTGAACTTGGAATTCCTCATAAATTGAGAAAGCAAAGTTTATGATATTGAAAGCAAGATCAACCACCTCATGCTTTTGCAATGGTATTGAAGGAAGATTCCCATGAAGTTCATTCCACAACTCATCTATAGGATGTTGTTGTGCCCATGGTTGTTTAGCTTTTACCAGTACAAGTTGGTATTTTTGGTGTTTCAGGCTAAATATTGCGTGACCATGATGCCAAAAAGTTAAAGTGTCAGTGAGTATGGCATTAGGACAAGAAATATGGTAAGGTTGAAGGCCCGCATGTTGTTGATCATGTTTTTCAATAGATGCATTTTCGGTATGACAAAGGAGGAAAGCATAGTTGGGAGGTGCATGAGTCTCAGCTATGAATCGATAAATAGCACGCCATGTCCCAAATGTAAAATCCGAGCGGGATGTACCTTGTTTACAGGGGAATATACGGATGGAAGCATTTATCGGTGTAAATGGTAGACCCAATCACCACAAATGTGGATGGGCAGTTCCCAGGGGAAAGGCAACTGGTGCAGGAGCTGCTATTTGTTTGTATTTCTTCGTAGAGGAGATATAATCCCAAAATCGTAGGTGCACAGAAGAATCGTATATTGTAGGGCCACATGTTGGAACCCCAGTAGAGCAAGCATGTATCGGAACCCAGGTATTTCCATCTCCTTCAGGGCAGGCAGCGAAAGACACTGTACCATTGTAATAAGAGGCAAGCTATGTGTATGTCTGTGATGTTTCTTGGGTGCAATTCAGGGAATGTGGGATAGATAACATAGTTATGTTTAGATGGGTGGTATGATTCTTTAGTTCTTGTGTATGATGAAAAAAGGATGAAAAAAGTTTACTTTCTAATTTGATACATGTCTTATCCAAGCTTGTATCATCTGGGAGTGTGGTGTCTGTATAAGACATATCGGTGGATTAGAAGCATATACTGTAAAATTGTACTTAGTTATCTCAGTTTCCTGTACATTCTGTATATCTCGGTGTTCAGTGTCCCCTACTAACTTGGTGGCATTCCCTTTTATCTTAAATGGCAGTATCGTGTCATGCCATCCTAAAGCTTTAAGAGCTGGCAGGTCCACCACCAACCCCCAGCACCAGGCACCTTGTTGATCTTCCTGCACTCTGTGACTCAGTAAGGTAATACCATTTACTGTTGAGAGCTTGTGTCCCGGGTAGCAGACTCAGGGCAAGGAGGACAAGAGTTAAAGTCTTCATTCTCTTTTCTTTCCTTGGGTATTGCCGTACTCTCCATCTTCATCTTCTTTTCCTTATTTTCATCTGCTCCGAGGTCTCTGACCCATTTGGTTGGAGCCCAGACTGGTTTCTCCTTCTCCTTGCCATCCAGACTCAGATCTGGTTGAATACAAAGATACCTTTGTCCACTTGTAATTACCGAGCCTGGGCCATGCCATTGGCCATCTGGGCTTTTCCACAGTACTCGGTTGCCTATTGGGCAGGGAGAGGGATGGCTAGTTGCGTGTGTGTGGAGTGTTCGTGAAGTTCCTGTGAAAAAACGCAAAGCTGAGGAGGTACCATCATCTCTCAACTGAAGAAAATTCATGGTGTATACGGCCTGTGCTAATTGTGTATATATAAGGCGGCCACGACCACTGACTCCCCCTTTTTGTTTAATGAGGAGGGTTTTAAGGGTGCGGTTAGCACGTTCAACCATGGCCTGACCAGTGGGATCGTATGAAATTCCAGTATTGTGTAAAATGGAAAATTCTTGACAAAAGTTTGCAAACGCCTTGGAAGAATATGCAGGGCAATTATCTGTTTTTATAGCTGTAGGAACTCCACAAGTGGAAAAACAGGACAAAAGATGTGCTATAACATGGCGGGCTGCCTCACCAGGTTGAATTGACACCATGACAAAATTGGAAAAGGTGTCTATGGAGACATGAATAAGGGTTTTCCCATAGTGGGTAACATCCACCTGCCATAAAGCGTTAGGACGGTCTCCGCGGGGATTAATAGCACAATCAATAGGTGGGGGATGAAATGGAGCACAGCCAAGGCACCGTTTCACTATGTCCCTGGCTTGATCTTTAGTGATGCCATACAGATGACGAAGAGAACGAGCTGAGAGATGGTACTTATCATGTGCCTGATGGGCTTCTGAAAGTAAAGGGCATAGCAATGCTCGATCTACCGTATCATTACCACTGTAGATGGGCCCAATAGCAGAGACATGGGAATGGACATGCAGCACAAATACAGTACAGTGAGGAGAGAGGAGAAGATTTTGAAGGTCTGCTAACAAAGAAGCAATAGTACTAACACGAGGATTGATAAAAGCTGTAGGGAGTTCTCAAAGTGCTGTAGCACAATATAGACTCAGTGATAAGATTAACAGGCACGTTGGCAAGATAAGCAAGAGCATGTGTAACAGCAAGGAGTTCATTTTTCTGGGCTGAGGTATACTCAGTGGTAAAAACTCTCAATATTTGCTTTTGTGGGACGTAAAAGGCTGCCCATTTATTTTTGGTGGCATCTGTGAACACATTTGGTCCATCAACAGGGGTAGGGGAAATAATTCGTGGTGGGGGTTGTAATGGAAGGCTGTCCCATCCACACAGCATTGAGGGTAATGGAACATTAATGACATTACATGAAGTGAGTAGGGCAGCCCATTCAGGGATAGAGTCAGTAAAATAACAAAAAGCACCTTCAGAAGCACAAATATTTAAAACAGGATATTTTCCAAACATACAAAGACAACGATCAGACATAGCTAGGAATAAATTTGCCAGCATCGTAAATTTACAAGGGATGCTTCTTTTACTTCTCTGGAAATATTGCCATTCTATGACACCTTGCTTTTGATAGAGACAACCAATATGTAACCTTTGATTTAAAATGGTAGCAAATATAGGTTGCTCAGGATCAAATTGAACTATAGACTCATGACACCTGGACAGGATCTGTGTCATGGCTCCTTTTGCTTGTGAGGTCCAATACCTGGGAGAGGTCAATGTGGAATCTCCTTTCAGGATATCATAAAGAGGATACATCAAATCATCAGGAATAGGAATTGTAGAACATATCCATTGTATGGAACCAATAAGTTTCTGGAAATCATTAAGGGTCCTACGTTTCTCTAAATTTACCTTTGGGGGTATTCTAGATGCCCTCCCTTCACTAAGGGTGTGACCAAGGTATTGATAAGGGCTAGTATCTTGTATCTTATGAGGAGCCACTTGAAGCCCATATTTACTCAAGAAAAGGAGCATTTCTTTTGTTAATTCTTCTAGCTCCGAGGATTGCTTAGTAGCCATGAGAATATCATCCATATATTGGATTATGATAGCTTTGGGATACTTACTGCGCAGCGGGTGAACAGTAGCTGCAACATATGCTTGGCACATAGTTGGACTATTGGCCATTCCCTGAGGTAATACAGTAAACTGATACCTGATTGACAGGCTTTGAAAATTTTTTGATGGTACCAAGAATGCAAATTTATCCCTATCCTCAGGATGAAGGGGAATGCTATAAAAACAATCCTTAATATCTATTATCTTTATAACAAATTCTCTAGGTATAAAGGCAGGAGAAGGAAGACCCGTCTGTAGCGGGCCCATAGGGACCATTCTTTTATTCACCGCCCGTAAGTCAATAAGCATTCTCCAAGTGCCAGCTTTCTTTTTTATTACAAATATTGGAGAATTATAAGGGCTGGTGGTAGGCTCAATTCTGTGTTGTAACAATAATTCCTTAACTATATCTTTTAATGCGGCGAGCTTCTGTGTAGAAAGGGGCTACTGTTCCACCCACACAGGGTTATCACTCCTCCAAGTAATCTTTGGGCAGCTCACCATAACAGTAGCCCCTAGGAGTTTGTTGCCAAATGTTCAGGGATGGTAAGATACAATTGTAACTGATGTAACAAATCTCTACCCCACAGGGCAGAGCCTAGTCCCGTTAAGGGACAAATAAAACCACTTTGTCCTTCATAACTCCATCTCAAATGACGCTCTGCTTTTTTAGCCCCTTGATGGCCTCCCACCCCCCAAATAGGGGTGGTAGATGACATAAGTGGCCAAGAGGGGTCCCACTGTACTGAATCAATAACGGACACATCAGCTCCAGTGTCAATCATTCCTGACACTAATTTGCCTTCTATATCTATCTGTATAATGGGCCGTTGTAATCTGACTTCAGTGCACCAATTTACTTGTGGGACACTCTCACTCTCAATCCATGGCAAAGATATTCCTCGGCCAATAGACATGCCAGGGGGAAGGGTTACTGGGTAACAGTGTGGGTTGGTAAGGTACACAGTAGTGTCACCAGATGGCAGTAGTTGGGTGTGGACAAGTACAGGAGAATATCCTGTAGCACCCACTACTAGTCGGGGAAATGTGGCCAGGACCACTTCTATAGAGGCAGTACTCCAAGGGGTGATTATTAATGAATCCTCTTCCTTTCCCTGCTCAGCAACTGTTAGAATAGTTTGACCTAGATCCTTTCGTTCTGTAGTTCCCTCTGATATTACTCCTGCAACCCTTTTGGTTCCCGGTCTGGCCCCATGGGCATCTCCGAAGCTACTGTAATCAGATAGGCTCTGGTGTCCGGGCCCCCACGGGGAGGGCCCCTCCTCCCGTTTCCCGGAACCAATGTTTTGTTAGATCTACAGAACCTTGCCATATGTCTGACTTTTCCACAGGAATAGCAGGTGGGCTGTTTACTGCCCCTCTTTTGACCTGCACGACACTGTGCCTTAAAATGCCCTTCTTTTCCACAATTAAAACAAATGCCCTTTCGTTGTTTAAGGCCTTCACTAATCCCCTGAGCTATTGCTATTGCCATGGCTTGGTGTTCTCTACTTTTTTTGGGGGGGGGGGGCCTCTAAGAAGCGCTCGATTATATCACTTATTGAGGGATTAGCGCCCAAACCAGCCAAGAGCTGTTGATATTCAGGGCGAAGACCCTCTTTCACCAATTGCAGAATAAGCAGTTTGGAACCAGTTGCGTGTCCTAAAATACGTACAACTGTTCCTTGTACCCTGCTAATAAAATCTGTAGGGTTTTCATTGGCTCGTTGTTTAAGACCAATAAGTTTCTCCCTTTCTGCCCCTTGGGCTTCTAGCTTCCCAAAGGTTCTGACATGGCAAAGTTGAATAGCTGCGAATACCATAGGCTGTAAATGTATTTGGTCTCTAGGTCTTTTCCATCTTCCTGTCCCTGTAATCATCTCATAAGCCTCATCAGGGTTGGTGATAACTCTCTCCTCTATATACTGTTCTGCCTCTCTCTTTGCAAGGGCAGTAAAAGTGACTGCTTGTCCTGGGGTGAGCACTGCACCAGCAACCTCTTGCCAATCATAAGGGATCCAGGGCCATGCAGCAGTGGCATTAGTTAATAAATGTTTCACATATGGCAAAGAGGGGCCGTACTTGGCAACAGCTTCCTTGAGTTCTTTCAATACTTTAAAAGGAACTGGCTCATGATGGCGATTGCCACCCTGGCCATCATCAAACACAGGACAAAGAGTTGGAGTAATACCCCAATCTTCCCAATCTACAATTTCCCCTTCTTCAGCAGCCGCTTTAAGACTGCGTGCTATGAGACTTTCTGGAGCAGGGCCCCTAGAAGAGCCAAAAGTGAAACTGGCTCAGTGTTTCAGAGTCATGGTGGACAGAGAGGTGGAGACTTCTTCCTCATCTGTCTCTGCCTGTGGGTGTGGCCTAAACACTTCCTCCTTCCTCAATGTTTGCTGCGCCACAGCCCTGGGTCTTAATTTCTGCTGCACCACAACCCTGATTCTAACTTCCTCCCTACTCTTCCTTGCTCTTGCTTCATCCTCCAAATGGCTACTTCCTCCTCCTTCTTCTTCCCCAACTCCATATTTATTATGTTTCTTATAAGTTTCTCTAAGTTCTGCCCAAGGATAAATTGGAGGAGGAGGATTATTACAATCCTCCTCCTCAGAAGATTCTCCTAATGATTCTCCCACTTGTGTGCCAATTGTTTCTCTCCCACAGGGACGAGAACCCCCCTGTAGCATTGTATTTATGAGAGAATAAAAGGAGAAGTCCTGGTCAGTTAGGATTCCAGGGCATGACTCATCAAAAGAAGCCAACTGTCACCCAACTGTCTCCCAGTTCTTTTTGGTAATCCCTGCATGTTCTAACCAAGGGGAAACCCCCCACACCTTATCTACAAATTCGTGGCACTGCTTAATATGTGGCTTAAATTGATGCCGCTTACCTAATTTATATAACTGAAAATCTAGAACTGCCTTTTCTTCGGGTCTAATCAGGGGAAAACCCATCCCCTGCTCCATAACTTCGTCCCAGATTAATCTCAAATTAATCTGAGGCTGTCCAGCTCTTCTCCCTATTAAGGGAGGCCAGGCAGAAATTCCCTTTGCCCCACATTGGGCGCCAGCTGCTCGGGGACCTATCCCGAGCCTTCTCCTGGATACATACCTTTCCCAGGTCTTCGGACGTCAGGGACCCATCAGTCTTCAGACGCATGGACCCTCCTTTGGGGAAGGAGGGCAATAACTGGACAGCGCACCCAGTTGCAGTCTAACAAGCAGGTCTTTATTGCTTACATTGCAGTGAAAAAATGGCTCTCCTCTTCCCCAGTCCCATCCCTTTTATAGTCCTCTGCTCCTCCCCTGAGCTCCTCCCCTGTTCCTCCCTCATAGGTGGAGCCACTCCTGTTCCTGGGGTGTACCCAGCACCCATGTGGGCAGGTTCACACCCCCAGGCATCTCCTAGCCCATAGGTGGCCAAGGTCCAGAGCTGGGTCCAGAGCTGGGTCCATGACACAGGATATTTAATATCTTGTCATAATACCACAAGAGACATGCAAGATAGAGGAGCAGTAAATTATCCTTGACTGCAATATATACATGGATCTGGAATAGAGGTTAAGGGATAGAAAAACTTGTTGCATCGGTTAGGGGACATACTATGCAAGGAATGCCTGAATTGGTTAATATTGATATATAAGAAACAATATAACTAGTAATATCACTATTAATGCTAGGGTATGCTTGGGTGAGGGATATGCATTTTTAGTAGAAGGGAAGTCTAATATTACATTAACTAAATATTCTGATGGGGTGTTCAATTTAACCTGTACAAATTGTTTAGTAAGAACCTGTATAGGCCCTAAATTTGCTGTAGGTAGAAAAGTTTTCATAGTAACACGACCATATTATGCACTTACTTTTGTAAAAACAAAAAACTGGTATAGAACACGTAGTGATCATATTTTTGAGAAAATTAATGAGAAAATATTATCCTTTCAACAGAGAAACAAAGATGTATTTCTTGTGTTATATTGGGAATTACCTTATTGGTGGAAGCTATTGCAGCATCCACAGCTTTGGCTTTATCTGTCTCTAATATTCAGAATCAAATTGTGGAAGCACAGGAATTACAGATGTTGATGAAAAAAATGTATCACAAGGCTTTAAAAATCAATTACAGAGAGAGACAAACAGTTTCATGCAGTGATATCTCAATTGCAAAAGGCTACTCTGTATATGGGAGAAGAAATTCAATATTTGGCTTTACAACGAAAATTACGCTGTGACTACAGGTATAATCAATATTATCTTACAGAAGCTAAATATAATGAATCTCAGGTGGCCTGGAATATTATTAGAGCACAATTACATGGGTTAAGATTGTACAATGTTACTTTGGAATTAACTAGGCTAGCTCAAATCGCTGATGATATCGCACAAGCATTACATAATTTGATTACATAAGACCTGATCAGATAGCAGATAGGTTAATTTCCTTCTTTCATTCATGGGCTATTGCATTTTATGTTACCTTATGTTTTGTTTGGTGCTGGACTTTTATTGTTCTGCATCTGTTTGCCATTGTTGATAAAGGCATTGATGTTTTTTGTCAAAACAGTAATGACTGATCTATATGTCAATCCACCAAGGCAATTCTTTCCATGAGATCTGTGAGCACTTTGCACTTAAACAAGATAGGGGAAATGTAAAGGGTTAAAGTTAAGAATGCTGGCCATGAAGTTCTCTTGAGAAAACATGACTCAGATGTTTGCACAAGGTCAAAATGCTCTGATAACAGCAAATATCTGAGTGTGCTCTGTACTCAGGGAGTAGCTCTGGTCCTTCTTTACTTAACCATTATCTTATTCCTTTGAAGTTGATAAAAAAAAAAGAGAACATCTATTGTGAAAGAGGAAACCTGGGAGTGATCCTTGAGTTATACTGTTTTGCATACCTAAAAGAGGCTGATAGAGTGGTCTTACATATATAAAAAAGGACTGTCTGCTTGCAAAGGCAGAAATGTAGTGTCCTGTTAATAAAACCTGCTATGCATCTCTCCTGGTTGAACTCTCATTACTGAACACGCTCGTCATGTCCGTTTGGCACCACAAAGACCTTGGCACTAAGGTAGAATGCGGCTGCCCAAAAGGAAAAGTCAAAGGACTTTTCACTTCCTTTTCTTCCTTCTGTTGGTTCCCCTTTTCCTCTCCCTCCCCTTTCCCCCTTTTAATACTTGAAAGATAAGTTTCTTAACTTAACTGAGTGTATGTATGTTAACTTTAAGACAAATCTGATGAGAGTAAGATTCAAGCAGTTCTTACCTCCTCCCTTCTTCCCTTCTATTGCAATAGGCCCTTTGTACCTGTTAATGTAATGAGATTTACTCCATTCAGTCTCCTCCATCCTCCCATCTCTTTACTGTCCCCCCCTTTTAAGGAGGTATTGTTTTGGGGTTTTCTTTTAGTTTTTTGCAAGACAATGGGATTAAGTGGCTTGCCCAAGGCCACACAGCTAAGTAATTATTAAGTGTCTGAGGCCGGATTTGAACTCAGGTACTCCTGACTCCAGGGCTGGTGCTCTATCCATTGCTCCACCTAGCCACCCCAGAGGTATTGGTTTTAAATCATTCTATCTGAGTCACAGAAAGTCATGAGTGCCCATCACTTTTGGCCAAGTATATTCTCTCTAATAGAATTACAATTATTGAGAGTTATTAGAGTCTTTCTCCCAGGTAGGGATATAACCAGGTTCATCTTATTGGATAGCAGTTTTTTTTACCCCCCCCCCCCCTTGTTTTCCAACCTTTTCATTTGTCTCTTGAGTCTCCTGTTTGAAGTCCAAATTTTCTATTAAGCTCTCGTCTTTACATCAGGAAAAGTTGGAAGTCTCCTATTTCATTAAATGTCCATCTTTTGCCCTGGAAGAGGAGGCTCAGTTTTGCCAGATAAAGAAATCCTTGATGCATTCCAAGCTCCCTTGCTTTTCAGAATATTGCATTCCAGGCCCTTCGATCCCTTAATGTTGATGCATCCAGGTCTTGTGTAATCCTTACTGTGGATCCTAAGTATCTAAATTGTTTATTTCTGGCTGCTTATAGGATTTTCTCTTTTATCTGATAGTTCTGGAATTTGACAACAATATTACTTGGCATTTTCATTTTGGGATCCCTTTCCAGAGGGGATTGATGTATTCTTTCTATTCTTCTCTTCCAGGGCAAAAGATGGACATTTAATGAAATAGGAGACTTCCAACTTTTTTTTTTCTTTTTAGTTTTTTTGCAAGGCAGTGGGGTTCAGCTAGGTAATTATTAAGTGTCTGAGGCTGGATTTGAACTCAGGTGCTCCTGACTCCAGGGCCAGTGCTCTATCTACTGTGTCACCTAGCCACCCCGATGTATTCTTTCAATGTCTATTTTGCCCCCTGGTACCATGTTATCAGGGCAGTTTTCTATCATTAAATCCTGTAATATTAAGTTCAAGCTTTTTTTTCTCTTCAATGTTTTCAGGAAGACCAATAGTTCTTAGTTTATCTCTTCTCGATCCATTTTCAAGGTCAGTGGTTTTACTGATGAGGTATTTTACATTTTCTTCTATTTTTTTGATCTTTTGGTTTTGTTTAACAGATTCTTGTTGTCTTGTAAAGTCATTGGTTTCCACAGACCCCATTCTTTTTTTAGAGAAGAATTTTCATTTATCTTTTGCAACTCCTTTTCCAATTGGTCAATTCTATTTTTGTAAGAGTTTTCCATTTGACCAATTGAGGTTTTGAGAGAATTATTTTCTTTTTGCATTTGTCCAATTGTATTTTCCCGATTGATTTTTAAACTTCTTCCTGATTTCTTCAAGGAAGTCTTTCTGCGCTGGAGACCAAATCATATTCTCCTCAGAGGTTCTAGGTCTCTCTGAGTTAGGGTCTTTTACTTCTAGGAATTTTTCTATGGATCCCACCTTCTACTGACCTTTCTCCATTTTTCTAAGTTCTTGTGTTCACAGAGATTTGGTGTTGGGATCCTTAGAGGTTTTATTCACTGGGTTTAGTAACTCCATGTGGGCTGGTCAGTAGGAGGTGCTAGAGGGTTTGCTCATTGAATTTAATAACTCTGCCTGGCCAGTAGGGGGGTGCTAGAGGCTAGAACTCATCCTCCACTCCTTTGGATCAGTCCCACAGCCAACACCTCCACTCTCCAGTTGGTTCTCTGGCCAGGGCTTTCACAGCCAACACCTCCATTGCTGATCCCAGGCTAGTCCTACCCTTAGGCTCTCACCCCATCCTGTTCTTCCGGCAGAGTCTCTGCTGTCTGCACCTGGCTCACCCACAATCCCCAAAGACAGACCTTGAGGTAGGTGTTCTCCTTTCTGGATTTTGTTGATAGGATTTCTGTTAAGAGACTTGTTTCATATTATAAATGAGGGAAGTTCAGGAGATCTTAGCACAGGGCCTGTCTTCTCACCACTATCTGGGCCAGAAGTCAAGAATCATAATTTCATCCAAGATAGTGACAATAATCAGACAGCATACCAAATGCATGAGATACAGTAAAAGCAATAATTTGGAGAAATTTTAGATCTCTAAATGCTTACATAAATAAAATAAGGAGGAAATAAATGAATTGGGCATGCATCTAAAAAAGCTAGGAAAAGAACAAATTAAAAATCTTCAATTAAATACCAATTTAGAAATTCTAAAATTAAAGGAGAGACTAATAAAATTGAAAGTAAGAAAACTATTGAACAAATAAAGAAAACTAAAGTTGGTTTTATGAAAAGATCAATAAAATAGATTAACCTTTGGTTAATTTGATTTTAAAAAAAGAAGGAAGAAAATCAAGTTAAGGGTATCAAAAATGAAAAGGGTGAATTCACCACCAAAGAAGAGGAAATTAAAGTAATAATTGGAAGCTATTTTTTCCAACTGTATTCCAATAAATAGCTGTGTGACCTTGGTCAAGTCAATTAACCCCACCTTGCAAAAACATATATATATATATATATATATATATATATATATATATATATATATATATCGATTGCTCGAATTAATAGAAAATAAAATAAAATAAATAAACTTATTTCAGAAAAAGAAATTTAACAAGTAATCAATAAGTTCCATAAGAAAAAATCTCTAGGGACATCTGGATTCCTAGATAAATCACAAGTGAACATTTAAAGGACAATTAATTCCAATCCCATATAAACTATTTGAAAAAGTAGGTGAAGGAATTCAAATAAGTTCCTTCTATGACACCAAAGTAGTGCTGATACCTAAGCCAAAAGTACATGAGCCAAACCAAAGAAAGAAAATGATAGACCAATTTCCCTAAGAATATTGATGCAGAAACTTAATATTGGCAGAGAAATTACAGCAAGTTATCACAAGGACAATACACCAAGATCAGGTAGGACTTATAACAGGAAGACAGAAATGGTTCAATACTAAGAAAACTATTATAATTGACCATATCAATAACAAAACTAACAGAAATCATATAATTAGCTCAATAGATACTGAAAAAACATTTGACAAAATACAGAATCCATTTCTATTAAAAAACACTAGAGAGCATAGGAATAAATGGAGTTTTCCGTAAAATGATAAGCAGTAACTATCTAAAACTATCAAGAAGTTTTATATGTAATCATTCCCAATAAGATCAGAGGTGAATCAAGAATGTTTGTTATCACAATATTATTCAAATATTGTAATAGAAATGTTAGCTTTAGCCACTAAAGAAAAAGAATATTTTTTTTTGTTTTGGGGTTGTTTTTTTTGCAAGGTAATGGGGTTAAGTAACTTGCCCAAGGTCCCACAGCTAGGCAATTGCCTCAGACTAAGTGTCTGAGGTTGGATTTGAACTCAGGTCCTCCTGACTCCAGTACCAGTGCAAGAAAAAGAAATCAAAGGAATAGGCAAGGAGGAAATAAAATTCTCACTCTTTGTAGCTATTATGGCATGCTTAAGAAAAATACTAGAAAATCAACTAAAATGCTACTTGAAATAATTAAAAACTTTAGCAAAGTTACAGTATATAAAATAAACCCACAAAAATTATCAGCATTTCTATATATTATCAACAAAGTCTAGCAACTGCAGAGAGAAAGAGAAATTCCATTTAAAGTAACTGTAGATGACATAAAATACTTGGGAGTCCACCTGCCAAAACAAACCCAGAAACTATATGAACACAATTATAAAACACTTTTCACACAAATGAAATCAGATCTAACCAATTGGAAAAATGTCAATTTCTCATGGATAAGCTGAACTAATATAATAAAAATGTCAATTCTATTAAATTAAATTACTTATTCAGTGCCATACCAATCAGACTACTTAAAAAATTTTTTAGAGCTAGAAAATAGTAACAAAATTCATCTGGAGGAACAAAAGGTCAAGAATATCAAGGGGATTACTGGAAAGAACTGCAAAGGAAGGTGGCCTAACTGTTCCAGGTCTATAACTTAGTCATTGTCTAGGAAATAGAGTAGTGGATCAATGGAATAGATTAGATAGAAAGAGACAGTAGTAAATGAGTATGGTAATCTACTGTTTGATAAATCTAAAGACTCTAGCTTCTGGTATAGAAACTCATTATTTGACAACTGCTGGAAAACTGAAAGATAGTATGGCTGAAACCAGGCATAGCCCATCATCTCACACCCTCTATCAAGATAAAGTCAAAATGGGTACATGATATACACATAAAGAGTGATAACTACCATAAGTCATTTAGGAAACCAAGGAATAATTTATCTGTCAGGTCTAAGGAGGGGGAGGAATTTATGCTCAAACAAGAGATAGAGAACATTATCAAATAAATGCAAGATGGATAATTTTGTTTACATTAAATTCAAAAGTTTTTGCAGAAATAAAACCAAAGCAACCAATATTAGAAGGAATATAAAAAAATGGGAAACAATATATTCACAACTAGTATTTCTAATAAAGCCCTCATTTCTGAACTGAGGCAAATACATAAGAATACAAGTCATTTCCCAAATGATAAAAGATCAAAGAATATCAACAGGAAGTTTATAGATGAAGAAATTAAAACTATCTGTAGTCATGAAAAAAGTGCTCTAAATCATTATTGATTAGAGAAATTCAAATAAAAACAACTCTGAGGCGCCACCTCACACTTCAGATTGGTTAAAATGACAAAAAAAAAGGAAAATTATCAATATGGGAGAGGATGTGGGAAAATTGGTTATTGTTGTGGTTTATGTACTGTGAAGTGATCCAACCATTCTGGAGAGCAATTTGGAACTATGCCCAAAGGACAATCAAATTGTACATACAAGGGAGCAGCTAGGTGGCGCAGTGGATAAAGCACCGGCCCTGGAGTCAGGAGTACCTGGGTTCAAATCTGGTCTCAGACACTTAATAGTTACCTAGCTGTGTGGCCTTGGGCAAGCCACTTAATCCTGTTTGCCTTGCAAAAACCAAAAAAAAAAAAATTGTACATACACTATTTCTAAGAGAGATCATAAAAAAGGGGGAAATATCCACATATACAAAAATATTTATAGTAGCTCTTTTGGTAGTGGCAAAGAATTGGAAATTGAGGGGATGCCTATTAATTGGGGAATGACTGAACAAATTAAGGTATATAAACACAGTGGAGTACTATTGTTCTATAAGAAATCATGAGTGGCTTCTGAAAAGCATGGAAAGAATTCTATGAACTGATGCTGAGTGAAGTGAGCAGAATCAGGAGAACATTGTATACAATAACAGCAACATTGTGTGATTATCAATTATGATGAACTTAACTTCCCTTAGCAGTTCAGTGATCAAGGACAATTGTAAAAGACTTGTGATGGAAAATATCATCCACTTTCAGAGAAAAAAAAACTATCAATTCTGAATGCAGACCAAAACACACTTTTCACTTTTTAAAAAACTTTTTTGCTTTATTTTCTTTCTCATGGTTTTTTTCCCCTTTAGTTCTGTCTTTCACAACATGACTAGCATGGAAATATGTTAAACATGATTGTACATATATCGCCTAGATTACTCACTGTCATGGGGGAAGAGGGAGGGAAGGGAGGAAGGTAGAAAAATGTGGAACTCAAAAGCATACAAAAAGATGAATATTGAAAACTATCTTTGCATGAAATTAGAAAAATAAAATGAAACATTTAAAAATGTAAACTCTTTTTAAGAACTCTTGCTTCATTTCTTCCAGCATTCTAGTTGAATTTATACACAACCTGATGTTTCTTTATGCTTATATATAGCTTTGAATTTGCTTGTTTTTGAATCTTGGGTGTTTTTATAATGGTGAGATTCCTATTTACTTATTTGATTATTCTGAAATTTGACTTCAGGCTTTATGTTAGGGTTAGGCTCTTTGAACTTCTGAAGGAATGGCTAGACTGGTACTGTTGCTGTTTTTTTGAGGCATTGAGTTGTGTATTATTCCAGGATCTTAGGGACAGCTCAGTTGGGATCTGCACATTTTCAGTATTTTCAAAGTGGTCTGATCTGGGGCAAAGTCTGATTTCAATCCTCCCCCACCCTCCTCACACCCAGTCTTAGTTCTGCCAGTTCTTGACCTCTCTTTGGACCTGAGCAACAGGTTTGTGGGCTTGCCCCATTTAGAATTCCAGTTAACCATCTGGGATGTGCTGCTGGTTCCCACTGGCAGGATTTCAGGGCTTCTGTGGTTTGGGATTCTTGCAATAGTTCTTCTATAGCTGACTTTAGACTTTTCTGGAAGTTGGAACTGAGATCTCACCTGTTTATGGTGTCAGAGCCATAGTCAGTGAAACTTGCTGGCTTCTGAACTTGTTCCTTGTATATAGTCTTAGAGCAACTGCTCCTCACCCAGAAATGCTACTTCTAGGTAAAAAATCCTTCTTTAATCATCCCTGGATCTTTGAACTGGAGCTGGGTAATGAGCAAAATAATTAAGAGCTTGTATTCTTGAAACTGCACTATGCTGGAACTGGAAGCTCTCTTTGCCCTGGCCACTCAGCCTCTCCCCATTCTGGAATGCTTTCTGCAATCATTCCTGGCCAGATTCCATCACTGTGTCCACAGACCACCTCTCTTCTTTTCCTCTCTATGTCAACCTGGCTGAAAAAATGACTCACTGTGATTCTTTTCTTAGGTATCCCAATCAAGATTCACTATGGTATGTTTTCTAGATTTTTTTAAAAAAAATTGTGAGGGTAGTAACACAAGAGAGCTGACTGTACTTCCTAGAGCTCCTCATCCATCATCCTCTATTAACTGTTAAATGACATACAATAACTTCATTTCACTCAAATATCAAATATAAACTTACAGAGGCCTGTTCTGAGTCAGGTTCAGCCCCAAATGCCTTTACTGGTTCTTTCTTTATTCTTTCTATGTCCATTATGAAGAGAAGTTTCTAGGGCATGCGTCCAAATTGACTATCTTACCTATCACTGCTTTTGTAGCTTTGTCTGTTATGCCTCAGAATTCATGAAAAAAAACAATTTTGAATGGAAAGTGCATGATGTGAGTCTATATATATATATATATATATATGTATATATATATATATGCAAAAATATATAATGAATTGCTTTTCTAACTACATACAAAGATAATTTTCAACATTTTTGCAAGATTTTGAATTCCACATTTTTCTTCTCCCTCCTTTGCCTTCCCCCCTCCTCTTAACAGTGAGCGATCTGATATAGGTTATACATTATATAACTATGTTAAAATATTTCCATATTAATAATATTGTGAAAGAAGAATCAGGGGCGGCTGGGTGGTGCAGTGTATACTGGCCCTGGAGTCAGGAGTACCTGGGTTCAAATCCACTCTCAGACACTTAATAATTACCTAGCTTTGTGGCCTTGGGCAAGTTACTTAACCCCACTTGCCTTGCAAAAACCTTAAAAAAAAAAAAGAAGAAGAAGAATCAGAACAAATTCCCCTCCATGAAAGGGGAAAAAAATATAAAACTTAAAACAAATTTTAAAAATGGAAAATAGTAAGCTTTGATCTGCATTCTGACTCAATTTTTTCTCTGAATGTAGTATTTTCCATCACAAATCTTTTAGAATTATCTTTGATCATTGTACTATTGAGAAGAGTTAAATCTATCACAGTTGATCATTACATAATGTTTCTGTTAATGTATACATTGTTTGTCCTGGTTCTGCTCACTTCACTCAGCATCAGCTCATGTAAATCCTTCCAGACTTTTCTGAAGTCCATCCATTCATGATTTCTTATAAAACAATAATACTCCATTACATTACATTATATTACATAGCACAAATTGTACAGTCATTCCCCAACTAATGGGCATCCATTCAATTTGGTGACAGTTATTCTTTATACTAAGTCATGAGAGCCAGTTTAACCCTTTGACTTTACATAATTATCCATACATCTCCTCCACCCCCTTAAGTGCAGATTATTCACTCTATGCTCTCCTTACTTACCCTGAATGCCTGCTTCATCGCCTCTCCAATAATGAAATGCATTTCTAGGTGATACAGCCCTTTCTCAAAATTATTCTTAGGAAAAAAATAATAAATATATACCTTCACCCACTCCACCTCACCATAGTAATGTTCTCTTTGATTGTCACCCTTTGCTTTTCCCTTCAGTGGTTGAAAGCCCATTTTTTTTTTATTCCCTTCCACACAGGCTCTACCATCCACTAATTTCATCCTATTTTTATCTTTACTTTTGTTTAAATTAGTATCCCTTCTTTGTTTTCCTATGGACTAGGTTGGGATATGTACCTCTCTGTTTCTCTTCTTCCCTTTCTTTGTTAGAGCATATTCCTCTGTTCATATTCCTTACACAAAAGGTTGATTTTCTTATGAAGGTTCATGTGATTTAATAGTTCATAAAATATTAATTAAACCATTCATCCTTCCTTTCTCCTAATTTAAGTTCACCATAAATCTTTAGTACTTTAGGTCATTTTTATCCTTTGATGTTACCTCTTTATTTCTTCTTTTATTTTAAGTTTTCTTTCCCTGGTACCTAATTTATTTTTCTTGTATTTCTGTTGGGAATATTTATAATTTACCTATTCTTTCTCTTATTTTTTGGCAGAAATGCATTTGAAATGCCTCTTTTTTCCATTTATGATTAGACTCAGTGTTGTAGGATATCTATTTTAGGTTGCAACTTGAGTTTATTTACTTTGTGGAATATACTGTCCCATTCTGTTTCAATTTCCTGTGATTACATTATTATCCTAGGTTATTAGAATTGATATTCCTTTGTATTCGAGGGTCAGTTTCCTTCAAAGAAACTTATAAATGTTGTTTTTTTTGAAATTGTGAAAAATAAGTACTACATGCTCTGGAATTCCAAAAGTAGGATTCTCTTACCATCAGTGGTCATCAATTAGTGGCTTGTTGTTTCTATTCAAAAGTTTCAGGATTTCATTATCATATTTAAGTTTTCTGATATGTCATTTTTTCTAGGATACCTAGAATCTTTAAAAGCATCTTTATTAATTTGTACTTGAAGATTATTGCTTTAGTTTGTATAAAATTAATGTTTTCTTTTAAAGTTCATACCTTTTCTTCTTTATATTTATATTCTTGATCAGATATTCTCTCCTACAGCCTCTCCACTTGGGGAAGATTATTCTGTGTCCTCTAAATTTATTAATCTCCTATTTTTTTATTTGTTTTAATTCTAGATTTCTTATTCTTATTTCTTATCCTGATTTCTTTGAATTTAATTTTTAAAAAAATCTTTATTTCTCTTTTGAACTATACTAACATTTCTTCCTACCATGCTTTGATCTCTAGTCAAAGAGGTCACAAAATTCTCTTTTTGATCAGGAAATTTTTGCTCATTTTCTTTCAAAGCATAATGCTTGTTCAAATTGTTTTGTTTCTCTAAGTTTTTACTCATTTCTATTTTTATATTTGCTAATCTTTCTGATGATTTATATGCCAATATATAGACTTTTTACTTTATCTTTCAACCTTTCTCTTTTTTTTTTTACTACTCCTCCTTCAATACCTTCCCCTTCTACTGCTGCAAGGACCCCGAAAGCTGGACACCTTTAGTTTTCTCATATTGGGACATAGAAACATATTGGTATTTGGCCAGATTTACACCAAGATTAAATTCACTGGGGAGAGGATTGACCCTAATTGACTTTTTAGTACTATTTCCCCTGAAAATAGGAACTCTTCCTCACTAACTTTCAATGTTTTCTGTGCCATACACTACTTCTGTTTGCTCCCCTCTCCAGTTGTTCTCTGCTTTTAGATAACTAGACAAAATTAATGTATGCTACCTTGTATGTATTTGTGTGTGTTTGTGCGTGTGTGTGTTTGTGTGTGTGTGTACACGTACATACATTTTAACTGAAACATTATTGGGAAAGGAGATTCCCACAGACACTGAAGCAAAAGCCTGCAAGTTGTTTGTGTTCAATTTGCATGACTTGCAACATAATATGGGAATGCTGAATGGAATTCCAAGTATTTGAATTCTCCAGTGTTATTTTTTTTTTTAGGTTTTTGCAAGGCAAATGGGGTTAAGTGGCTTGCCCAAGGCCATACAGCTAGGTAATTATTAAGTGTCTGAGATCAGATTTGAACTCAGGTACTCCTGACTCCAGGGCTGGTGCTTTATCCACTGTGCCACCTAGCTGCCCCTTCCAGTGTTATTTTTTAAACCTTGTGTGATATTTATTTCTCTTCTGTGAATTCAGGGTCAGTTACTCTGAATATAAAATATAATTCCTTTTTCTCAGATTTGAGGAAAATTAAATACTTTGCCATTTGCCAATTGTTACCCTTTCTACCTAATTCTCAATTTTTTTCTTATCCACTGATTACTTTTCTTTTGCTATTATAGTGTCTATTAAACACATCTAAGTTTGTAGGATAGGTCTTATTGAGGGCTGGACCTGACTCGTCAGTCCCTTGATAATTTAGGATTAATGCTGAAACCATAATTTCAGTCAACAGTTAACAAAAGGAAATTTATGTAGCCATCACCAGAGAAGGATATTCAATCACCAAGGATCAACAACATTGAGAGTCCCTTGAGTAGGTTCAGGTGAGTAAAGCTCCCATGATCTAGAGAACATCTCACAAGTGGGTTTAGCTGCTTGTGGTTACTTTGTACTCAGGTTATGAGGAAGGAAAGTCAATAGTTGAAGCTCTGAACCCTTCATCCCTTGAATCAAATAGTCCTGAGGAATATCTCAATACCTTTAAAGGAAAATCTAATCCAACCTGCATGGAAAAGGGTGAGGGGAAGAGGTTAGGTTAGATTAGTGCTCTTACCACACTCCACCCCTTGATGGTAAATCTCTAAACTCTCCTAGAGGACTTTGCACATTTAAATTACTTTAGGGTTATTACTGGTCAACATTGATCACTGATATCCATGAAGCCCGAAACAGCACTAATGGAGGAAAAGAAAAACTAAAACAGAAGTAAAATAAGCAAAATAATGTAACAATTCCCTGAAAGAATGAATCTGAGAGGGTTCAAGGAAGGACCATGACTCTGATTCAAACAGGTCCATGTGGTGGATGATGCTAAATTTTTGCAGGTCACTGTGATCTCTTAATGTATAAAGGTGATCACTGGCAGGAGAAGCAGTAGTAATATCAGAGATGACAATACTTTCTGTATAATCACCAATTTTCACCATAAGTCAGGCATGATTGCCCTTCACTACCACCCACTTAGTGTTCCCTGGTCCACTAGGCAGGACCTCTTCCTCCTTGGAAGTTATAATAGAGGGAGCAGAGTTGGAATAAGTAAAGCAAGCTCCTTCCCAATAATCCGACTTCCCAAGGAAATAATACAATGACCATTCTGTGTTGCCCTGATAGCAAGGGGAAAAGACCAAACAATTTTACACTGGCAGTGGGCTAAGGTAGACCTGCCTAACCCTTACTGGGCTGCAGCTATTATTGGAAGCCCTCTAACTACTGCCACTGGGGCCCACCACCTGCATCTGCTGCTTCAATTGCTGTCTTCTGTCCAGTGCCAATTCTACTAGAACCCTCAACTTTGTCTGCTAGCCATTCTTCCTGGGTTAACTGTTAACCCTGTGCTAGGGCATCACCACTGCCCTTCCTAGGGGAATATAACATGCTGAGACAGAATGGTGCTGGAGCCTTCAGCCTTATAATGCTACCACTTCTCAATCCTGTCTCTATCACATTTTAGCAGTCCTGACTTTGCCCTTCTGTGCAGCACTTTCCTGAGGGTCTTTGGGGCTACTGCCTTCTTACATTTGGTAAGAATGCCATAGGGGCTCTACTGAAGAGCCCTAACTCTGGCTTCCCACTTTGGGAGGCAAACACCAAAGCAATGAAGCCAGGGACTCACATAGACCAGTCCAAAGGCTTTATTTCTCATGTGGAAGCAGTGGCCCTGTCTGCTGAGGGTAGAGAAACACTCCTGGGCCCTGAGCTCTATGCTCTGGAAACTTCAGAGAGAGAAAGCATTGCAGTTCATAGTTTTGGGGTGAGAGTGAAAACTTGATAACTTAATGGAGCATCCTTGCCTAATCTTGGCGAATTGACATAATTGTCCATGTCAAATTCCAGAAATCCCTTTGGACTGCCAGGGGGAATTTGGCATGGTCCTTTCAAGTGCCTCTCACTTTGCACCAAAGAATCATAAAATTCACATAGCAAAATTTTATATCTCAAATTCCAAATAAAAACAATAATAACAAATAATACTTCAAGTTTATTCACTATAATTGTTGGACAATTCTAAAATTCCAGGAATGAGCCATAGTTTGCATTCTTTCATTATTGAGTCCTTCATCAGCTAGGCCAGCCTGGTGGTAGGTACAATGGACAGAGCACTAGACCTAGAGACAAGGGAAGAGATAAATTCAAATCCAGTCTCAGATAGCTAATAGGTACATGACTTAATCCCTTCCCATTTTAATTTCTAAAAAGTGATTCAAAACTAATTTTATACAAATATGGTTCTCTTAAAGTGGTAAAGGGCCTTTTTCCAGGAAGACTCCCTTGAGGATAATTGGAACTTTAGCAATACAAAGGTATAAGAACCCCCAAAGGCAGAGCACAAATAGTCCTTCTGAATCTGTCCTTTTCTAATGAGGAAGAAAAAAAATCTTTCTCCATTCCAAAAAATTCAATTTCTCTAAGCTGCTCTGAAGATAAAATGAGTTCTGAAGAGATCTCCAAATAGAACTGTGAAGAGCTTTAAATTACCAGATTGAAAGACCCAACAAAGCTGGAGATCCTAAAACCTTGTTTCCTGCAATTATCTTCAAGGTACACTTTTAAACACCCCAAAACTGAAATTTTCCTGGTTATATGACATGAAGAGGTTATCCCCCAGAAGTCAAGGATGTCTCCATTATCCATCTCTATAAAGGTAAAAGGAATAGATTGTCCTGTGACAATCACAGGGGTATTTCTCTTTTAGTTATTGCTGGTAAGATTCTTTCCAGAGTCCATCTTCAATAGGCTGATCCTTCAGCTGGAAAATGTCACTTCCCTGAGAGACAGTGTGACTCCATAAACAGTTGAGCAAGCTCCCTCAGTTGATATGGTATTTGCTGCCTGATAATTCTAGGAAAAATGCCAGGAACAGAACAGAGATCTGTATATAAGATTTTGATACCTTCAATCATGAAGATTTATGGAAAATTATGTTAAAATTTGGTTGCCCAGAGAAGTTTAGGGGTATTGTACATCACTTTTATGATGGCATGCTTGCCCAGGCTCTAGATAGTGAACAATGCTCTCAAGACTTCCCAGTAACCAATGGAATGTAATAAGGATGTGTCCTTGCTCTCATGCTTTTTAGCATGATATTTTCAGCCATGTTATCAAATGCTTTCACTGAGGATGAGCATGACCTCAAGGTCATCTACCACACTGATGGCAAATTCTTCAACTTGAAAAGCTACAAGCCAAGACCAAAGTGAAGGGAGTGTGGTTGCATGATCTTCTGTTTGCAGATGATTGTGCATTCAATCCAGCCTCTGAAGCTGAGATGCAACAGTTACCATAGAGGGTAACTCCTGAGATATATTTAAAAAAATTACCAAAAAATGCAAGGCTCTTGTTTTTAGAAAAGTCAGAAATCATTGCCTAGGACCTACAAAAAGCCTTAATTCAAATTACCCTGTCTTGTTGCTTTCAGAATTTTATTTAGAAGTCTATCACCTCATCAAAGAATTCTTACCCCCAGCCGTCAAGCTATTTGGAATGAAGAAGAAGGATTCCTCAATCTGAGACCCCACCCTAATCCATGTATCTCCCAATTTCAATTTCTAAAGGTTAGACTATAAAGCAAATAGCTCTGAGGTTCTAGGGCCCCTGTCTCTTGAACTTGTCTCTTCTAAGCTCCCATGTACTTAAGTGGGAAGAGAAAAGACACACAGATGTAAAAAAGAATACAGAAAATAAAAATTAATTTTGATTACATAAAAGTAAAATGCTTTTATACAAACACAACTAATGAAGTTAAAAGGGAACCAAGGGGCAGCTAGGTGGCACAGTGGATAGAGCACTGACCCTGGAGTCAGGAGGACCTGAGTTCAAATGTGACCTCAGACACTTAATGTGACCTCAGACATTTAATAATTGCCTAGCTGTGTGACCTCGAGCAAGTCATTCAACCCATTGCATTACATAAATAAAAAGTTTTTAAATTATTTAAAAAAGGGGACCAAGTATCAATTTCTCTAATAAAAGCTTATAAGATTTCAAGCAATCAACAGCTAATTTAAAATATTCCAAATCATTTCATGCTGAAAGGGAAAACAGATATGTTATTGCATTGTTTGGGGAGCTAAGAATTGATTCAGATTGAAAACAATTTGAAACTATACTGCAAAAGTCACCAAATTGTGCAAGCCTTCTGCCCCAAGCAATACCACCATTAAGCATATACTTCAAAGAGGTCAAAGAGGAAAAGGATTCATGTTTAAAGAAATATTTATAGAAATTCTTTTTCATATTTGTAAAAAATTTGAAGATAATGAGTGTTTTCTGACTAAATATATTATTGACCTAGAGCAAATTATAAAATTCATAGTTTAGAGACCTGGATGAACTGGTGCAGAGTGAAGTGAGCAGAGCCAGGAGTATGATTTATACAATGGCAATATTATAAAGAAACAGTTTTGAAAGACTTTGGCACTTCACTGATACAATGATAAAGCATGAATCCAAAGAACTGAAGTTGAAACATATTACCCACCTCTTGAAGAAGAGGTGATAAGATTCAAAATACAGACTAAAGGTAGACATTTTTTGATATGACCAATGGAGGAATTTGTTTCATTTAACTATATATATTTTTTTATTAAGTTTTTTCTTTCTTACTTTTTTTTGGATTGGTAGGTAGAGTGGAGGTAGGAGAGAAATTAATACTTTGGTAATGGAAAAAAATTCTTAAAGGAAAAGCACATTGAAAGCAAGATCTGGGGACAAGGTCATTTTATCTTTTGACTTGCCTAATTGAATTCCTGGTCTGTCAACTGCAGATACAGCCAATCTAAAACCTCACAGCTTTGAGGAACACCCTTATACTTGTAAACATGACAGATATCCTCTACATTTGGAAAAATTGAATTTCATGTACCATTCTTTCAAGTTTTAGCTCTATTTCTTTACTCCATCTCACAAACTCCTAGAAAAAATTCCTTATTTTCTGACCTAATAATCATTTCTTAACTACTTGCATTCTGTTCTATCTCTCAATTGAAATTTCTATCTTCAAAGTTATTAATGATATCCTTTATCTCTCTGTAGCCCCTGACACTATTGACAATCCCCTCCTTCTAGACTTCCTTTGTTTTCCCTCAGTCTTCCTTATAAGTTCATCATTCTTAAGTCCACTTTTTATTTATGGGTACAACTCAGGGTTCTATTCTGGATTCTTTTCTCTTCTTTAACATTCAGTTATTTCATCAGCACCCACGGGCTCAACTATCATTTCTGTTCAGTTAACTCCCAGATCTATATAGTTGTTCTGTCTCACTGGTATTCTAGTCATACATCATACACACATGTCTTTTAGACATTTTCAAGGAAATGTATTGGACATATTTCAAAATTAAAATTTTCAAACCAACTTCATTATCTTTCTACCCTCTCCCTTCCTATATCCCCAACCATCCTGTCACCCAGTTTCCTATCCTTGCAAACAACTTCTCTTTCCTTTAACTCATATCAAATCAGCTGTCAAATCTTGTCAATTCTACCTCCATAATATATTTCATATTCTTTTCCTTCTCTCCTCACATAGCTACTGTTCCAGTTAAGGTCCACATTATTACTTGCTTGGTCTATTGGAATAGCATACATTAATTTCTCTTTACCTCAGATCTCTCTTCTCCATAATTTAGCTTTCATACAGTTGCCAGATTGATACTTCTAAAGCATGGGTCTCCAGGTTAGTCCCTCGCTCAAGAAGCTCCACTAAGTATCTCGTGTATGGTTTTTATCATTTATTGTTTGTAACAACCTGGTCCCAATCTACCCTTTTAGACTTATTGCACATTAATCTCTCTCATGATTTCTCATGATCCAATCAAACCAGGATATTTCCTGTTCCAAAAGCCAGCACTCCATTTTTTTCCCCTCTGTGTCTTTGTATTGGTAATCAGGTTTCCTATACCAAGAATGAACTGTCTCCCCACCTCTGCCTTTTCCAAGCCATAGCTTCCTTTAAAGTTCAATTAAAGTACCATTTCCTACAGGGAATCCAGCCTTATCACCACTCCCTTCCTGCTGTTCCTTGAGACTACTCCCCTGGAAATTACTTTTTATTTATTGGAAGTAGTTTTTTCTCACCTCAGATTAATTATAGAAGGTTTTATATATAATTATAATGTATAAAGATGATACTAAGGAATACCTTCACAACAAATATGTAATTAACTTAATTCAAAAAGATTATATGGTTTTGGTCATTGAATGAAGGTGAGTGATACCACACAGGAAAAATTTTGTTCTTAGTGGGGAAGACTTCTATTCCTCTCAAAGAATCAATTTATTGTGTAGTAGAACAGAATGGAATGCCTTGTGGAAGCAGGTAAAGTTCTGAACCAGAGTACAGAAAGGGTTTTTTTCCCCCTTCTCTTCACCATATTAATATCAGCTAAATCATCAGAGAGACTGGGTTAATAGGAAACAAAGTACCCAGGATCATATCAGTTCTTTGGGCTTCAGCAGTCAAACAGACTTTTCATCATCACATTGTTACCAATCCCTCAGCTCTGTATGGCCAAAGATCTGGGATGATTGAGGTGCTGCCTTCTTTACATATGGACTTTTCCCCAATATCTTTCTCTCCCTTTAGGAACCTCTCCCTGAAGAGAATCTGGAAAGGTGAGTCTTTGCTCTTGAAACCAAAGGTCAGAAGATCAAAGATCAAATTTTCCACATCCAAGCTATTTTTCTCTCTAGAGCACAAGCAGAGCATGAGAAACATTTATATGGCACTTTATGATTGTGCTGTACATATTATCTCATTTGTTCAGTCTTCTAGTGAGGTTGTTGTTGTGTGTACTTCATTCTCAAAGAAGACCCTAACATCAGGGAGTTGGTGCCATGACCTTCAAGTGAGTTGTATTTAAGTGAGGGAGGGTTGTGCAAAGTCACCAGTCTCACTTTCTTCTCCAGAGTCATCTGGCAAGATATAGGTCTGGACAAATGTGGGAGACCTTGGCCTTTTTTAAGCTAAGGTCTTTAACAAGTCTCAGTTTAACTTGAGAGAAGACCCATTCAGTGATTAAGGCTAAGAAAGAAATGAATCGAAGAATGGCCAAATTTACCCAGTCAAAAAAAAAAATCAATCTGGGAAGACCCTCAGTTTCTGGCCAAAGCAGAAACAATTGCTATTTATACTCACTCTGAGCCTATTAGGACCCAAAGAGTAATCAAGTAGAACTTGACCTGTGACCTATTGTTGACCAATCAATGAGCCTAAGTGAAATGTATTTAAGGCATGGTCCTTAAGAAATCTAGCCTGAAATTTCCAAGATATCTTTCGAGGTTTCAGCAAAATTTACATTGTTTTAGACAGAGTACCAAAATTAAGAGTGTGATACTGCTCTGTGGACAGAGTAAAGGAAAAGGAAGGAAGGAAAAGAGGAAGAGAAAGAGGAAGAAAGCAAGTTGTTATTGTCTGACTGCTTTTGAGCCTCTGTTTACATGCTTGGGCCCAGTCTAGTTGATGGTCTTCTAATCCCCACGTTCATGGTCACCGGTGGTGCTGACATACTAGAGAGGGGGTGAGGATTTTACATTGCTTTGAGCAGCTCTTAACATGATTCACATTTGCTTTTTGTAGGTCTTGACATAACTGATAAGGCACAGATCCTGAGCAGGGAGGAGCTATTCCTCCTGGCATGTCCTTCTAGACATATCTCCAAAAAAGCGTGTCCTATCTGAAGTTGAGGGCCACTTCCTTTTCAGATCCCTCCTTCTGATAGTGTAATTGTATATTAAAAAAAACCTTTTCAAAGTTGTATTTTGGAGGGGTTCATCAGCTGAGCCCCCCCCCCCAACATGTGTAATCAGTGAACTTGGAGAAATAAAAATTGTTCCGCTCTTTCTTGAGGCCAAATCCGGGACACATTCTGAAAAGTAACACATGTTTATTATTTTTAAGGCCCAACTCAGGGAATCTTCATAGCAAATCCTCAGTATCTAGTCCAGGGACTGCACCAAGTAAGACACTGAATTAACAAAGCTAATGAGATCTCTCTACCTGAACTACTTGCTTACTATCCCTGAACAGAGATTACTGAAGCCAATATACATCAAGATTGTGTTTCAGATTGAAACAGGGGGTGGGGAATGGTAACGGAGGGATCTATAATAGTCATCTCCAGAGCAGTTTTTGTTTTTTTTAAGGAGAAACAGCTCGCATCTGGCCAGGTGGATGATGAAGAGTGTTGAAGGCACACAGGGCAAGCGGGAAAACGTGCGGTTTGTACTTATGTTATACAGCAGTCTTTGTTCACTCTCCCGAAAAATGGAGGCATCTGCGAGGTGTCTGAGGACCTTAAGTCCTTGGGCTCCAATGCGGTTTCCTGTGTTTCCCCCTCTCTTTCTCTCGGGTGTCGGGTCACGGTCCTCCACGGCCGGGCGCCCCGGCCACACACGGAACCATTACAGCGGCGGGGCTGGAGGTGGCGTCAGTTGCGGCAGATCGCGTCCGCCCAGGGGCAGGGGCCCGGAAGGCGTCGGAGGGCGGCAACCGCCTTCGACGATGATGATTGGCCGAAAACCAAAGTTTGATCTGCAGGCGCCTCGGCCAATGGACCTCGACTATCTGCCCCGTGTTTACGGAGGACCAGCCACTGGCTAGGCAGAAGAGCGACGGCAGGCCAATGAGAACTGGGGTCAGGCGGGAGGAGGGCGGTGCTCCGAGCGAAGGGGGCGGGGAGTTGGGTAAAGGGGCAGAAGCTGAGCGGAGGCGAACTAGTGACACATCCGGCGGCGGAGGGAGTCGGTGGTGTGAGTGGCAGGTGAGGATGCGCACCCCGGATATGGTCTGAGCGCGAACATGGAGGCTCTGGGGGGGAGGCGAAGCCCGTGGGGTGTTTCGTCCGTCCGTCTGGTCGTCGGTCCGCGTCTCCATCGGGAGGCCTCCCCGGCCCTGCGGTATCGGGGCGGGAGATGAGGGCGTTGCGCGTGCGCCGTTGTGTGAGATTGAAATGGGGGAAGGGGAAGGACGGGCGTACCCCACCCCCACCCCCACCCCTCCCCTCCGCCGGCTTTCGGACCGGGGGTCCTTTTCTTCCCACCCCCCCCCCCCCGGCCCGATGCGGGAAAGGGGGAGTGAATTCCTCCGAGGCCCTCCCTGCTTTACAAATGCCTTGGAGGCGGGGCGCGGCCCCCTCTCGGTCGTCACTGAAAGCGAAATCGGGGGTTCCCCGTGGCCCCTGCCGTGGCCTCGGGGGGCTGGGCACGGCGTGAGAGCCGGGGCGGGGGCCTGAGCCGGGCCCCGGACGGGCCGCAGCTGCCCTGTCATGGTGGAGGGGCCGGTGATGTCACATCCTCCTCCGCCTCCTCTGTGACACCCGCGCCTCCTTGGTAACTTGGAGTCCAACTGCAGAGGCGCGAGGTGGATAATAAATAGAAGGTCGGGCCCATGGCCCGGCGTCCTGGGGCCCAAGGGGCAGCCCCGACTTAGCAGAATTGGCTACCTTTGGACAGGTGAGAGCCCTCCCTTCCCTTGGTTGCGCTGCCCCGGGTCTTGAGGTGGTCTTCTCAGGAATGTTGAGTGTGAGGACTGCTGGAGAGCTCTCTACTTGATATCTAGCTCTTGAAATAGTGCCATGGGGACGTTTAATCAAACAGAAGAGGGCTGTTTAAAATAGAAAATAGGTTTTTCAGGTTACTTAATTGATTTTTTTAAAAAAATTATCACTCACCTTGTAGCTACCTGAATTGTTAACCCCATAACAAGAAAGGTGGTTTGAGGTCTCAGTGGAAAAGGTAAGTTTTGGGGGCAGAAGATCTGAATATTCACCACTATGACTTGTTTACCATTTGTCAAATGATAGTAATATTAATCCTACTTTAGAATTATGTTGGAAATCACTTCATGAGCTACTAAGAACCATATTAGTGTAAGTTATTTGAATGTTTTAGTCTCTTTAGAGTATCAGTCCTAGGAGTCAGGGAGACACGAGTTAAAATTTGACTTAGCTGTGCGACCTCAGACAAGTCATTAACCTCTGCCCAGCCATCTCATCTGTAAAATGGGGATAGTATTAGAACCACCTCAAGTGTTGTTAGGAGGAGAAGATAATAAACTATTAATTGGTCTAATCCAATGAACGATTGGATTGGAGTATATTTGGAATATATACATGTATATATATATATATATTCGAATTGAAATTAGAAGTATATTTAAAAATTAAAACATAGTAGCCATTTGCTTCGTATCATGTTTATTCCTCATATATACAAAAACAGGAAGAGCAGCATTTTAATAGTAGTATGGCTTTTGAAACTCATTGGGTACTTAGCAAATTGAAGAACGACTGAACAAATGGTCTCTGAATGTAATGGAATGTCGTACTATAAGAAATGGTGATTGAAAAACTCAGAGAAAGTTAGGAAGAATTGTATGAATTGATGCAGAGAAAAATAAGCAGAAACAGGAAAGCAATTTATATAATGACAATAGTAAATTAAGACTACTTGAAAGACTTCAGAAGTCTGATGGTGAAACATTCTTGACTCTTGGCAAAGATAATGGATGTAAATGGCAAAATGAAGCATACATTTTAGACATGGTTACAGTGTTATTAATCTTTTACTTGATTATCCTTTTCTTGCAAGGGAAGATTCTTTTGCTGTTGATGGAATCATCTGAAAATGACAATGATATAAAACATGTGACTTAGAATCAAAGGAGACCAGAGTTCAATCCTAACCTCTGACATTTTCTTGTTTTGTGACCATTGTCAAGTTGCTTAAACTTAGTCTTAATTTGTTCATCTGTAGAATTGGGAAAATGTTTATTTTAATAAATAAGATAATGTATGGAAAGTGCTTAGCAAACTTTAAAGTGCCAGAACTGAAAGAAAGTTAAATGTCAACCAGTACTAAAAATAAAATGAATTGAAATGTCACATTTCTTGTTAGCACTCAAATTATCCCGAGATTGCCAACAAGTTTTTAATGTAGTTTTATTTATTCTCATTTATTAATGGGTGTACACTTAAAATTTCTGAACAAAAATTTTTCAACATAGCTGATTGTTTATCAGATGATATTGACAGCCCATATCCCTACTATTCTATGGAAGAAAGCTGAAGGGTTTCACTTTATTTCATAAACCACTCAAGGGAATTATTCTACCTTTGGGGAAAACTGAAAGGTGTAGGAGTAATGCAGATTGGTCATTGAAAAGTGTACAGGAAAAAAGAGAGGGACTATTGTGGAGGGTTGGGGGGGGGGATGAGGAGGATAGGAGGGTAGGGACAGCTTAGTGGAGTGGATGGAGAACTTATCCAGAAAAACAGGATTCAAGCGCCACCCTTAAAAATACTGACTCATGATTTTGGATAAATCATTTAACCCTTCTATGTTTGAGGGAACTCTTTGAGATTATAAATTGCAGGAAAGGTGTTGCTCTGCTTTGGTCCCAAAGCTGATGAAATCATGGGTCTGTCAATCAATAAACAAATCTCCTTTTTTGCCAGTCTTACTGTTTTATGATACGGATTTTAGAATCCTTAGAGTACTGTTCTGGTTCTGTGCTAAAAGAAGCTCTGGATTTTGTTTGCTGTTGATTATTGTGATTGTTATTTTTTAAATTCCTTTTTTATTATTATGTAATTTGACAAACATCAGAAAAATTAACATCTCTCCCACAAAAGAATGTATGGCCTATGAAACTGAATTTATTGTTGTAGTTATTATGAAATGGTTTAGTGACTGGGATTACTTAAATTTGTTGAGAAAGGTGCCTGTTCAACTCAAGTTCCTTCTCCAGTATTTGGAGCAGTTCCATCTTATCCTTGGTCTTAGAACATCAGCAAAGAACATATTTGTTCTTGACTGATTCAGGGACTGGAAAAAAGTTTCGAGATAGCTAACCTGTGATGACCAAATCCTAGACTGAAATGGATTATTCGGTCTGAAGTAGAACTTCGCTAGGATTGTGCCTAAGACAATATATTAGACCCTTAAAAGATGGCTAGGTAGCATTATCAACTCTCAGATTCATTAGACCACCTCATTCGTACTTTGGTACAGAACACAAAATAGGTGTCATGTGGTTGGAATAAATAGCCAGAAGTAGTAGATATAAAAGGAACCCTCAGGAATTATTTTATCCTACATCCTCATTTTACAGTTGAGGAGACTGAATATTGTTAGTCTCTCTTATAAGAATGTAATGTTGAATATAAATGAGATTTGGAATACTCTTTATAAAACCAGGTCTTTAAAAAAGGGGTCATTAATGGAAATATTTTCAGTAAAGATGCAAACTTCATAAAAATGGATATAAATAAGATTTAATTATCAGTACTAATTCATTAGTAAGACATTATGAAAAATAAAACTCTGAAACAATTTTTCCACCATGAATTGTGTTCTTTGTAATTTGAGGACATAGCTCTTATAGTTTCCAATTTAGTCTATTAATGATTAGTTGTGACAGGGTTTAAGGTGATTGGACTGTCACCTTATTAATACTTCCCATATATTTAATGAAAGCATTTACTCATTTTTTGAGTTTTTGCATCACTAAATGCACATATGCCAGAGTGGCCTCCCTGTCTTCTCTCTTTTACTCAGTGTCATCAAGAGAAAGGTTTCTTTAAAAACAAATCAAAAAAAATCATACAATTTGATCTATGTAGGTAGTACTGTCAATATGCTCTTCACCATAGAATATTATTTGACTTGTATAAATGGATGATTTGTTTTTTATGGCACCTGGCATCTAGCACCTCAGGTTCTTCCTTTCGTTATATTAGACCCTTGAGATAAGACTATAAACACAAGTTCATTTTTTTAAAAGACAATTCTGTTTATATAATATGTTACATTATCTTTTCGCAGCAATTTTATTATGAGAATTATTTTGTAAATCTTAAAGTAGCCAATAAGCTTGTGAGTATTATTAAGATTTCCATAGTAAGACAAATGAGTGGGGAAGGCACTCAGAACAATGATTTTTAACAAGTTCCAAACTGAACTGAGGAAGATGTTTTTCCTCCCAAAGCAAAAAACAGACCATAGCAAAACTATGAGTTCCTTTCCTTTTAAGTTTTTTTTTTTACAAGGCAAATGGGGTTAAGTGGCTTGCCCAAGGCCACACAGCTAGGTAGTTATTAAGTGTCTGAGACCGGATTTGAACCCAGGTACTGACTCCAGGGCCGGTGCTCTATCCACTGTGCCACCTAGCTGCCCCTCCTTTTAAGTTTTCCATCTGGATTTTGCCAGCAAAAAGAAACCAAATTCAGTTCTATTACAACTCTCTCTTACCCAGTCTTATTGACTGAATGAGCACTGCCTCAGTCAAACTGTGACCTAGGAAAGGCCTGGCTTTAAAAAAATAAATTCTCCTGTATCCAGAGCCATCTCCAGTCCTGATCCATATCTGACCATTAGACCCTGATGGCTCTGGAGAAGAAAGTGAGGCTGGTGACTTTACTAGGCCCACCTCACTTAAATCCAGCTCACTTGCATATCATGGCATCACCTTCCTGATGTCATGATCTTCTTCTAGAATGAAGAACAAACAACTATTATTACAGTTCACAGAATACTCCAGTAGAACTTTAAAAGAGTGGATATATTTGGAATAGTCCCTAACAAAGTTCTTAAGGATGAAGGCTTAAAATGAAGTTATAAACATTAGAGAAATTTGGAAGAGTATTTCACTTGATTCTGGAGCCATGCTTTGTTAAATGTATAGATTTTGGAATTGGTGAAATCATGAAATCAAATTTAATTATTGTTTTTACCAGTGGAAAGACAGTATAGGTGTTATGTTGTTGGACCTTTCACAATATTCTTTGCCTCATGAACCTTTCTTTACAGATATTTCTTGGACAAAATCTAGAGTTGCAGGTCTTTTAGGATTGATGAGAGATTACTCTTTAGAGCTAGCTCTGTATAAGAGTTCATTTGTACCTGAGGTAAGAACTGGTATAGAAAGTGTAATCTCTCAGAAGGACTGGATTTGAAAAAACTGTTAGTGGGGTGGCTAGGTTGCCCAGTGGATAGAGCACCGGCCTTGGAGTCAGGAGTATCTGGGTTCAAATCCAACCTCAGACACTTAATTACCTAGCTGTGTGGCCTTGGGCAAGCCACTTAACCCCATTGCCTTGAAAAATCTAAAAAGAAAAAAGAAAAAACTGTTACCTTGATGGATATTGACTGATTGATAATGAACTCGATAAAATTGTTCTTATTTATTTAAAACCACCCCATAGTGAATTCCGTACTGTTTCCTCATCCAAAATGATATGTGGTTACCTGTTTTTGAATCATTATGAATGTTTAGTCAAAAAAGGCTAAAATTATTCCTTTCTCTTTGGGAGCTTCCCTCTCCTTTGAAGTCCCCTTTGAAGTGTGAAATAATTTAATCTTGTTCAACTGAGTTTTTACATGTCAGTTATCACTAAACACTGAATTCATCCAATAGAGTTTTTAAGAAGAGTTAATCTTAAGAGAACTGGCCTGGAAGCCAGAAAAATCTGATTATTCCAGGCCCACCTCTGCCACATATTGGTTGTCTGACCCTGAATAGATCATTTAATCTCTTTAGTGTTCTAGAGTTACAGATTAGGAGAATTGGTACTACAATCTCCCTCACCTTGGACTTTCATTTATACCATTTAAATCACAGATTCAATCCCTGTTGGAACAGATTTGGAACAATCTAGGTAACATTTTCCACTGAAATTTTAGAAGGAATCTAGGTGTTTCAGTGGTTATTTACAAGATCAGGCTGAGTTGGAAATTAGGTAAATCTGACACCAGAAATGGTTTCTAGCTCCTGAAGAAATTCTGGCTCCAGCCAAAATTGGCCTGGCTCTTCTTTCCCATGACACTGTGCTACAGGTCTAAGGGGTACCCCACAGAAAAGACTCCTGGGAGGCTTCAAAGAATACACTGGGAAGAATATTGTTTCTATTTTTCCCTGCTTTCCCTTACAGGTTTCCCTGCATGATGGGATCCAGTACATGAGTTTAATAGAATTATATTTTTTCCCTTCTAAAGTATATCTTGAAACTAGAAGCAAAAAATAATTTCCCATAAATTAGGAATTTACATTGAAACTATAACATGTGATTTTGAAAGCTGCTTCAGAATCCAAGTTCTGTCTAGGGATATCATTAGGAGTGTTAATGACACTTTGCAGATGCTGGATTATGCCATCCTGTAAGAGCTCCTCAGGGGACTTGCTCATCATGGTTGTGGAAGGTTATGGTTAGCTTGCAACAGCCTGCAATAATTGCACCATCTAGATCAAGAAAACCCAGAGTCCCATGACTTAGAGTTGAGAGCAACAAGGTTAGTAGACTCAGCAGCTGGCAGTATATTCAGCTCAAAAGGATTTTGATCAAACAAAAGCATTAAGGTAGGCAGAACAAAAGTGGGGGAGGGAGAATGGAAAGTAAAATGCTTACTGTGTGCCATGAAAAAAGCAATCTGACTTGTGACATGGCGTCCTAGGAAGAACTAATATAGTGGCTGTTTGATATTTGAGTGTCATCTTACTTCAGAAGCCTTTTATTAAGGGAGATTTTTGACCCAAATCTTGGGATAGTGACTGCATTTTCAACATTTGTTGCCAAATTGTATTTGTAGTTGTCCTAGGTGTTGATCAGAATATGTATGAAGTATATTTTTAATTCTAGTTGCCTTATAAACAACATGTTTGCAGATTTTTTTTTTTTACTTAATAGAAACTGCAAGGTGCCTTAGAGGTCATCTAGATTAATACCCTTATCTTACAGATGAGGAGGTGGGGGCCTGCACAGACTAAAAGATTTATTCAAGGTCACATAGAAAGGGATTTATGGGAACCCAAGCCTTATGACTCCAAACCAGTACTTTTTCCACTGCCTTAGATTGCATATATTATGAGGTATGATAGAGGCAAATTTAGGAGACTGAGGTTTATGAGCGATTCATTATTATGTATAGATTACTGGATTTATATATGTATGTATGATATGTATTACTCTTTTGAGGTCTGAATATGCATAGATATGTATAAGAAAAGATCTTTAAAGCCTTTGAGCATGACTTTATGGAATTCAATATCCCAGAGTGTTGAGTTTTTTAAATTGCAGTAAGGTATTAGTTCTGATGTCCTGGAAATACTCTGTTTAGTAATTGTTTCCTTCCTAAGTGCCTTTATAGTTTTATTTTGGAGGAAGGACTTTTGGATTTATTTCCTACATTTTTGTAACTTTTCATATTAAAGTTGGGAAATAGTTGCATCTCCAATATGATTGAGTTTTAATTGAAAAATTTTATATATGAATGCTAAAAATGTATGTGTAACATGATAAAATGCTGAAAATTTGTAAGTACATATTTTTAAAATGTAAATACTAATTCTTTGCCCAGTTTTGTCATTTGCATTCTTTTGAGTTCTTCAGGTTCACCATTCTTCACCTTTAATGAAAAGTTCTCTAGCACCTAGAAACAAAATGGCAGAATACTTTATGTTCCAGGAATTAACTCTGGACCCCTTTATCTAGATCACTAACTAATTACCCTGAAACAATTTATTGTCCTTTGAAAAGGCAGACTGTTCTCCTTTGAGAAAGTGTTAAGTGAATTATGCATGTTTTTTCGTATCTTCAGATTCTTTAAATTTAACCTTTTGTCTTTTGCTACCTCTCTTCACTCTACAGAGTGAAGGCTGCGTCCTACACAGACTCCGGCACCATGAACATGTTTGATCGGAAGATCAACTTTGATGCGCTCTTAAAATTTTCCCACATGTAAGTGTTTTGACCTTCATGCTTTTCTTTTACTTTGTTCATTAACTGCCATATGCATGGCTAACAGACAGACAAATCTTTTTAAGAAATCAAAGGATCCAGATTCCTAACATTGTTTGCTTAATCATTAAAAATTCTTTTAACTATTTTAGCTTTGAGTGCCCCTAATCTTTCATTTTTTCATGGATACCTGATTTTTCAGGAATTTTATGAGTTTAGCCTTTCTTTCCCAATTCTTTTGTCTTTACTATTATTCATTTTAAGGAACATTATCTTGAAACATCTTCAAGAATACACTATATTGGGGGCAGCTAGGTGGTGCAGTGGATAGAGCACTGGCCCTGGAGTCTGCAGGGCCTGAGTTCAAATCTGACCTCAGGCACTTAATAATTGTCTAGCTGTGTGACCTTGGACAAGTCACTCTTAACCCCATTGCCTTAAGTAAATTTAAAAAAAAAATAAGAATGCATTATTTTCCTGATTGCAGCTCAAAACTTTTAGAACATGGGGAAATTTTACATGTAGGGAAAATAAACTGATTTTCTCAAGACTTTCCCCTCCTTTTTGATTTGTTAATTCAGGAATGGCCTTTGTTCCTAGAATGACAACTGTTATTTTTATTATCATTTAGCACACCTTCTACACAGCAGCACCTGAAGAAGGTCTATGCCAGCTTTGCTCTCTGCATGTTTGTGGCAGCTGCAGGAGCCTATGTCCATGTGGTCACCCATTTCATTCAGGTAAGAACAGTTGACTCACTTGATTGCCCTAAGAATTTAAGGAACTTGCTCAATACAGTCTCTCAAGCATATGTCCAACCTTCATCCAACATTCATAGAATTTCACCTGCCATCAAATAGAGGGCAATGAAGGCCAACTGTTTTGAGGATTATTAAAACCAGAATACCTTGTTTCTTTAGCAGAGAATAGTCTGCTGAAGATCACTTAAGATAGCTTACCTGCTGGAATAGAGACAAAACAATATTACATGCTGTGATTCTCATGTAGCCTTTTTGTTCTTTCTTTCTCCCACCTGTACTTTCTCTGCTAGAGACAACATATAGTAATAGAACATTTGGATTGTAGACCAAGGGTGATTGATTTCATGATTTAAGAATAACTTGATTCTCAGTTTCACATATTCCACAGGGAATTTCAGGGAATTCATTTTTCCTTACTGGAGGAAAGTAGGATGAGGGAGCAATGAAAAATAGTGTTCAGAGAAAGTCACTTGGGGGAAAAATTAGAGGGTGCAGTGGAAAGAATATAGGATTGAGAGTTAGGAGGCTGACTTAAAAAACCCAAACCCTTACCTGAGCCACAGTTTTCCTCATCTGTAAAATGAGGATAACTTTGTATCTAACTTAAACAGATCTGATGTAAGGAAAGATTATAGAAATGGAATAAGATGTGATAATGAATCAGTTGTAACTTAGTTCTTCCTTTGTTAGGAAAATGCAAGTAATAAGATTATTATATCTTAACTACAGTGAGCAGTGATCCCAGATTATCAGTTTTGTGAAAAAATGTTCTATGAATGCTTTTTATGTATTCCAGGAATAGGAGTAGTTTTCAGGGCAGGATTTTCTTGATCAGCGCCTCACTTTTAAGGAAGAATATTTCCTATTTATTCATAGGAAAGAGCAGGTGGAGGCTGGGACAGAGAGAGTTGCAACTCAGAAAGAGCAAACGACTATATGCTCTTCTTGCTTGAGTATTATAAAAAAATCATGACTATCTTAACTTGTGGACATTTGGTCTCAAGATTCTCTTGTAAAGAAACTCTTTTTTGTCCTTCAAGTACTTAATTGGCTGTTTGACTTTGACAGGCTGGCTTGCTTTCAGCCTTGGGTTCTTTGGGATTGATGATATGGCTGATGGCAACACCACACAGTCATGAAACTGAGCAGAAGAGATTAGGCCTTCTGACTGGATTTGCTTTCCTTACAGGTAAGTGAAGTGGCTGAATCATCTTGAGAGGACAGATATGTTTTGAAATCTCTCTAAAATGTGAAAGTGCTCTGAGCTACGTTCTGTTCCTCCAAGAATGACTAGACTAGAGTCAAGATATGATCACTGCCATTGAGTAGAGTGGTTAAATAGAACTAGCTGGCCATTTTTGCTACAAGGGGAAAACAGTTTTCTGATTATAAGGTTGCTCCTTCATTATTTATCTATTTTCTTTACCTAAAGAGAAACATGGCATTGAAAAAGCACTAGACTTAGGGGGGCGGCTAGGTGGCGCAGGGGATAAAGCACCGACCCTGGAGTCAGGAGTACCTGGGTTCAAATCTGGTCTCAGACACTTAATAATTACCTAGCTGTGTGGCCTTGGGCAAGCCACTTAACCCCATTTGCCTTTCAAAAACCTTAAAAAAAAGCACGACTTAAATTTGTCTCGAGAAATACTCCTTGTTCTACCATTTATTAACTTATGTGATTGTAGGCAAATTATCTAACCTTTCTGAGTCTTCTGTACTTACAAAGTAGGGCCAATTATGCCTACTTTTCATAGAATTTTTTTATAAAATCAAATATGAGAGCATTTTTAACTGTAAAATGATGATATGAATGAGAATTATCATGCCTGACACTTAGTCTTCCTTGTTATGAACCCTATTCAGACTTTTAAAGACTTAATAACTCGATTCTTAAAATCCTCCCACCTGCTAATATTTTCTGTTGCTTCTCTCCCATTGTTGTTCTGGAGTTGTTGTTTGGAGTCACATCTGTGTCTAGTCAAGTCAGTTCCACAAAGACGTTGACATAACAACTTAACTAAGGGAGTGAGAGAAAAGAGAGGTAGACTTATTTATGCTTAGGTCAGTTGTCTGGTTTCTTTAAGGAATCCAGTATATATGTTTATTTGCATATCTCTTATTGGGAATTGATCCTGTAGGTAAGAGGCACTTTTTTCAGTAACTGATAGTTATATTGAATTGAGGAATATTTTTTATTTTTTTTTTTAGGAGTTGGTTTGGGCCCTGCCTTGGACTTATGCATTGCTGTCAACCCCAGGTAAATGACCTTAAGAGTTTTTAATCAGTTAACCTTTACATGCCCACTACCCATCTGACTACCCTCAATTTTACCCTTTTGTTTTGTAGCATCATTCCTACCTCCTTCCTTGGCACAGCAATGATTTTCAGCTGCTTCACCTTGAGTGCACTTTATGCTAGGCGTCGCAGCTACCTCTTTCTAGGAGGTAAGGAAGCTCTAAGAAGTTGGGAGGTTTAACCTTACTCTGTATGTTGAAGTCTTGTTAAGACAATTTTTCCGGGGCAGCTAAGTGGCACAGTGGATATAGCACTGGCCTGGAGTCTGGAGGACCTCAGTTCAAATCCAGCCTCAGGCACTTAATAATGACCTAGCTGTGTGACCTTTGGCAAGTCACTTAACCCCATTGCCTTGCAGAAACTTTAAAAAAAAAAAGACAACTTTCCCTTCTCCCATCACCTTTTTTTTCACTTGTTGAATATTCTTAGTTTTGATTCAGAGACTGTCTTCACTGTCCTTGGAAAAGGAAGGGATGGTCCTAATGGAATGTTTAGGCTTTTCTCAAAAGTAGCTTTTCACCACCTGTTATAGGTATTTTGATGTCGGCTATGAGCCTGATGCTGTTTTCCTCCCTTGGGAACCTCTTCTTTGGATCTTTTTGGCTCTTCCAGGTAAGTCATTCATGTATGAAATGAAATAACAGAATATTATCATTTTGGCTTTGAACTGAGAGGCTTTATGGTTAATATAGAGTTAATCTATTCTTTTATTCTCTTCAAGTGGCTACTTTGTTCTCTTCAAGTATAATCCCTATTAGATTGTAAATTCTTTTAGAGCAGGGAATACTGTTTTATTTTTGTATTCTTTCTAGTGCTTAACATAGTGCCAGGGATATTGTTAGAGGGATTTTAAGTATTTAATGTTAGTTGAATTAGATCTTTATGAGGTGACCCTATAAATCTTTATATACTTATATCACTAGTATATTTCCCTATAAGTTAAATATCTCTAGAGATTCAAAGAGTTGTTGAGCTGTAAGGATTTTAGATACAGGCAAGCTTTTCTTTTGTCCCAGGGCTTCATTTAAGTTTACAGAATTTTGCCCCCAAAAGATTGTAATCCACTTTGCAGGTTTCAGTGCCCCCCTAATATTGGTTTTAGTTAGAAATATTAGAATTTATTAATTACTGTTGAGCATCTCTGTAAATGATCTAAAAACTAAATAACTCCACCATGTTCTAGGGAAAGCTTAAATAATCTATCAATACTGTATCAGGTAAATCTCTGAATTCTCTTGTCTTTCTCTCTTTTTAAGGTGTGTTCCATTGATTGCTTGGTAATCATGTTCTCATTCCTTTTCCATTAGGCGAATCTGTATGTGGGATTGGTGGTCATGTGTGGCTTTGTCCTTTTTGATACTCAACTTATAATTGAAAAAGCTGAGAATGGAGATAAGGATTACATCTGGTAAGTGTGATGACATGAGGTTAAATTATCATTTTAGTTAGTCTGAAGAGTTAAAGGTATGATTCGCATTCGGTTCCTGTGATCCTTCTCTTCCACCAAGAGAATCTGGACCTCTTGGGTGGCCTTAAATCTAAACCTAATTTTCTGAATTAGAAGAGGTCAGGCCCTCAAAGTGTATTAGCTTTTCAGTGTTGAATAAGCAAGCTTTGTGTATTCATGGTATATTACCACAGCTTTCACTTATCCCTTGGGAGATGCCAGGATATTAGCTGGCTGGAAGAGCATCTTAGAAACTGAGGTCCATAAGAAAAAAGGGTTCCAAATTGTTTTGTTGTATGGCCTTTGTTACTGAATAGAATAGTGATTTGACTTCTTGGCCTGATTTTTCTCCACCAGGCACTGTGTTGACCTCTTCCTGGATTTTGTCACCCTGTTCCGGAAACTCATGATGATCCTAGCAATGAATGAAAAGGTAAGTTAACTCCTGTTCCAAGACTGTGAATAGAATGCCCTTCTAATAAGGTGTATTACATCTTGAAAAAACTTTGACTTGAAAACATTTATTGTGGCACTAGTGGGTAATGCTGGGGAAGAATTGTTTTATGTTTAATATGGGGAGTGAGCCAGGTTGTGGAAAGGAGGTAATTTTTATTAATGATGACATGAACTCTGAACAGAAAAGGGCACATTGCATTAGCAGAAAGTCAAAGTTCAGATGTGAAAAAAGTAAAATGTATAGAAATATTTATTCCTCAGAAAATTGTTGGAAAATAATGGACTAACCCATACAAGCTTTTTATTTCAATAGTCTTTATAGTGACTATAGTCACTATAGTGGAATGGTTGAGGCAAGTGAAGGAAAAAAAATGACTTCTTAATACCTGTTCTGTCTTGCATTCTGGATAATGAGATGCAATTGAACAAGAATGAGATAGCTCTGGAAGATTGAAGGCCTTGTTCTACAGTTGAGCTCTTTCAGTGTTCTTCTGTACAGAAGCTCAGGTTTTTATCACTGATCAGTGCTGTTTTGATGGCATTGTGCTCAGCCAGGCAAAGCTGCCTTCCTTGGAGGAGTTCATGTCCTTTGCTTTATACTGTCATTTTCACTGAACCAAAACACTGCATTAGAAAATCATAATTGTACTAGAAAGTAAACTCTTGAACTCTTCCTTTAATATTGTGATTTCTTTTTCCAACCAAAGTTAAACTAGAGTCATGAGAGATGTTTTTCTGAGTCGAACACCAAGCGGCCATTTGGAATACTTGTTACCTCTCCGTTTGGTGGTTATCTTTAATCTCCCTGAGTTTACTTTTGGGAGCATCTGTGAGTTAGATGCAGTTAGGGGTTTAAGTAGTTTTGTGTGAGGTCTGGAAGTGCTTTTTGTGTTGACTCTGTGATTTTCTCCTTTTAGGACAAGAAGAAAGAAAAGAAGTAAGACAACTGTTCAGCCTTTCCCACTTTGGCTCTCTTCCCTCATCCTCTCATTTCCTCTTTGCACAGGTGGCGTGTTCTGTGATAATGAAAAGCATCAGAAAAGCTTTTGTACTTTGTGGTTTTTCTCTGTTTTGAGTTTTTTTAATCAGAAAACTGATTAGCAGATTCTAATTTGGAGTTTGGCTTCATGTTCCTTGGGATTCCATATCTCTCCTTTGTCCTTCGGCAGTCGGTCCCTGGTATGTGAAGAGTAATTGCAACCAAGCAGAAGGAGCAAGTTTCCAGGAGTCTTCTTGATGTCAGTACTTTATTGGTGAATTTGAAATTTTTCCTAACAAAGCCTCCTCTCAGTTAGCATTATTTGGGCTTAATAAACTTTCCTGTGGGTGGAGAATAGAGATTTCTGAAAGCTAAAGACCCTGTTTTTAGTTCTGTTTGAACTTGAACCTCTGCCAATTCCATAAGAGATTTGCAAACAAAGTGAACTGGTCTTTCTACTTTTGAAGAAACTTTGTGGAAGGCACTTGTTCCTTCTTTGGACCTTGTTGAGTCACTGCCAGTTTGGCAGACATAACCATCTTGCCCCTTATTCTCAAGAAATCCTGATTGATGGATGTACCCCTAACTTCTTGCCTGGTCCTAATTCAGGGAACCTGCCCTCTCAAAAAAAAAGAGTAGGAAAATTTTCAGCATGTACATAAATACTAGTTTTGTGGGACAACCACAACTCCTAAAGAAATATACATGTTAAATGTAGAGAAATGTTGACTTCTCTAAACATACATGTTAAATGTAGAGAAGCATTGACTTCTCTAAACTTCCCCTAGATTCTTCTCTCAGAAGTGTAACTCAGGCTTAATTGCTGAGTAACCCTCTCTGAATTGACTGTCATTAAAATGTGCAGAGTCTTGGGCTAAGGCTTGGGAAGGGCTGAAATTCATGGTGAGCTTTATGGGATTGTTTTTAATGGAATCTAGAGGATGGTAGAACCATTGTTATATTCAAAGGCTCTTTCAGGATAAGAGCTGCTGTGATGACTTGAGTTTCATACCATCTGGTCCATTCCCCTGCTGAATATCTGTAAGCAGTTCTTGGGCAGTGTCTTGAGTCATCAAGTAAATGTCTGTCATAAGATTCCTAACTCTTGTCCTGTTACCTGTTTTACAGAAATTCAGCTCAGGGATGGCGATCTTTTTTCATACAGGTGTCGTTCACCTAACTAAAACCAACAAATGACCCTTATCCCTATGCCACCTTATCATGGTTGGCAAGTATATGGAGAGGATGCTAATAGAGACCACCATGCCAGTGTCGCATTTTCAACCAGAGTCAGATGGCATACAAATGAAGGTGGCATCCCAAATGACCATAGCTCTAAGAATAGTTGGGAGCCTGTACTGCAGAGAAGATGGAATTACTTTAAAGCTTATTGCCAGCAGCCTTCTGTTTTTTTGGCTCTCCCTTCCCCTTGACAGTACTGTTTGATAGCACTGCTGCTGGTATTATGAGCTTGGTCTCCTGCAGTACAGTACTGCTTTGTTTCTGGGGAAGCATTTCTTTCTAGTCCCTATGGCATTCAGGATAGTTCTTTCTCCTGTAGGTGGTTGACCCTTGATTGAGTGGTTGCATCTGATCCCAGGGTACCAGACCTAAGTTGAGGACTATTTCTCCCTGTTGTATCCCCCCCAGCAGCCTTTTGTCCATGTATTTGATGTTGCTCTACCCTTGCTAAGAATTTTGACTGTGTTAATGTCTCTGAAGCCAAATTCCATCTTTTGTGCTTTTTGCTTGGGATAAAAGTTTTTCTTTAGAAACAGTGCCAAGAATGACAAGAAAAAAATTCTACTTTTAAAGAGAATGCCTAACAGGTTTTTAATACAGTAATCACTGTAACTATCACTTTCTTTTCTAGTTTCTTGGTTTTCAGCTCAGGCTGCATTCTATAACTCATACTGTGAAGACAAAGGTGTTTTTGATTCAGAAATATATGAAATCTACAAAGTCTTAATTTGTAAAAAATAAAGAAAAAAAATCTTCAGTCTTTCTTGGCTCTTTGTGTATGTGTATATTTGACATATTGGTGTGTTTAACAAAGGATGGAATTCTGACTCCCTCTCTTCTCCTAGAAAAGTGCTGAGGTCTTGCACCCTGTTGGCCAGGTATTCTACAGACATGTGCAGTCAAAAAGACTTCTATCCCTCTGGGAGAAATTTGAAACTTCCCTTTGCATTGAAGCCAGGTTCCCCCACAGCACACAAGAGCAAGGGGCACTATTTCCCCTCTGAAGACTTGACAGTTTTCATAGGCAGGTTTCTCATCCTACGTTGAATGGATTTCAGATGAATTCTTCATTGTTATTAACTGATATTTTAATTTTTATACTAGACCTCTAATAAGACATTGGTGTAAATTCTGCCAATGCATAATGCATCTACTCTGCTCTTTGTGGAGCCATATCTGAAACAAAGGAACTTGCCCTAGGATCACTCATGTGATGCATCCAATGACTGGAAATAAAGCACTTTAAAAGTTGCCAAAACACATTACACATATATATTAACTTGATTAGTTTGTTCTATAAAGGTGCCACTACCCAAGAATTAAAAAGGTAGCAGCATCCGAGCTTTCCTTGTTTTTAACTTGTATTACATTAACCTTTCTTCTCCTGTAGCCTATCACATAACCACTTCCACACAAGTGTTAACATCATACAAAATAGTTGATTAGTACAACCAGAGAGAACTGGTTAATTAAGGTCAAGCAAGGCAACAAAGTAAGACAATGAATTCTTGCTGCTCTCCAGCTGCTCTAGTGAATGATGTTTGCTTGTCATGACAAACCTTAGAATCTTGTAAAGCCTTTATGAGGTTCAGAATTACTCGAATTTGATTTGACCACATAAAGCCAAAAAGGTGTTTTCTTTAACATGTAACCTCGATATATTGTGTACTACTGTAATGATAATTATAACCAAAAAAATAGAAATTTAAGACTAGAGATAAAATCATTGATTGTAGAATTAATGGGGGGAGCACTGATGTTTGGGTAGGGGAGTGATTTAGTGTCCTATACTTGAAAATAATTTTGGCATCTTTGTGAGAATAGGAGGGTAGGGAAAAATGAAGGGGTAGGGTGGAAATGACATTTGGTACTTTACTGGATAGGTGAGATTAGGTAAAATAATTGAATTAAGCTTCCATGATTGGAGTTAACAAATTTGAGAATTGGAAGTGATCACAGCCATTTGTCTTGTGCATGACCAGCTCATGCACAAGAGAATCTCATCACATTCCTGAAGGCCTCTGAGGAGCAAGAACCCACATTTCAAGGCATCCCATTCCATTTTTCAACAGCTCTAATTGTTATGAAGTTTCTCCTGACATTAAGCTTAAACATGCCTTTTCCCCATGATTTCAGCAGGGCTCCAATGAGAAGCTCCAGTACAGTGAGAACTAAGAATCTCATCCCCATCCTCTTTGCAAAGGACAGAATAAGTCTCCTAGTGGGCAGGAGTATGTTATCAATATTAGAGAATTCATTACATTATCTTTCATCCCCAAATCACCTCTTTGAAGGGCAGCTGGGTGGAGCAGTGACTAGAACACTGGCCCTGGAGTCAGGAGGACCCTGAGTTCAAATTCGACCTCAGACATTTACTACTTAGCTGTGTGACCTTGGACAAGTAACTTAAATCCATTGCCTTGCAAAAAACAAAACTATAAAGAACACCACCATCCTAGTCACCAATCTCCCCTTCACCTCACATACCCAGTTGTTTGCTAAATCTTGTTCCCACTTCTAAGATATGTTTTGTCATCTCTTCACATGGTCCCAACTCTAATTAGTGTTCTTGTCATCTCCTGGCTTATTGCAGTAAACTCCAAAGTAGTCTTCCTGTCAAAGTACTTCTGAAATGTAGCTTTAACCATGTTGTTCTCCTCAGTAAAATCCAGGGGCTTCCTCTTGAAGCATTGCATTCATCATCATATCCTTGTAAAATGTCTGTTTTTGTCTTTTGTAACATATATATTAATACAGTAGTATATGATTTGCAGATAAGCTCCAGAACGTGTTAGGATTGTGTAATCGGGAGATGGGAGACTGTTGGTCTACACTTCTGCAGCTGGCTTATGGAACTGCTTTGTCAGTACATATCTTGGAAAGAAGATGCACATAAGCATTTAGAAATGAAGAGACCGGATTGCATTTCAGAAATCATCTAGCATTTTGCTAACTCAGGCTTCTTCCTGAAACTAGAAACCTCTTCTAACATTAGATATGTGACCACAGGCAGGTCACTTCATCCCTTAAAGCTGGATTCTACAAGAGGACCCCAAATGTCTCATAATTTGGTCATATAAGGTTTAATGCCCAGAGGCATCACATTTAAATTACATTTTAACATATCCTGTTATCTACCTCCAGGAAATGGTAGTTGGTCATGTCCAACTCTTTGTGAACCCATTTGGAGTTTTTTTGGCAAAGATCTTGGAGTGGTTTGCCATTTTCTTCTCCAGCTCATTTTACCGATAAGGAAAAGGAGACAAACAAGATTAAGCGACTTGTTGGGATCACACAGCTAGTTAATGTCTGAGGCCCTCTGAACTGTCTCCAGACTGGCTGCTCTACCCACGGTATCACTTAGCTACCCTTCTCATAACCTATAAAATGATAAATTCCTCTAGAGCAAAAATGGTCATTTTTACCTCTATATTCCCACCTCTTAAATATGACATATGTACTTTGATTTGAATGATTTAAATTCTTAAATCACCCCCATTTTTGTACCTCAGTAGTTGTTCCATTAATCTCCATTTCTGTGTAACTGATGATAATGAAAACATGAAGTATCTCATAACTAACCTCTATGCTTGCCCCCCCCAACATCAGAGCTAGGTAATGTGCAAACACCCTTGGAGGGTAGTTTGGACACGGTTTAGAAGATTGTGCCATCCAGGAGTGAGGGAATGTGATTTCTTATATCCAGGAGGAATCAAATGACTTAATTGGGTGGAGGAATGATGCATAAACAGATATGCAGCCATCTCTAATGTTTACATAACCTCCACAAGCTGGGAATGCTCACTAGGTTTTTATAAAGAGATTTAACAGTGTGCTAGCCTAAGGGATCAGGGATGGAAGGAAATAGTCACAGACTCCTGAGCCGGAAGGAAACAAATAATTGGCAGAGAGGGAAAAAAAGATTTCATCTTTCATTGAACTACAACCCTTCCCTCTAGCTCCTTGGCTTCTGAATGTCCTCTTCTTTGACTCAATGACACAAATTTTCCAATGGGGTGGAGGGATTGGGAAGAAGGAAGGAAATAGAAAAGGCAGACTTTTTTAGTAACTGAAAATAAGTATGTATTGGTTAATTGCAGGTAATTAAAGAATTGCAGGGAAATCTGTTGTCACACTTGTTGCTTGATTCCCAGTGTCTGTACCTCCAGAGGTTGATAATAGTTAACTTCTCAGGTGAGATCAATTCTTATTGACCTAAGATTTCATTTCACTCGAGTAGCAGAACTTCTTTTTTCTTGTGTGTTGTTACCCAAACTAATTTATATGACTTCCCAATTTTTGTTTGACTGCTTGCTCTGATAGCTATGTTTATTCCTTGCTTATGATTATTTTTTGTGAATCAGGTGAAAGAGGGAGTAAAGTGGCAGACATCAAGAAACTGTTATCCTCCTGCTGAGGAGTAAGACTACAGCCTACCTGGAATGACCAGAGAAAATGACTTTTATCCTGAATCCCAAAAGAACATAATATTCCTAGACTCTTAAAGATAATGAAGCAGAGTGATCACTCCAAGATCCTGCCAGTCAGTTAAGACCTGCACAAGGCCTCTCACAAAGAAAGGCAAAAAATAATATTTGCCTTCAAGGATTCCTAGAGAAGGTGGGATTTAAGTTTGGACTTCAGGAAAGCCAGGAAACAGAAATGAGGAGGGAAAGAAGAGCAAGCCTGGGAACAATTGGTGAAAATTCAAACAGGACTATCCTGTTTGAAGAATAGCAAGGAGATCAATGTCACTAGCAAAGATCTTGGAGGTGATAGGGAGTCACTGGAGTTTATTGATGGGGATGGGGTGGGGTGGGGTGGGTTGTGACATTTTCAGACATATGCTTTAGAAAGTTCACTTTGACATCTGAGGAAAGGACACACTGGATTGGGGAAAAGTTAGTGACAAGGCCTACCTGCAGGCTCTTCTAGGGGTCCATGTATGAGATGATGAAGGTTTCTGCACTGGGGTGGCAGTAGTGTTAGAGAAGAAAGGGGGACTTATACAAGAGATGTTATGAAGGCAAAATCAATAGACTTTGGCAACAGATTGGATGAGGATGAAAGTGATAAGTGAGGGATGAGCCTAAGTTGCAAGCCTAAGAGATGGGGAGCATAGTGTAATAGGAAAGTTAAGAAGAGGGGAGAGTTTGGGTGGGAAAGATAATGAGTTCAGTTTTGGATATGTTTAACTTAAAATATCCAGTTTGAGAAAACAATAGACAATTAGAGATGGACCCCTGGAAGTCAGCAGAGAAGTCAGGGCAAGATAGGTAGATAAGAATCATCAGCAGAGATAGTTATTGAATCCATGGGACCTGATGAAATCACCAAGTGAAATAGTATTGAAGGAAAAGAGAATTCAGCAAAGAGCCCTGTGGCACATCCAAGGTTAGCGGTCATGACCTGAATAAAGATGCAGCAAAGGAGACAGATGAGTAGCATTAAGCATTATAGGAGCAGAAAGAAAAGAAAATGATCTATTGAAAATGTAGAGAGAAGAAATTACCAAGGATAAGGATGACCTGGTAGATAGGTCAAGGAGAACAAAGGAACATCAGTTTGGCAAGTAAATTTGGAAAGAGCTCCCCACAAAGGTGGTAATTTCATTTTCTTTGGAGATTTAGGGTAAAACCTTCTATATTTATTAATGTGTATACCCTGAGTCTCTGTGGACTGATTCAATCTGCTACATACTTTTAATGAGACATTTTTTCAAATGAATATTCTTTGGAAGGTCATGTATACTGACTTATTAGAAATTTATTGATGATGGAGGGATTCTTTTTTTTTTTTTGGCCTCAGAGGGAAGATAGTTTTCATTTTGGCCACTCCACTAACCACTGTGTGTCATAATTCTCAGGTTCCTGATTCAGGATCATCCCTATCTCAAGATGAATTACAAAGGTTGACCTTTGGTGGATAGACTGCCTTCTCTCTAAAGATAATTTTTCCTCTGATTGAACTTCCTTCATTAGTTCTTCTCTGTGTTTGACCACCCTTCCTTTCTGGTGTCTAGGCAAGGCCAACACTATTAAGGAAGTTTTGTGGACTCTGCCTTTCCTTGTCATCACTGCCACAAGATGGCAGTGATATTCTGCACATAGTTTGGACTCTTCAGTTTTATGGGGGCTTCCCTGTCCAACCTTGAGGGTTGTCAATGTTTCAAGATTAAGTAGAACATCTCAAAAATAAATACTAAAAGAGATGACAAAAAAGTATTTATAGCAAAAGCACTGATATAGGTCAGCCTTTAAAACTAGGAAATACAAGCACAAAAAGATTCATTTCTCTCTGAGCAATTCTCAAATCTATAATTCTAGCTGCAACCTCTGTCTCTCACCCAAGCTCAGACTAGTTATACAGACTCTACAAGACTATGCCTAAGGGGGCAGCTAGATGGCCCAGTGGATACAGCACCAGCTCTGGAGCCAGGAGGATCTGACTTTAAATTTGATCTTAGACATTAAGGATTATCCAGCTGTTTGACTTTGGGCAAGTCACTTAACCCCCACTGCCTTGCAAAAAACAAAAAAGAAAAAAAGATTATTCCTGTAAGACAATTCTACTTTCATCATCCCTTTATCATTACCATAAAATGGATTAATTGTTCAGATGTAAAAGTTTTATATATTATCCCTCAAAGTTGGATATCTTGAGTTGCTAGGTTCCTCTAAACCAATATAAATTCAATTTAATTAATATTGTTAAGATACTGTGTTTCCATGACAAGGTATCAAATGATGTGAACAGTTATCTTTTTTATGTTATTTTAGTTTTTTAATTACATACAAAGATAATTTTCCAGCATTCCAACATTCATGGCAAGAGTAATTTGATACATGTACAATCATGTTTAATGTATTTCCATATTAGTCATGCTGTGAAGTTTTCAAAAGGATGGCATATTATTAATAAATGTGTGATAGAATATTCCAGATCATTTAATAATAAAAGAAAGGAATCTGGCCTCAGACACTTAATAATTGCCTAGCTGTGTGACCTTGGGCAAGTCACTTAACCCCATTGCCTTAAATAAATGAAATATAACAATAAAACAATAAACAAGTAATAAAAAGAAAGGCAAACAAAAACAACCCTAAGTTTTCCCTTCACAGCCAGCAAATAGTGATTTTTTTTTTGCAAGACAATGTGGTTGTGACTTGCCCAAGGCCACACAGCTAGGTAATTATTAAGTGTCTGAGGGCAAATTTGAACTCAGGTCCTCCTGATCCTAGGGCCAGTGCTCTATCTATTGCACCACCTAGCTGTCCCAGTTCATGATTTTTAATAAGGAAGAGTTCTGCTCCTGGGCTACTTCCCAGGTTTAGGGTGGAAGGCCTGCTTACCCCTCTTCCATGCCTTGGGGCCTCTGCTCCAATGTTAGCAACTTCCCCAATGCATTGGTGTTCCCTGGAGCCTGCTGCGCTGGGTTTCTAGGGCCTGTAATTTGCCTTCTGATGGTCTCCCATTTGGCCTGCTGAGTCACCTGTCTTCTGAACAGGAACCTGGGCCTCCATTGGTGATCTGAGTTGTGACTGAGAATCAGCTGCCTTCCCCACCATTGCCTGCACTGGACCATGCTCTCCCTGTGCCCAAGTAGGACAGACCTTTTCTGAAGTCCTTCCAAAATATCTTAGGCTGGAAAATCCTTCACTCTTGTCTTTTTGTGGGTTTTATCGCTCCAGAATCCATTTAGATGCTTGATTAATTTGTTTCTGAAGAAAACTTGGGAGAGCTTAGAGCTTAGGGAAGTTCCCTGCTTCTCTCTGCCATCTTGCCCCCCGCCAAACTTATTGAGAAAGCTTCCTCCCCCTTTCTTTTCCCTGTCAGTTTACTTTTCTTAAGGGGCAGGACTTTCCCTTTCCAAGTAACTCTTGTTTATGAAGGTAAATTGAGTTCAGAGGAAACTAGTAAAACTTGGAGGAGGCTTAAATTACTTAACTATTTTAATCTGTAAAATTTCTCCAGTTTAAAACTGTTTGCTGTTTTGCTTTAAAAAAAAATGAATAATTGGGGTGGCTAGGTGGCGCAGTGGATAGAGCACCGGCCCTGGAGTCAGGAGTACCTGGGTTCAAATCCAGTCTCAGACACTTAATAATTACCTAGCTGTGTGGCCTTGGGCAAGCCACTTAACCCCATTTGCCTTGCAAAAAAAACTAAAAGAAAAAATGAGTTTGTTGGCTATTGCTCTTCTTAATTTTTTTTTATTCTATTTTATTTTATTTTGCCCCGGGTACATGTAAAATCAAGTTTTAACTATTGCTATTCTTGATGGTCTTTTGTGTGGTTGGCTCCTGTACTCCATGATGCAAGTGGAGAGTAATGTCAACAAGAAAGCTGTAGGTACAGAGGACAATGGAGATGATCATACTGGGAGCAGAGTTGAGAAGATGATTAAGCAGGAATGAGATAAAAGCAGACATGGGATTCAGATATAGAGGAAGAGTTGAGAGCAGGTGTTTTATCCTGTCTTTAGCACTTTGCTTTACTGCAAAGCTAACTATGGAAACTCCATATCTCTTTATCCAACCCCTTCTCATCCTTCAATATTGTCTGGTGGAGAAGATTATAAGGGAAGTAGGGGGTTGTAAGGGGAGGTAGGAAGTAAGGATTAAACCTTGACTGCAGCCACTGTAGTCTGGGAAAGAAGCATAATGCTCCTTTGTTTTCTATGCTACTTAGATTGCTAATAAATTACACTATTAACAGTGACTTTTGTCTAAATGGCTCAAGATTGAAAGAAGGGAATTTTCTCCAGTTTTATTCAAGACTGGAAGTGAGCTGATTAGAATGAGTCTGCATTTTTTGATGAATTCTAAAGCATAACCATACCTGTTAGGTAGCCTTTTGAAGCCAGATAGTTAGGGAGAAGGTAGATCCTATGAGCAGAGATGGTGGTGACAATAACCCAAGATGGTTCCTGCTCCAGTGAAGACTGTTCTCCCTTTATCATGTTTTAAAAAAAAAAAACAGACTGGCCTGCCTCGAAGCACTATACTAAAAAGATTAAAAGACCAACGGACAAGGATTTCTAGCTAAAGATCTCCAACTTTTCTTGCTTGGTGGGGTTGGAGGACATGGCAACCCAAACAAACAGATTTTTTTTTTCTGAAACATACTCATAAGAGAAGATGGAGACAATATGGCTAGACAACTAGATAACTAGGTTGTAGTGGAGATTTTGAGGACAGGAAGTAATTGGATGATCGGTAGAAAATCAAGATGGATTTTGACCTGGACTTTTCCAATAGATGGCTTAAGTTACTGGCAGTGAGTTGAGGCAATTGTAGAAGCTTGTAGTGCTGAGGTCTTGGTTGTGTTATAAGATATTAAATATTATAACAGCAAACATTGGTCAAATGTTTACTATGGGCCAAGCAATGAGCTAAGTTGTTGGGGAGATAAAGAAAAGCAAAAGAAAGTCCCTTGAAATTAGAATTGGGAAGGAAGAGACAAAACTCTCACTCTTTGCAGATGACGATAGTATACCAATAAACCCTCATAAATCCATGACATTTTTATACATGACTAGCAAGATACAGCAGAAGGAGCTAGAAAGAGAAATCCCATTCAAAGTAACCTCAGACAATATAAAATACCTGAGAGTCTACCTGCCAAGGCAGACTCAAAAACTTTTTGAAAACAACTACAAAACACTTCTCACACAAATAAAATCAGGTTTAAATAACTGGGCAAATGTCAACTGCTCATGGATAGACCGAGCTAATATAATAAAAATGACAATTCTACCAAAACTAAATTACCTGCTTAGTGCCCTACCAATCAAAATCCCAAAAAATTAATGAGTTAGAAAAAGTTGTAAGTAAATTCATATGGAGAAATAAAAAGTCAAGAATTTCCAGGAATTCAGTGAAAAAAAGTGCAAAAGAAGGCAGCTTAGCCTTACCAGATCTAAAATTATATTATAAAGTCATCAAAACTGTCTGGTAGAGAGCAGCTAGGTGGCACAGTGGATACAGCACTGGCCCAGGAGTCAGGAGTACCTGAGTTCAAATCCGATCTCAGACACTTAATAATTACCTAGCTGTGTGGCATTGGGCAAAGCCATTTAACCCCATTGCCTTGCAAAAAAAAACAAAAACAAAACTTAAAAAAAAACTGTCTGGTATTAGCTAAGAAATAGAGTGGTGGATCAATGGGATAGACTAGGTGCAATAGCAGGAAATGATTATAGTAATCTGCTGTTTGTTGCACCCAAAGAGTCCAGCTATTGGGATAAAAACTCTCTCTTCAATGAAAACTGTTGGGAAAATTGAAAGTTAATATGGAAGAAACTTAGATTAGACCAACACCTCACACCCTATACCAAGACAAAAATCAAAATGGATACAGTATTTAGACATAAAAAACAATATTATAAGCAAACTTGAAGATCAAGGAATAGTTTACCTATCAGATCTATGGAAAGGGAAGCAGTTTATGATCAAGGAAGAGATGAAGAACATCATTAAAAATAAACTAGATAATTTTGATTACATTAAAATAAAAAGCTTTTGCACAGATAAAACCACTGTAATGAAAAGAAATGTAGTAAATTGGGAAACAATTTTTACAACTAGTATTTCTGACAAAGGAGTCATTTCTAAAATATATAGAGAACTGAGTCAAATTTTCAAAAAAAAGCCATTCCCCAATTGACAAATGGTCAAAGGATATGCAAGGGCAATTTACCGATGAGGAAATCAAAGCGATAGTCATATGAAATATTGCTCTAAATCATTATTTATTAGAGAAATGCAAATAAAAGCATCTCTGAGATACCACTTCACACCTCTCAAACTGGCCAATATGACCAGAAAGGACAATGATCAGTGTTAGAAGGGATGTGGGAAATCTGGGACACTAATACATTGTTGGTAGAACTGTGAATTCATCCAACCTTTCTGGAGAGAAATTTGGAATTACACACAAAAGGCAACAAAAATTGCCTACCCTTTGATCCAGCAATACCACTACTGGGTCCATACCCTGAAGAGGTGATGAAAAAGGGTAAAAACATCAATTTTAAAAAATATTCATTGTGGCCCTGTTTGTGGTAGCAAAGAATTGGAAATTAAGTGAATGTCCTTCAATTGGGGAATGGTTTAAGAAACTGTGGTATATGTATGTCATGGAACACTATTGTGTCGTCCCCCCCCCCCCCAGGAGGGATGGGAATTCAGGGAAGCCTGGAAGAATTTGCATGAACTGATGCTGAGTGAGATGAGCAGCACCAAAAGAACACTGTACACCCTAACAGCAACATGGGGGTGATGATCAACCTTGAGGGACATGCTCATTCCATCAGTGCAACGATCAGGGACAATTTTGGAGTATCTGCAGTGGAGAATATCATCTGTTTCCAGAGGAAGAATTGTGGAGTTTGAACAAAGACTAAAGACCATTACCTTTAATTTAAAAAAAAAATTCTTATTATGTAATTTTGCTATTTCTTATACTTTATTTTTCTTCTTAAGGATATGATTTTTCTCTCTCATCACATTCAACTTAGATCAATTTATACCATGGAAACATTGTAAAGACTAAACAGGCTGCCTTCTGGGGGAGGGGGGAGGGAAGGAAGATTAGGGGAAAAATTGTAAAACTCAAAATAAATAAAATCTTAAAATGCAAAAATAAAAGTCCCTTGAGGAACTCAAAATCTAACAGGGAAGATACCATGCAAGCAATGAATTACCAACAAAATCTAGAAAATGAAGGACAAACACTAACAAAGCATGGAATAAATAGGAGGGAATCAATTGAAAGACTCACAAGAATGTCAAAGCAACCCCAAGTCCAGTTCTCTTTTGGGAGGAACTGATGAGATCAATGCTTTCTGTCTTTGCTCTGGGGCTCTGCGAGTTTTTTGGGGGGTTTTGTGGGGGTTTTTTGGTGGGGTGAAATAAAATTTGTCCCATGCCAGATAACCTAGACTTCAGTATGTCTAAGGAATTGCTGACAACCCTGTTGTTCATCACTGGAGAACCTGGATATGAGTTGTCTCAAATAGATTTTTCTAAAATCCAGGTGGGGGTAATGAACTCAGAAGAATGTTACCGAAGCCTGGATCCCCATTAGTGTGAGCTCAGAGTTGTAGGGAAGATTCTGGGCAGATACATTTTATACAAATTATTTTGTATATTTTTAACCCTGGGAGTCATGATGGATTGGGGGGGGGCAGGGAGGAAGGGTCTGCAGATTCCTGGAAGTTGTCTGCCTTGGCGGCGGCAGCCCCTTGCAGCTATATGGCAGAGTGGATAGAGCACTGGAGTCAGGAAGACCTGACTGGAAGGATGATGTTTATTCTCTTTTCTCTGCAACTTCCTACTGCTTCTCAAGACACTCCAAGCTCCATAGCGTCACCCATTTCTCAGCAAGATAAGGACAAGCCTCATCTTTGTGTCTTCAAACTCTGCTGAATTCTCTCCATTCCAGTGACCACCACTCTGCCATAATGGTTCCTTCTTTCCTTCCATCTCCTCCAGTTATCAACCAAATGTACAATACAAAGGACATCATTTATTTTGCCAAACAAATGACATTCCAATGGATTGCCTTGGGGGAGCAAAATGCTCCCTTCACTGCACATATTCAAGGACAAAGTAGACAACCACTTGTCAGAGATGCTTTATATTCTGTTTTTAGGTAGAAGACACTTGTAAGAAAATGGATGAAAAAATGGATGAAAAAATCTTTTGCCCAGATTTCACCATGGATCTAAAATAGATACTCTCTAGAGCTTATCCCACAGTATGTATATTTGAGACAATCAGTTATTAAACATTTATGAAATACCTACTACAATGAAAGGTACTGTTCCAAGCTCTGGAAATCATGAAAATATATAAAAGACTTTCCCTCCTCTAAGGAATGGGCACACAATCTAATGGATGGATAATAAGAGTTGAAAAGAGAATACTAAACACAAAACAATAAAAAATATTTTATCCAGGGGGCAGAGCCAAGAAGGTGACAAGAGGGGACTGTCTCTTAGGTGCTCTCTCTCAAAACTTATAAACTAAGGACTCTAACTACATTTTTGAGAGACAGAACCCACAGAAGGACCTAGTGAGGCAATTCTCCAGCCCAAGGAAACCTGGAAAAGAGCAAAAAGGCTTCGCTCCATAGGGTTGGTGGGGTAGCCCACCAGAGTGAAGGAACTTCAGCCTCCCAGAGGCAGCCCCAGGGTGCTAGAAACCATGGCTCAGAGCAGCAAGGCAGTCTCCTGATCTATACCCTGGGGAGCACCAGGCACAACTTGGGGGATCAGATGAAGCACATGAAGCCCAGCCCTCAGGGCACTCAGCTAGCAGAACCCGGAAGCAGAAACCTGTAAGCAGGAGCCCCCAGGGCATGAGTGCTGAGCCTAGGGAGGGGAGTGAAAAGAGATTGCAGAGCTCTGTCCTCTGTCCCTGTTACAGGACTCTGGGGTTCTGACCACATTCAGATCCTGATCACAGTCTAGGCCCCCCCAATAGAACAGCAGCCCCCCTCCCCACCTCAGCCCTGTGGCGGGGGGGGGCACTTACAGTCATTCACAGACCAGGAGGGAAGACAGAGTCTCACACACTGAGATCCTTGTGGGGGTGTCCCACTAATACTCAAAAGCTCAGGAAGCACTCTAAAACCAGGCTCAGGCTGGGAAAATGAGTAAGCAGAGAAAAAAAGAGGAACACCATTGAGAAATGCTTTGCCTGTGATCCCAAGAAGGACCAAAACACTCAATCTGAAGATGAGGAAGTACAAACTCCTGCATCTAAAGACTCCAAGGAAAGCAGAAACTGGGCTCAGGCTATGACAGAGCTCAAAAAAGACTTTGAAAATCAAGTGAGGGAGATAGAAGAAAAATTGGGAAAAGAAATGAGAGAGATGCAAAAAAACATGAAAATGAAGTCAGCAGCTTAGTCAAGGAGATCTAAAAAAATGCTGAAGAAAATAACATGGTAAAAACCAGCATACATCAAATGGATAAAATAGTTCAAAAAGTTATTGAGGAGAAGAATGCTTTGAAAAGCAGAATTGGCCAGATGGAAAAAGAGATAAGAAAGCTCTCTGAGGAAAACAAATCCTTCAGACAAAGAATGGAACTGAGGGAGGTTGCTGATTTTACAAGAAATCAGGACACAATACTTCAAAACCAAAAGAATGAAAAATTAGAAAATGTGTAACATCTCACTGAAAAAACAACTGGTATGGAAAACAGATTTAGAAAAGATAATTTAAAAATTATTGGGATACCTGAAAGTCATGATCAGGAAAAGACCCTGGACATCATTTTCAAAAAATTACTACAGGAAAATTGCCCTGATATCTTAGAAGCAGAAGGCAAAACAGAAATTGAGAGAATCTACTGATCTCCCCGAGAAAGAGATCCCAAAAAACAACCACCAGGAATATTATAGCCAAGTTCCAGAACTCCCAAGTCAAAGAGAAAATATTACAAGCAGCCAGAAGGGCACAATTCAAACATCGTGGAGCTGCAGTCAGGATCACACAGGACTTAGCAGCAACTATATTAAAAGCTTGTAGGGCTTGGAATATAATATTCCAGAAGGTAAAAGAGCTCAGAATACAACCAAGAATCAACTACCCAGCAAAATTTAATATCCTCTTCCATGGAAAAAGATGGACTTTCAATGAACCAGGGGAATTTCAAATGTTCCTTTTGGAATGGCCAGAGCTGAACAGAAGGTTTGATCTTCAAATACAGGACTCAGGTGAAGCATAGAGGTTGGAGGAGAGGGGGAAAATATGAGGGACTTAATGATGATGAACTGCATGTATTCCTGTATAGAAAAAATGATACCAATAATACTCATGTGAACCTTCTCATTTAATAGAGCAGGTAGAAGGAGCTTTCGTAGATGAAGCACATGAGAGAGTTGAATTTGAAGATATAATGTGGTGTAAAAATGGAGTCAGTAGATAAAAGGGAAATATAATGGGAGAAAGAAAAAGGAGAGGAGGAATAGGATATTCCATAGAAAATTTTTATTACAATGAGCTACTGCAATGATATGGAAGAGGGGGAGGCAAGGGGGAATGAGGGAATCTTCGCTCTCATCAGAGGTGGCTAGGAGAGGAAACAGCATATATCCTCAATGGAGTATAGGCATCTGGAGTAAGGAGAGAGAGGGGGGATAGGGGGAAGGGGGGGATGTGAGTGATGGAGGAGAGGATGGACCATGGGGGTAGTGGTCAGATATAATGCATTTTCTTTTTTACTTCTTGCAAGGGGCTGGGATTGGAAGGCCTGTCTGGGACCATAGGGCCAGGTGGATGCTGGGCCTAAGGGGTGGTGTGGGGGCTCAGGGCTTCTTGGCCCCAGGACCAGGGATCTGTCTGCTGCGCCACTCAGCAACCCTACAGCAGAGTCAGAGTGAAAGGAGAGAGAAAATATAGTACATGGTAATAGAGAAGTATGAATGGAGGGAGTTGCGATCAACAATGGCAACAGTGGAAAAATATGGAAGTAACTTTTGTGATGGACTTATCATAAAGAATGTGCTCCACCCATGACAGAGCCGGAGGTGTTAGAACACAGACTGAAGCACATTTTTTATTATTATTGGGGGTTTTTTGGGGGGTGCAGGGCAAATGGGGCTGCACAGCTGGGTTATTGTTGGGTGTCTGAGGCCGGATTTGGACCTGGGTGCTCCTGGCTCAAGGGCCAGTGCCCATGTCCGCCACCTGGCTGCCCCTACTATTATTATTTTATATTATTTTGGGTCTTTTTTTTTTTTGGTTTTTGCAGGGCAATGGGGTTGGGGTGGCTTGCATGGGGTCACACAGCTGGTTGTATGGGGCTGGATTTGGGCTTGGGTACTCCTGGCTCCAGGGCCGGTGCTCCGTCCACTGAACCACCTGGTCATACCTACAATTATTATAACTATTTTTTAATTTTAATTTTAATTTAATTTTAATTTAATTTAATTTTAATTTATTTTATTGCTCATGCGGGTCTATACTTTTGGGGGGAGGGGGTTTTATGTTTACTCTTAAACAAGAATATTTTAGTAATGTATATAAAATTATTTGTACAAAATAAGAATAAATGGGAAAAATAAAAAAAAATTTTATCCAGTATGTCTGTACAACAGTGAGATAGTGGCCCAATACTTGCCCTGAAGAGTGCCAGATAAGTATCAAGTGGGGTGAGTGAGCATACATTGCTAAGGAACCTCAAAGAACAGAAATAATGAATAACTGAGAATTGTAGGATAGAAAGAGAAAACGGGCTGGACATATGATGAGCTTGGGCCGACAGGTACATGACCAGAGGGTCAAGGGTCATGACCCTAGGGATGTCAAGGGAAATCAAGGGAGACCTTTGGCACTTTGGGCTTTCTGCTCACTTAAGAAGACCCTTGGGAATGCTTTTCAGCAAGGTTTTCCAGCTTGTGACAGTGAAAAGAGAAATACCAGGGATGGTCCAAACATCCCCCTACCCTGCATGTACAGGTGAAGCTGAAAATGGCTGAAGGGGTAGGAGAACTACCTTCAAGCCAACTGCTAACAGCTTATTTCTCTCTAGTTCCAAGAGGGATTTTACAGAAAGCCAGTCCTTGGGGCATCCTTTCCCTTCCCAACCTGGTGCTTAGTGTATGGCGATAAGGGTAGGGAAGGAAGTCCCCCTTGTCAGGACAAGGAATTATTGTCTCTTGTCTCAATCATGCCCTGGGGAGAAACACCCCAACCTTATGCCAGTTTAGGGGTATTATCTCTAGCTTTAGGCCCTAGGACTAAAGCCTTAGCTCTTTTCTTTCTCACAAGCCTCTTCTCTCCCCCCCCCCAACTATCTCTGAAGGGAGTGGGCTGAGTCATGGGGGGGAAGAGAAGGGGGGAATTGGGAGAGAAAAGGTAGGGGTGGTGGCAGCTAGGGAGGACTTCTTCATGTTTTATTAGGGATTTGATGGCAGTGGAGGTCAGGAAGCTCAGCCATGTTCACAGTGACAGAAATTAACCCAAGCCAAGTGGGAAAACAGGAGGGGAAATGATTTTAATATAAACAAAACAAAACAGAACAACTCTCCTCCCAAACATAACTCCAGAGACAAGGGGGGTAGGGGTCAGGGGTCAGGACAGCACCATCCAAAGAGCGAGGAGGCCCCCAGAAGGGCAGTGGAGACCTTGGGACAGATGCGGGGGGGGGGGGCAGATTCAACCATCTCCTGGCTTCCATCCATCTCCACCAACAGTTTTCTGGCCCCTCTCCAGGGTGGGAGTTAGGAGACAACGTGTAGCCAGAGGAGAATGGAGGCTTGGTAGCAAGAGATGATACAGCTAATGGGAGAATGGGGCAGGTCCAGCACCACTACAACACGGTGCCCCCAGTTTTCAAGATGGGGCAGAAAGTCAGGGTCTTGTTCTGAGCCAAGAGAAAGGATAAGGTGGGGCCTCTAAATTGAGACCAGTCATCTCATCCTTCCAATGAGAGATTAAGGGTAGAAGTTAGGGTAAACTTTAGTTTCTTCTTCTCCACTTATTTCTCCTAGGGATGTGCTTCAAACTGGGTCCCAAGGCGGAGCAACCTCTTTTCCTGGTCCACAGAAAACAGGGAGGTTCTGAGTCCAATCTATCGTCTCCATCTCTGGTTGGGGTGGTGAGCAAAGAGTATTTCCAGCACTGGTCCCCCATCTCAGCCTTGGCTCCCACAAGAAGATAGGGAATCATATAAGGAATCACTGAGGGATTCTGATGTTTCCAGTCCAGGAGGGCCCCCCCCAGAGGCACGTCCATCCTCTCCCATATCTGAAGTGCTGGGTGTACGACTGCCGCTAAAAGCTGGGCCAGAGGACGCTGGAGGCGGGTGGCCTCCCTCTAAACACTGCTTCCTCTCAACTGGGGGGACCTAGTGGACGGAAGGCACAGGTCAGGGTGGGAGGAGGTTTCCCTCGGCCATGTCCCAAGCATTGGAGAGAAATGGTGGGGCAGGGGGTCTTCCCAGGAATCAACTCAGCAGCTGTCCTGTAGATGTGGGATGGTATCCTGGGTAGAAAGTCTCTTAGGGGTTCCAAACTTTACATTATGTTCTTAGTTAAGTAATTTGTAAGTGAGAACAGAGTAATTCTAAGGACTTATAAGTGTCCCCTGATTGAGGCATCACAGGCATACTCCTCCCAGCAGACTAAGGGAAAACAGTTTTGGAACTGGCAAGCAATGGGTAGAGGCTCAGACCTATATCTAAAGAAATTTACCAATTATTTTATGAAGACTATTTTATATCCACAGTCCTCACGAAGAAGAAAAGGGAATTCCTAGGCTCTCTTCCATTTCAGGACCTCTACTACCTGCTCCACTTCCCTCCCTGTCCCTGCCCATTCCAGTCCCTAGTTCTTTCATCTTAGAAATTCTTACCAGAGGGGTCCTGGGAAGCCCTTCCAGTTGATGGGGTGGACAAAGGAAGGGGTCAGAAGAATTGCCACCTGCTCGTGTGTTAGGAAAAGTCCAGTTTTTGGAGAGCTGGATTGGTGGTGGCCGTCCAGGATGCCCACTGGAATCTATCTCAGGAACAGATGAGAGGGGTTCTTATCAGTAGGCATAAAATTCCAAGGCTTCTTACTATATCCCAAATCCAGAAAAACATCCTGTGCCCAAGGGGCCTGGAGAGTCCTATTTCTCCCTTATCATGACTCTGGAAATGACATGGACTCTTCATTTCTCCTTGATAACTCAGTCTCTTACATCCCCCACATACACATACACCCCTCCCTACACACAACTTTAGGGAGTACTCAAGCAGAGGAGTTTTTAGATGAATAACAGGAAATGGCTAGTTATGCCAGGCTCCTCCCTCATCTGCCTACCCCCCCTTCTCCTGGGGTACCCACCATCTGTACAGGTCTTGTGCCCATGATGCCTAGGAGTGGGAGAAAGAAGGGCATGAAAAGCAGGCACGCTTGGGTGCCGTCCGCCCACCAGCAGCTCTTCCATAGCGGGCACCTCTCGGTCCAACGTCCTGGCTCGTCGGGGAACCTTGGTGAGGGGGTTTGGTCGGGCCAAATGCTCTGCAGGGGGTGGGTCTAGTCGGGAAGGCTTTGGCTTGGGAGGGTTTTTGCAGGGGGCTCCGCTGATGCTGTGGTCTGGTGGTGGGAAGGTACCAATGCCACTGTCCAGAGTTCGGGTTAGGGAGCCACAGGCTGAGAATTGAAGAAAAAGCAGAGGAATGAATCAGATTTCTAGCTAATGACTTCTGAAGAGACCTTTCCTGAATCCCTCAGTTGTTGGTGCCATCATCCCTGTCTCATCCCCTTATACTTTTTCCCCCATCGGACCATAGACTTTGAACTCAGGAGACCTTCAAGTCCTTGTAGTCTTTAGAGAACACAATCACAGTACATATACATACCAGTCATATAAATACCAGCTGACAGCTCAACACCCTCATTTTAAAATGAAGCAACAAAGGCCCAGCGATGTTATCCTTCTAGTTACTTATCTGAAAACATGCCCTTCTCCCCTGAGTAGAATGTAGGTTTCTCAAATGCAAAGACTATCTTGATTTTTTTATTTCCAACCCCAGCACCTGGAATTATACTGGCACATGGTGAGCTGGTGTTTAATAAATGGGCCCTGTTTCATAATCACTTATTCAGTGGTCCCTCTAGGAGTCTCTTTTGGTAGGGACTTAGTCATGAAGGAAAGTTGAGAGGTAAAGGAGTTTAGCCTAGTGATGGAGGAAGACAATGGTGGGCTAACCTGGGACAAAGGAGTGGAGTGTAGAGAGGAAAGAAGTTTAGAGGCCTAACCCCCAAAACCCATGTCACCCTACTGACCTGTGAAATTCGGGGTGGGGATGGGCTCAGCAAGGGCGTCCTCGGTGGGGGCCGCTTCTCTCTGGGTCACTTCATTGCTCTTCTGTGCATTTAGAGGAAGTGCTCAGGGCCTGTGGGGCTCCCTCTCCTCCCCAGTCCCTCGGGGCTAACCCTCAGAGGGCCCCAGGATGCTTCAGCAAGATTCAGAGCCGGTGGAGCAGCCACTGGCAGGTTATTTCTATTGGACTTAGGAAGCTTGAATGGTGTGACTCGAAGGGAAGGAGTAATGGAGGGCAAGTCTAGGACCTTGGAACTCCTGAAAGAGGGTCCCAGTTACCCTTCCCCTTTTCCCCTGGCTCACCTTCCCAGATGATTTGTTGGCACTTTGGCCAACGAGGCCATTTCGGGGGCTCCGGAGGGGCTGGGGACCCTTGGCTTCAGGAACAGATGCCTGGAAATCTACAAATTCTGGCTTGGGCTCTTGCCAGTTGTCAGGGGGCAGGTCCTTCCCATCTACCCTAGGTGGGGGTTAAAAAGGATCATCACAAAAGTTATGTATCTGGGAGAGTGGGTGTGTATGTGTGTGTGGGGGGGGGGTGGGAGTGGGTGCCAGAGGACAAATACCTGGCTCTCTAGTCTTCTAGGGAAAATAACCCCATCACTACCACCCTAGAGATTTTTTATCTGTCTCATGGGGAGGGGGGGATGGTCGATGCTTTGAGGGAAAGCCCAAGGAGAACTACCACTGAGGAGATACCTAGGGCAAATGGCTCAGGAGAGGATGTAGGTAGGGGAGAGAGAGTGAGAGAGACAGAGAAAGAAAAAGAGAAAAAGACAGAGAGAGAGAGAGAGACAGAGAGAGAGAGAGACAGAGAGACTCAGAATGCACACTAACTCGGGCTGGGAAAGGCCTCACAAGCAGACTCTCAGTAAATCCATCTTTTTGCCCTCCACCCACCACCAGATACTGTGTTTTTTCTCCTTTGGGGACAGTGCAAGAGAACATGAGCTGGGAAAGGGTAAGGAAGTCAGGGAGAATTCTGCTATGACAGCTTGGGGTGCAGGTGTTGGGCTTCCTGCCTGAGGAGGGTCTCCTACTCCCTTTTTGGCTCCACGTACCGGTTGAGCAGCTGCTGCATGAAGGTGTCGGCACCCTGGTACATGATGGTGAGCTGGCTCTGGGCCTGGCCCAGCACCACCTCGCCACCTCCACTGCCCCGTGCAGGACCTCCCGATCGCCCTCGGCCCTGCCTGCTGAGGTAGGCCTTCTCTTCTTCCAGGGCTTTCCGCAGGTCCTCTGCCTTGGCCATGAGCTTAGAGATGTTGAGACTCTCTGTCTCTAGCTTCCGGGCCTCCTGCTTGCCCCCTTTGCTCAGGGGGGTGCCCCCAAGACTCTCCTTGTTCTTTCCGGGATCTGCCCGGCGGCTCAGGGCAGGCAGCTTGCTCTTCTTTAGTCCAAACCAGCTTACAATACTGCTTGAGTTGCGGTGCTTGGCCTCCACGCCTGGTGTCCGATCCTGGCCTTGCAGCCGGAGCACATTTTCCTCAATGCCCTTCATGACCTTCTCCTCTATGGCTGAATGGAGGGCTGGTCCCTCAGGACCTTGGCCTTGGCTCCCTGAGCCTACTACTTTGGATATTGGCTGGGAGGGGGCACCACAGTCTGCCCAAGAGGGACCTTTGCCCTTCTCAGGTTTTACTAGGTCCTTGGGCACTTGGGGAGATGTGCCCCGGGGTACCACCTTGGTGGGTGACTTTGAGGGCAGCTTGGTGGGGCTGCCATGGGGGCTTTTGTTGGGCTTGCCCGGGCTGGGTACTGTGGTAGGCAGCTTGACTGGGGTCCGTGGCGTTTGGGGGCACAGTGCTCCCGCCAGGCGGTTTTTTGCCAGCTCCACTTTGGTGAGGCAGCCACGAGGTGAGACAGGATCCAGGTCAAGGCGAGCACCCATAGAGTGGGAAGAATAGCAGCGGGGACCTGGTTCCCCAGGAGAGCCGTGGTCCTGTTGCTTCAGGCTGCTGGTACCCAAGGGCATTGCCCCTCGGGGGGGCCCCTTTGCCTCAGTGGGCTCGGGGGGTCTGAAGGAGCTGGAGGCTGTATCTGCAGCCCCTTCTCTTAGTCTCCCTGGCAGCCGGGCCCTCTCCAGTCCTGGCTTTCCAGGGTTTCCATTCTTGTCGGAGCCCAGGATTCCCTCAGAGCCTGTCTTCAGTTTGCTCAGTGCAGTCAGTCTCTCTCGCAGAGGGGTGAAGCCTGGCTCCCCAAGCCGTCTCCCAGCCCCATTGCTCGGCTTTCTAGAGGAGCCACCTGTGCCCTTCCAGCCAGCCTGTGGAGACTCTGGTCCTGCCTTCTCACCACCCTTCTCCTGGACACCACCATAGGGGCAGAGCTGAGGTGTTCCAGGGCTAGGGGGAGCCCTAGGAACCTGGTCCAGTGTCTCTGGGGCCAGCTGTGGGAAACTGGATGACTGGTGGGAGGTAAGGGGTGGCTCTGGAGACGATCCCCCAAAGGAGCCAGTTGAAAGGTCCAGGACATCTTCATATCGGGATTGGGTTGGACAAGTTGGGGGCTCAGGTGAAAGGACAGAGGAAGAGGCTGCATGTGTGGGTCTAAGCTGGATGGAGTCCACAATGATGGTAGGTGGGGAGCTGGTAGACTGGCGCTGGGCAACTCTCTCAGGGGACAGTTCTCCCCCAAGTCCCCGATGAGTAAGCATGGGGGAAGGACTGCCATCTGGACCACCATTCCAGCAAGGGATCCGGGAACTTCGGGGCAGCTGGGGACTGAGATGGGAAGTACCAGGGCTAGGGGCCTTCTCTGGGGTCAGAGACAACTTCAAGAAATTGAGACTTTTGGGTGGGGAGAAGGTGAGTTCCTGGGTCTCAATGGGGGAAGAGGGGCTAATTTGGAGCTCGCTTTTCACCTGAGATGAGGAAAGGGGGTACCTGGGCCAGGGGCCTGGAGAGGTGTCTCCCCCATCCACAAACACACTGAGGAAGGGAAGGGCCCCACTGCCCTCTGAGGTAGTGCTTAAGCCTGGCTTGAGGGGTTCAGATCCTCCCCCACCCCATGGTGCCTTGGGGAAGCCTTTGGATCTTAGAGACTGGGGAAGCCCTTCATTGGGCAAAGGTGGCTGGCCTGGGCCAGGACCATAGGTAGGGGGTGTGTCTCCACTGTTGGGCCCTCCAGCTCCTGAAAGGAAGGCCTGGAGGTAAGATTCAGTGTCTTCCAGCAGCTGGCCCAGGTTCAGTTGCTTCCGGGCCAAGGCATTGAGTAGGGCAGCTGGTGTCAATGCCTCCCCCGGCTCCCCAGTCTCATCTGAGGAGGAGCTGCTGCTGCTACCTGGTCCGCTATGGAGGCCAGGTTGCGGTGCTGGGGACCTCTGGGATTCTTGGCCCATGCTCCAAAGCCTCCCCAGCTTCTCTTCACCCCTTGGGCTCCCCAGTACAGGCTCCCACCGAAGTAGTCCCCCCAGTCCACTAGGGCCCAGGAGTAGGCAGGATGCCCAGGGTGTAGACTCTGGCAGGGGTGGGGTACATACTTCCCCATTGACTGGTTCTGGGGAACCCAGCCTCTCACCTGGGCTCCATTTTTCACCTGCTTTGCCCTTCAAGGAACAATCAGGGTGGATTTTGGGTTCCCCTTGGGGACACTGCCCTGCCACCCTCCAGGAGGCTGGGGTGGGGTGCAGTAACAGAGGATCAGTTTCTTCCAGGCTCCTCAACACCTCCAGTATCTGAGCCTTTTTCTTCAGAAATGGGGAAAGGGCATCCATGGGGGGGCCCAAGCTGCCCAAGGCCTGCTGTTGTTGTTGTTGCTGCTGCTGCTGCTGCTGCTGCTGCTGCTCACAACCTACCTAAAGGAAATAGAGATTAAAGACTTCAGGATGGGCTCCTTGCCCATTCTTAGGGTCATTACTAAATCAAGGACCCCAGCAACACAAATGAACCCAAGTGACTGGGAGTGCATTGCTCCTAATTACTTCCTTTCTCTTATTTTGGCAAGTGGACTAAGATGAGAAAGAGACTTCTAGGTTAGGGACAGACTCAACTTCCTTCTCCCATAATTTCAGGCTTGGGGGGGTCTTCCAACAGACTGTGTTGTACTTGCCTACCCTCTCTTTTCCTAAGTGGGCCCTCATTCTCAAGCACATCAGAAATCAGAAATGGTAGAGAATAGAAGGAAGCTTAGATTTTAGCAATCCTGGGTCAGGCCTCCCCTCCTTGAGGTGATGGAAGTGTCAGGACTCAGAGAGAGGAAGATACTTCTCAGAGGGCCACCAACACAGATGAAAAACATGAACTGTTAGCAGCAAAGCATGTGCTCCCTTCAACTGCTGCTAGGGCAGGTGAGCAGGCCTTTGCCTAGGTTTGTAACCAGTGGAAGTCATCTGCAAAGCAGAGGCCCCTGGGCTTTGAAAGCACGCAGCAAGGAAAACCCAGGGGCTTCTCAGGGGACAGAACAGGCAGGTGGCCTGGCCCCTGCAGAGCTCTTTCTCAGGTTGACCCTTCTCCCTACTACCTCTTTTTGTCCGGGACAGGACCCCATTGGTAGGAAGGCTGCTGGTCCCTCTTCTGTATTCAGGAGTGTGGTGGTCAGTGGCTCTGACATCGACTGTAATGGATGTAAAGGGAGCTGAAAAGGAGGAGGGAGAGTCAACAGGAATCCCTTGCAGAAAGTTCTGGGCCTACCCCATTCCAAATATATGAAAATGTTCACCCTCCCAACCTGCAACAAGAAACAATAAGGGCTTTTCTCTTCTTAAACTCTGATGTGCCCTTCAGATACTGGGTAGGAGGCATGGCTCTCATCCCCAAGACCTGGTCCCATGTAACCTTGGCACTAGTGGCTCCTTTTCTCTGAGTAGTGCTAAGCAGTAGGAAGCCCATTCGATCCCTAACAGAATTAACCATGATTTCTGAATCATCAAGGTGAGATCCCAAAGTCCCCAGAGGCCAGTGGTAAAATGGGCATGCTGTTCAACAAGGAGCCTTGGAATGAAAGGAAGGGGCCAACCCAGGGCAGGGGGCTACCTCTGGGTGGTAGTGTTGGGTGTTGAAGCCAGTAAGCCCAGGTTCTCATCCCTTCCTAGATGAAGCCTAATCCGTCTTGCACAAACTGCTTAACCAGTGTGGGCCTCAGTTTCCCTACTTAGAAACATGAGACATAGAATCACAAAATTTCAAGAGTTGGAAAATGACCTTACAATCACCTGGTCCAACACCTCTCTAAATCATGAATCTTGCCTCCAACATCATGGAAAAATATACATTCAGTCCTTGCTAAACACACTTAAGGATATGAAGGCTCAGTAGTCCCCAAAGAAGCTGATTCCATTTTGTCAAATCTCTAATTATTAGGAAATATTCTTTAAGTTGATTCAAAATCCCCTTCCCTTAAATTACTGATCCTAGTTCTGCTCTCTGGAGTCAAATAGATCCATATCCCTCCTCCTATGTGAAGATCATTCAACTTAATTCCATTTTAAGTATCAGAAGTTTAACAATTCCCCCATATCACACATTTTCTCTTCTCCAGGCTACATATACTCATACAGCATATATACATGTATGCTTTCAATTGGTCCTTACACAGCAGTTTCCAGAGAACTGACCAACCCGCCCACCTTCTTTTAGACATGCTACATCCAGCTTGTCTCTTCTAAAATGTGGGGCCCAGAGCTGAAGCTAGTGCTTCAGATGCAGCCTGACTCCATTTTAGACCCCTTGTTCACTCATATTCCATTCTGAACTTTCATCCCTAAAATCATCAAATCTACTTCACAAGAATTACTTCTTAGTCATTTTCCCATAAAGTTAGAAGAGATCTGGTTAAGGAGTTCAACTCCCTACTTTTACTGGCCCAAGGTCACTCAGTTAATAAGTATCAGAGGTGGGATTTGAGCCTGGTTTTCCTAATTCCAAAACCACTATTCTACTGCACCACAATATTACAGCCTATCAAGATCATTTTAGAGCTTGATTCTAGTCTATATTCTACTTTTCCTAGCTTTATGTAATCTGTCCAATGCTCTAAGCATGATATGTATACATTTATCCAAAATACTGATGAAAAAGAAGGATCTGAAACCCATTAACCAAAACTATTAAAGTCTATTGATCAATCTATTCCAAGAAGGGCATGGTACTTTAGTACCAAATTAGGAGTCTGAAGACCTGGGTTCCCATGCCAGCTCTGCCACTTGGACAAGCACTTTGATCTCCTGGATGTCCATTTCTTCATTTATAAAATCAAAGCATTAGACTAAAAGAGCTTGGTACTTTCTAATGCTAGGAGTTTGTAGTTCAGAATTCAGATTATAGACATCAGAGAAATATTTAAAGCAAAAGTGAGAAGGAATTTGTTAAAGAACTTTAGAAACTGGCTAAAAGGAGGGAGGGGGTCAAGGGTTGAGAAATTCAATCAATTCTCAAGATTTAGCAAGTCATGGCAAAATTTAGTTCTGGATCATTCTTAGCCACTAGGTGGCACAGTGGTTAAAGTGCTGGACTCAGGAAGACCTGAGTTCAAAGCCAAATCTGATACTAATTGTGTGACTCTGAGCAAGTCACTTAACATCAGCTTCTTAAACTGTAAAATGAGGATCATAATAGCACATATCTCCCAGAGTTATGAGGAGGAAATGAGATAATATTTGTGAAAAGCTTAGTTTATTACTGGCACATAGTAGATACTCTCTAAATGATTATTTCCTTCTCTTCCTTCAAGTTCAGAGGATCTGCACTATGAGACTCGCCAAGAGATGATCAATTCTTTGGCCATGGCAACCCATAAAAGAAATAAAAATTCAGAATGGTATTTCATCCTATGAGGCCCCTTCCACTTCTGCAGGGTCAGAATAATGGAAAAGGGGGCAGGGGACTCTAATACTTACAGTTTTTTGGGCTTCCTAAAAAATTAACTTATCTGTTTTTTTTTGTTTTTTTTTTAGTTTTTGCAAGGCAGTGGGGTTAAGTGGCTTGCCCAAGGCCACACAGCTAGGCAATTATTAAGTGTCTGAGGCTGCATTAGAACTCAGGTCCTCCTGACTCCAGGGCTGGTGCTCTATCCACTGCGCCACCTAGCCGCCCCACCTGTTAGTATTCTACTGCAATCAATCATTCAACCTAATATTGAGTGCCTACTCTGTCCTAAGTAATGGAGATATAAAAAGAGGCTGCCTTCACAAGTCTACAATCTAATTTGTAAGATTATTTTGTCCAGTTCAAAATAAATGGACACACTGATGGATTATATCAATTATATTGCTATAAAGGAAACCAAAGACAAAAGAAAGCTGCAGTTAAATTGAAGGATGCCTCACAGATCCTCCTTTAAGGTTCAAATAAAGAAGAGGGAGGTGGTTTTATACAATATTCAGAAGATAAAAGAGATATTAAATATTTCAACAGATGCTTTGTTACCTCTTTTCACAAATGTGGAATTGCAGAAATGAATGAAAAACACTTATTTAACACTTACAATGAGCTTATACTGTGGGTACAAATGGAAAAATAAGATAGTCCCTATTACCCAAAAGTTTACATTCTAGTGGGGGAGACAACTATATAGGAAAGGCTTTTATTCTCTTAAAAAAAAATGGGGCGGAGCCAAGATGGCGACAAGAAAGGGTCCAGTCTTAGGCACTCTGATAAAACTTGAAACTAAGGACTTTATACGTAAACTTTCGAGAGACAGAACCCACAAAGGGACCCAGCGAGGCAGTTCTCCTACTCAAGGTAACCTGGAAAAGAGCAGAAAGGCTCTGCTCCCCGGGGTCAGAGGGGTGGCCCACCAGAGCAAAAGAACTTCAGCCTCACGGAGGCAGCCCCAGGGCGCTGGGAGCCATGGCTCACAGCAGCGGGGGAGTCTCCTGAGCTACACCCCAGGGAGTACCGGGCACAAAGTGGGGGAACAGCGGAGGACCTCTGCCAGAGCGAGCACTAGCATGAGCAGTGGAGCCCAGCCCTCAGGGCACACAGCTAGCAGCCCAGATACTGAAACAGAAGCAGGTGGAGCCAGTAAGCAGGAGCCCCCAGGGCATGAGCCCATTGAGCTGAGGGAGGGGAGTGAAGAGAGACTGCAGAGCTCTGTCCTCTGCCCCTGGAACAGGACTCTGGGGCTCTGACCACATTCAGATCCTGATAGCAGTCTATGCCCCCCCCCACCTTGGCCCCATGGCAGAGGGGGGCGCTTATGGTCATTCACAGACCAGGAGGGAGGACAAAGCCTCACACACTGAGACCCTTGTGGGAATGTCACAAAAGTTCAGGAAGCACCTCAAAACCAGGCCCAGGCTGGGGAAATGAGCAAGCAGAGAAATAAGAGGAATACCATTGAGAAATATTTTGCATATGAGCCCAAGAAGGATCAAAACACTCAGTCTGAAGATGAGGAAGCACAAGCTCCTGCATCTAAAGACTACAAGAAAAACAGAAATTGGGCTCAGGCTATAACAGAGCTCAAAAAAGACTTTGAAAACCAAATGAGGGAGTTGGAAGAAAAACTGGGAAAAGAAAGGAGAAAGATGCAGGAAAAACATGAAAATGAAGTCAGCAGCTTAGTCAAGGAAATCTAAAAAAATGCTGAAGAAAATAGCATGCTAAAAAACAGTTTAGGTCAAATGGATAAAACAGTTCAAAAAGTTATGGAGGAAAAGAATGCCTTAAAAAGCAAAACTGGCCAGATAGAAAAAGAGATAAGAAAACTCTCTGAGGAGAACAAATCCTTCAGACAAAGAATAGAATTCAGGGAGACTGATGAATTTAACAGAAATCAGGAATCAATACTTCAAAACCAAAAAAATGAAAAATTAGAAGAAAATGTGAAATATCTCATTGAAAAAACAACTGATATGGAAAACAGAATTAGGAAAGATAATTTAAAAATTATTGAATACCTGAAAGTCATGTTCAGGAAAAGAGCCTTGACATCATTTTCAAAGAATTACTACAGGGAAATTGCCCTGATATTTTAGAAGCAGAGGGTAAAATAGAAATGGAGAGAATCCACCGATCCCCCCCACCCCCGAGAAAGAGATCCCAAAAAACCAACCCCTAGGAATATTATAGCCAAGTTCCAGAACTCCCAAGTCAAAGAGAAAATATTACAAGCAGTCAGAAGGACACAGTTCAAATATCATGGAGCTGCAGTCAGGATCACATAGGATTTAGCAGCAACTACATTGGAAGCTCGAAGGGCTTGGAATATAATATATCAGAAGGCAAAAGAGCTTAGAATGCAGCCAAGAATGAACTACCCAGCAAGGCTGAATGTCCTCTTCCAGGGAAAAAGATGGACTTTCAATGAACCAGGGGAATTTCAAATGTTCCTTTTGGAATGGCCAGAGCTGAACAGAAGGTTTGATCTTCAGATACAGGACTCAGGTGAAGCATGGAGATTGGAGGAGAGGGGAGAAATATGAGTGACTTAATGAGGATGAACTGCATTATAGAAAAATGATTCTGATAATATTCATATGAACCATCTCAGTTAATAGAGCAGGTAGAGGGAGCTTTTATAGTTGAAGCACAGGAGAAAGCTGAATTCGAAGATAAAATATGGTGTAAAAATGGAGTCAATAGAAAAAAAGGGAAATGTAATGGGAGAAAGAAAAAGGAGAGGGGGGAATAGGCCAAGATATTTCATATAATAAGTTTTTTTTTCTTTATTACAATGAGCTATTACAATGATATGGAAGGGGGGAGGCAAGGGGGAATGAGGGAACCTTTGCTCTCATCAGAGGTGGCTAGGAAACGAAACAGCAAATATACTCAATGGGGTATAGACATCTGGAGTAAGAAGGAGGGGGGGAGCAGGGGGAAGGGGTAGGGATGTGAATAAAGGAGGAGAGGATGGACCATGGGGGGAGAGTGGTCAGATATAACACATTTTCTTTTTTACTTCTTGCAAGGGGCTGGGATTGGAAGGCCTGTCCAGGACCATAGGGCCAGGTGGATTCTGGGCCTAAGGGGTGGTATGGGAGCTCAGGGCTTCTTGGCCCCAGGACCAGGGATCTGTCTGCTGTGCCACTCAGCAACCCTACAGCAGAGTCAGAGTGAAAGGAGAGAGAAAATATAGTACATGGTAGTGGAGAAATAAGAAAGGAGGGAGTTGCAGGCAGCAATGGCAAAGTTAGAAAAATATGGAAGCAACTTTTGCGATGGATTTACCATAAAGAATGCGATCCACCCATGACAGAGTTGTTGGTGTTGGAACAAAGACTGAAGCACATTTATTATTATTATTATTTGGGAGAGGGTACAGGGGAAATGGGGCTGGGTGGCCTGCTGGGGGCCGCATAGTAGGGTGATCTTTGGGTGTCTGAGGCCGGATTTGGACCCGGGTGCTCCTGGCTCAAGGGCCAATGCTCTGTCTACCACCCAGCCACCCCTACTATGATTACTATTTTATTTTATTTTGGGTCTTTTTTTTCTTCCTTTTGGTTTTTGCAGGGCAGTGGGGATCAGGTGGCTTGCATGTCACACGGCTAGGTGACTGTTGGTTGGGTCTACGGGGCTGGATGTGGGCTCGGGTGCTCGTGGTTCCAGGGCTGGTGCTTCGTCCATTGAGCCACCTGGCCATACCTACAATTATTACTATTATTTTTTTAAATTTTAATTTTTTTTTCTCTCCCCTTTACTTTATCGCTCAAGCAAGTCTATACAAGTATATATTCATGGGGGCGGGGTATTTTGTTTACTCTTAAACAAGAATATTTTATTAATGTAAAAAAATATTTGTACAAAATGAGAATTAAAAAATAAAATAAAATAAAATATTAAAAAAAAAACATTAGGGGAAGGCTACGTGGCGCGGTGAATAGAGTACTGGCCTTGGAGTCAGGAGTACCTGAGTTCTAAAGTGGCCTCAGACACTTAATAATTATCTAGCCATGTGGCCTTAGGCAAGCTACTTAACCCCATTGCCTTAGAAAATCTAAAAAAACAAAACAAAACCATATTAGAATAATAAAAAATAACAATTTCACTAGTCCAGAGGACTTAGCCAAACTTCTAGAGAAACAATACCTCCTTGCAGAAAATCCTTCCCCCCCTTTTTTTTAGGTTTTTGCAAGGCAAACGGGGTTAAGTGGCTTGCCCAAGGCCACACGGCTAGGTAATTATTAAGTGTCTGAGACCATATTTGAACCCAGGTCTCCTGACTCCAGGGCGGGTGCTCTATCCACTCAACCACCTAGCTGCCCCCTTTCCTCCCTTTTAATCACTGAGAGGAAACCAGGTCAAAGTTTAAGAGGACGCTTTAAGCTTCCAGAAAATGAATTAGATGGCTACTAGATTTACAGCAGAGTAATTTATTTATCTTCACCCTCAACTGGCCTGAACAGTTTAAGAAAATGATTGTTCAGGATGCACATTTTAAATTACTATTGTTTTCTGCTTAATTAGTTAAAGTCTGTTACCTAAACTCTGAACCCTTACTTAATTCTGACTGGGGAGTTTTGTCTTTGTTTCTAAATATCATATAATGTATGAAGATCTTTGGAGGGAGGGGAGATTTTTAATTAACAGGAAGATAACTATTATTTTGATATTAGACCATAAGCAACAATGCTTGTACATTTGAAATAGTATGACTTCTGTTTTCTGCACAATGTTTGAGATAAACCTTTGTAAAACGATTACCCTGTTAAACTGTGTAACTTATGCACCAATGTCTGCTGCAAAGGAGAAATGAAGTAGAAAAATTTTGCAGGATAAGGCCTTCCAAATTAAATAAACATTTTAATATTTAGTGACTTCAGTGTGAAGATGAGAATAGGTGAAGACCATGAAAAATATGGTTCAGACCTAAGAAATGAAAAAAGTCAAAAGTTATAGGCATATGCAACATAGATACCTTCTTAAAGATAAGAGATAGGGGCTGTTGGATACCTAAATATACTGAATAACATCCCTCAGGGTAAAAAAATTATTAAAGTTTAATGGACAAGAAATGGTGCTATGGAAATTATCCCTGAATCGGTGAGGTATGCGTACAGATGGAACAGAGATTCATTAAAAGCAAAGGTCAAAACTAATATAAAAGTAGACAAAAAAATATAAAAGAGAACACATGGCTTGTAACTATGACAATTTAGATTCAGTCTACTTAAAAGCTATAGATCTGTAATTAGAGAACTTGATTCTATTAGCTATGTAAACATGGCGAATTCCCTTAAGTTTTCTGAGTCACAGTTTTCTCATTCAAAAAACCAGGGGAAAAGACTATATGGTCTGTAAGGTTCCTTCAACATCTTTATACATTTATAATCTATCTAACTAAACTACTGATGCTAATGAGAGGCAACAGGGAGAAAGACAAATTTACAGACAGCTTGGAAATAGATTCCATTAAGTGAAATCAGCTCTTGATTTCAGAAGGATGGTTACTAGGAGAAAGATTACACACAAGAGAGAAATATTTTTAAAAATCCACCAAAATTATCCTAACAAATTAGTCTCTCTATCAATGACAGTGATTAGACTCTTAACATCACAGCCCAGAATGTGATGTTAAGGAGTAAGTAGAAATAGCACCAAAGAAACAAAAATAGAAAGAGTTGGGGGTTAATTTAGCGTGACCTTGGGAAAATCTGAGAATGTTAAGGCATCCATTGACAAAGATAAAGTTATTTAAAAGAGGGATCATATCAAGTTTTTGGGAAAAAAGTCACAGCTGTGATTACTATCCTAAAAGGGAATCAAGAAAAATCACTAACTGTTGACTCCTAGTCCTACTTTACCATCAGTGTTTAGAAGAATAGCTTACATGCAAATTGAGGACATGAGAAAGGAACAGGTAAACTTGCAAAAGATGTTGTTCATCAGGTCACATGATTACTGTTATATAATTAGCTTACTGTTTATTGATTATTAAAAAAGATTTGATTTGGTAGAGTGAACAAGGTTCTCCTCCAACAAGATGTCTCTCATGCAGGTGTTAAAGTCACATAGAACTTAGCCTGCCCTTTGATAATGCAACAATTAGTAAGTAAAAAAATATCACACAGGGCAGAGAATGGATACAGGCTCACCAAAGGTGTTATCACTGTCATAGAAGTCCAGCTCAGACTCCAAATGGAATTTCCTATATAGTTGGCCAAGTTCTCCAGAAGCGACTGTTTATATCTGACTTGTTTATTTCATTGAGTTCTGGAATACTGTAGATAACATCTCCTAAATGAGAACTTTAATCTCAAAAGGTTGGTCTAACTCTCCAATATAAGGAAAAAATAAAAAAAATGCAAGAATAATGCTCATTTTTCAGATGGTTATAGCCTGCTATCAGTGGACAACTCAAGCTGGTCCCTTGGTATCTTTGGACAGACATTGTAGACAATAAACTAGACCCATAACCAAAACAATAGCAGATAGGCTGGATTGTCTTAGGCAATTTCAGTTCTTCCTGAAATAGACCACTTCTTTTACTATCATTATGCTTCCAATGATACTGTAAGACTGAAAATCATGTAATACCAATCACTAAGAAATTATAGTCACTTAAAAGGCAACAGACATGGGTCAGCTGATTATCAATGAAAAATTATAAAAGAGAAAGGGTAAAAAGATATTATTAAAAAACCCAACACTGATTAGAAATTGAAAAAATAAAATGAGAATGAAAGATAACTGATGGATGGTTCATATGTTCTACTTGTACCTATGTAATGTCAACAGCTCTAAAGGGAGGCTTATCCATAGTATATCTAGAGGAAGATGTGATTGAGAGCTACAAATTGTGGAGAAGTTTTGATCTGCAATCCTAGGAGGGTTATTCACTTTAGTGAGATCATACCTTCATCAAAGTACTACCTTTTTATAATTACCTATCCTTCAATGTCCAGGAACCTCCTCACCCCCCCCCACTCAACTCAGAGTACAAGTCAGGAGGGAATGTTGGCTAAAAAGAAGAGGGTATATGGTACTTTGGTCCCAGGTGAGTCATTATTTTCTATATGTATCTATTTGCATTCTAAATGAAAGTAAAAATGATATTTTTTCAATATTCTGTTCACTTTTCACTAGCAAACAGGAAAGGCTGACTATAATAATAAAGACATAGTGGAGATTAGAATATTTTGAGTTAGGAGAGAGTAACTTATAATTCTACTCAATTAGCACAGTACAGAACATGCCATAGAGATCCTTAATCTCCCAAAGGGATCTGTGATCTCCTGTTTGAATACCCTCTCTTGCCTATGTTTTCTCCTCTACCTGTTTCTCCATCAAGGGTGCCAGCAGATATGGCTTCCCAGGGGCAGCTTGGGGGCACTATGGAGCCTGAGCTCAAATGCCAGTTTAGATACTTCTTAGTATGATCTTGGGCAAGTCACTTCATCTGTCTGCCTCAGTTTCCTTACCTATAAAATGAGGATAACACACTACTTCCCAGGCTGTTGTGAGGATCAAATGTTCATTATCATTTTTTATGATGATTATTACTCCTTTCTTTCATCAGATGACCTTTCTCTTCCTACATTTGTTTCCTGAATATTCTTACTCCTATTCTTTGATGTTCTTTATCAAGCTCCCAGGAGCCTCTTTGTCATTAGCTTTAACTCTTTAGGGGCAGTTTTAACCCACTGGTTAGAATCACCACTAGTAGAATGATTGTATTAGAAGGTAAGCTCAGGGTACTTAGAAAGCTTTGCAATTTCCTGAAGGCAAATCAACCCTATCTTTTGTGTCCCCCCCCCCCCCCCCAGCCTATACCTATACCTATACCCAGTCAAATTGTCTATTCCAGATCTAGAGGATGCAGATCTACCTAAAAGCCTGTCATGTTCTGGGCAACTGAAATTCACTCTCCAACAAGTAGTCAAGAGTCTGGTCAAACTGAGGTGGTACAGGTTTCTTCCAAGAGGTTCCCAGAGTCCTGGACTTGACGCAACTAGCAGTTTAATGTTCAAGTCAAAGCCTCTGAGGGACCTGCCCCCTACTGGGGATCCCTCTCCAACTTAGGGCTCTGTTCTGTATCTAATCTACCCAGCAGTGAACACCTTCATACAACGACCAATGTCTGTGACATGAACATACTTTTTCAATGCATTGGCACTTCCCAAATCAAATGTTTTTTTCTAATAAAACAACAGACATTTTGGATCTTGTATTCTTTACAACTTTTATTCAACTGTGAAATGGTCTACATATGGGCCATTTCTGAGTAACACTTGCTCCCTGAACTCATCAAGGTTATTCTCAATCTGTGTACAGATAAGACTCAAAGATTTTGGAAAGATGGGAAAATAAGTTGTAGTTGTTGATATTCTCTCGGTTGTGTTTTTTGGGTATTACAGAATTAGAATGAGAGTTCAAAGGGAAATCAATAACCATCAAATCTAACCACAGAGAAGGAGTCCCCACTCTAACAACCTGACCAGTAGTTGTTCAAACTCTGAAGAGCCTCAAAGGAGGGACACCTGCCAGCTCTTAGGACAGCTCATTTCACTTCTGAATACCTCTAATGATAAAAAGTGAAGTAACAAGGTACCAAGTTTTTCTCTCTGTCTTTGACTTTGATCTCTTCTTCAAACACTTCATAAATAAACTCCTCATCACACTCACCATGGCATTTCTTTTCCTTTATATGTACTTGGCTGTGATCCAGTTGCTTTTCCTGTCTTTGTTCTCTTTGGTTCTATTTCTATTTCCCCCAAAGCAAAGCTGGGACATGGTATTAGTGGTAACTCCATTTGCCCTTGATGGTGAAAATAAGTTTCTATCCAAAATAACTTTTTAAAAGATAATTTCCATTGTTCTTGTTTGTGGAACTCCTTTGATTTTGATATTTAAAAGTCTGAGGAATGACTTTATTGGTTGTAATTATCATCCCCATTTTACAGCTAAGGAAACTGAGGCAGGCAGAGGATAAGTGTCCAGAGTCACAAAGATAATACATATCTGAGGCAGGACTGGTGTTAGGACAGAACTTTTTTTTTTTTTAGGTTTTTGCAAGGCAAATGGGGTTAAGTGACTTGCCCAAGGCCACACGGCTAGGTAATTATTCAGTGTCTGAGACCAAATTTGAACCCAGGCACTCCTGACTCCAGGGCTGGTGCTTTATCCACTGGACCACCTAGCCACCCCTGCCAGCACTCTTTTTACTGAACCACTTGTTGATGTAACCTGACTTCTGTTATCTATTTTCCATTTTTAATTACTTGGTTAAATAGTTCAGGTTTCAATTGTTTCAATTATGTGCCAAATCTTTTTTTTTTTATTCTGATTTCTCCTCACTGTTTACTCTAACCTTTGCTATGACAAAGCAGACATAAACTGACTATATTCAGACAGCTGATTCAAAGATGACTCTACCTTGATAATTGGTATTTGCCAGTTTGTTTAAAAAGAATTTATTTCTGGAGAATACCATCTGTATCCAGAGAAAAAACTGTGGAGACCAAGGACTATTACCTTTAATTTAGAAAATTTAGAAAAAAGAAACAGATATCTTATTGTCTGATCTTGCTATGTCTTATACTTTATGTTTCTTCCTTAAGAATGATTTCTCAGGTGGCTGGGTGGCGCAGTGTATAGAGCACTCGCCTTGGAGTCAGGAGTACCTGAGTTCAAATCCGGCCTCAGACACTTAATAATTACCTAACCGTGTGGCCTTGAGCAAGCCACTTAACCCCATTGCCTTGAAAAATCTAAAAAAAAAAAAAAAAAAAAAAGAATATGATTTCTCTCTTATCACATTCAATTTGGATCAATGTATACCATGGAAACAATGAAATGACTGGCAGATTGCCTTCTGTGGGGGATGGGGAGGGATGAGGGATATAAGATTAGGGGAAAAATTGTAAAACTCAAAAAAAACAATTTATTTCATTTCTTTGGTAATGTTATTTGGTATTGGCAGCATCCAGGCTAATCAACCCTTTTCTGAAAGAACACTCATGATACATAGGCAGGAGATTTCGATGTCATTTACAAGTGTTGGGTCTCTTTTTTCCCAATCCATGATTTACAAATTATTTCCTGTCATCCTTAGTTTTTCCTACTTTTGCAATAAAATTGTGGAATATCAAAGTATATACTGAATTAATTTGAAATTAGAGGGCCCTATAGAGCTTTTTGTAGAATTTTTCTACCTTTTCAATCTCTGTAACCAATATTGATGCTTAAATTGTAATTATTTTCATATAATTTTCATTTTTCATATGATTTTAATAGGTCTTTTTGCAAACACTTATGAGCATAGCAATACCAAATGATTAAATATTTACCCATGAAATATAACTTGTAGTTTTTAAACAAAATAAAACCAATACCTCCAACTCTTTTTTCTGGTTCTCTAGGAGTACCTTAATCTCTTCCTTCTATTTGGCTGCAGCTTCCTTCTTTCTTCTATTTTGTTGTTAGAGTAAAAATAACAAGATCTATATTTCTTTACCTCCTTTTTGACATTATGCTACCATCACTGCAGAAGGGAAAGGGATCCCACAAAGGACCAAGGGCAATTTTATATTTTTCTTTCTTTCATGAGTTACCTTGGCAAAAGAATTCAATATCAAAATGGTGCTAAACCATTTCATGTTAAGCTAACATGGGAAAACACTCCTTTCCTGATTCCCCTGCTGACTAATTACATTTTGCCACTATGGCTCAGTGGTCACCTCCTTCTGAAACTTCCGACAGATCCTGGGGTTTCTTTACCCTGGAAAATCCATCAGCTGTTGTGATGGCCATACCAATACCCTTTTTCCCATCAGCAAGTTCTTCCAGAGGAGGGCCCCAATTTGGGGAGGGGCCCAGACTGCTCAAGGTACCAGCTCTGCTGCTGACTTTGACAACATGATCCCTTATGGGTGTCCTTCCCTCTTTCTCCTCCATTTTTACTTTCTGTGTGTTGCTCTTTCCCATTAGAATGTGAGTTCCTTGAAGGCAGAAGGAATCTCTTTTTTGCTTGTATTTGCATCCCCAATACTTAGCACAGTGTGTGCTGTAATGTGAGCACTTAGTAAAAGTTTATTGCCCTGCATCGCCTCAATCTGTTCCTGGATCTGCCATCAAGCTCCATCTAAAGAGATACAAATTTTAAATAAGACCTGGGGCCTTCTCTCCCTCTAGGTCCTCAGGTTCTTCATCTATGAAATAAGAGGGGATGGACTAGATTAGATCTAAGATCCTTTCCAGTTCTAACTAATCCTAAAAAACTCTAACAACCAAAAAAAAGGATCCTGTATCCTGATAGATCCTTGAGTCAAACTCTTCTCCCCTTCACGCTAAAATTCTAGAGAGTATCCCCATGAACTGATACAAAGTGAAATAAAAATCAGGAAAACAATACACACAGGCCATTTGCAAATGCTCATTTCCTCAATTTCCTTTTCTAGTCTGATTGTTATAACAAGTAGTTCTATGCCAAATTAAAGTGCTGATGATGGACTTGCTTGCTTTATCCCAATCTTAATGGAAAATACTCTAACATTTCTCTATTACAAACAATATTAGTTAATTACTTTAGGTATACACTTAACTACATTAAGAAAAATTATCTTATTCCTATTCTCTTTAGTGTTCTTAACATAAAAAAGTACAGTATTTTGTAAAAAGTCTTATTTGCACCTGTTGATATGAATGTGATTTCTATTGTTTTTGTTACTGAAATAATCTATCTTGTTTACAGTTTTCCTACTGCTGAACCAGCCTGCATTCCTGCTAAAAATCCAAACTGGTTTTACTGTTTAATCAAATAATTTATATATTGGGTTTGTTCTTTGAACTCCCTGGCATTCATTCAGTTTTGATTATTTTGTTGATCTTTCTATTTACACTATTGCAATCATTATGTATGATGTTATTCTGGTGCTACTTACTTCCTACAAATCTTCACAAAGTGACTCTGTAATTCATCATATTGTTTTTTACAGAACGATGATTGTCCACTTGTACTCTTTGTATCATGTACCACAACCATGAGCAAATCCATGTGCATCTTTGACTGACTTGTTTCCTCTCTCTCTCTCTCTCTCTCTCTCTGTGTGTGTGTGTGTGTGTGTGCATGTGTGTGTGTTTCTTTTTATCATTTACCTAGATATTTCAGTTACTTAACATAGATCCAAATTGCTTTCTAGAAGGCTTGGATTCCTTCAAAGTTCCCCCAGTACCCTAGAATGCCTAAATCTTCAGAACTCTAGGACTTGGGACATAGATTATACTTAATAAGAGGCTTGTTCAGCTGAATGGAGTATTTGATACATACCCAAATTCTCCCCGATTCTTGTCACATCAAGACTATGGGTCCCCCTCATTTCGCTTCCTTTTCAGATGCCATAAAGAGACCAGATCTCTGGCAGCAGCAAGACCTCTCTGAGGTAATTTTTTTGCCAGGCTCCATCCTCTTAACATAGGGAGAACGAGTACTTTCTCCCTACTGATCAGAAGCCAAGCCTTTCTAGATGAGGGTAGACCAGGCCAACGTGCTAAGGATCTCCCAGGCAGATTTCCCTAAGTCTTAGATTCTCTAATCTCCTGGGACTAGGTGACTTCTTCCAAACCCCCAACTCTGCCAATTCTTTGTTGACTCATAGACCCTGGGAATATGAATGGAGACAGTCCCCATCTCTGATGTTTGTGGAAAAGATGATCATTATGGGGGTGTGGGAGGACAAGAGATAGTCAACCTTACCTGTGGAAGAGAACCTGATGAAAGCTGTAACTTCTGCTGAAAGAGAGTGCTCAATGTCTGGTTCTGCCGTTCCAAGTCAAATACCCTCCTCTTCAATTTGATGCATTCTTCCCGTAAGTCCTTCCGAATCCAAGGCAGAGATTAAAGTGGGAGGGAAAAGAAGTAGGATTAGTGCAGAAGCACATTTTTTCTTCTTCAGAACTCAGAAAGGACTCCTAAATAAGCCCAAGGATTCCCTCTGACAAGGACAAGGGGCTTAGAAAAGGGGCAGGTTGCCCCCTCTGTACCCTCTCAGGGTACAGGTGTTCCAAATTTCCATCATTCAAAAATTAATCTAAATCTTTTAAAAAATATATATTTTCAGTAACAGCAACTCATGGGAGTAAGTATTAAGTCCCACAAAGCTTACTATATGTTGAAGGAAATTAAATTTGCTTCAGGAACTTTCCCTCCTCTTCTTTAAAGTTTTTGGATCCTTGGTTGATAACCCAAGGGTTCAATCTCAGCAAAATTATAAGACTTTTCTACTTCTATGGGATAGAGCAATTCAGGACAGAAAAAGAACCAAGGATTCTACTCAGTGATAAGCTCTAAATCACCAATTTTTAAAGTATTTTCCTGGACACTATACACTATACATTATACACAAGGATACACTCAGTATCCTTGTACTTAGACTGTCATCAAATGCCAGTTGGGACCCCATGTTTAAATGCAAGAGAAAAAATGAGATGGGTCTAAACAGAGGGATACAGCAAAGATTAATTCAGAGAAATCTAGAGTTGCAAGGTTTTTAATAATTATCTACTATAGCTCTACCAAGAACCAGAGCACTTAAGAATGAGAATGGATTGACTTAGGGAGCTAGGAAAAAGGCAGTCTATTCTATATCCCTGCAAAGCTATTATAGTATTACAGTAATATATAGTGGAAGGAGTGAAAGGACTCCGTCTAAGTGGGGTGAAATCATATAAATAGATTAGGAAGCTTCTGTGTCACTTAAGTTCCATAGGTGCTCAGGACAGACAAGGCTAGTTTAAGGGTGGCCAGCCTCTCCATGCATCTGCAACTCTTTAGATTTTGTTCATGAGGTTCCATGGCTAAGGAAATGATGTGGAGAAGAGGCAGAATCAGCCTCTAAGTCCAGGACCAAGACTCTCCTTACCTTCTGATTCAGAAGAGCCTGTACCACATGGTTGGCAACCTAGAAAACAAAGACAAAGAGAGAAAAATGTCAAATATCACGACCTCATTTCTTTTTTTTCTTTGTTTTCTTTTTTGGATTTTTCAAGGCAATGGGGTTAAGTGACTTGCCCAAGGTCACACAGCTAGGTAATTATTAAGAGTCTGAAGCCAGATTTGAACTCAGGTCCTCCTGACTCCAGGGCTGGTGCTCTATCTACTGTTTGATTTAACTGCTCCTATTTCTTTTTTTTAAAGAAATTTTCACTGATAATTTTTTTAACATCACTTACATTTCCCAATGTATCTTTCTCTAACTCCCAACCTCTCCAACATATTCATCAAAATCAAACATATTGAAATGATACTATCTGCAGTTTTCACATCCACAGTGCTAAACTTCTCTAAGAAATGGGGTATCATCTAATATCTGAGTAAAGCTTGATTTTTTTTAACCATATTCATATTTGTCTTTTTTTGTTGTTGTTCTTTCCACTGGCATTATTACCATCATTGTGTCTAATTGACAGATATATGAATCTGGAGATCAGGAGAGAGATTTGGGCTAGATAAGCAGATAGGAAAATCATCAATAGAGAGATAATCATTGAATCCATGGTAGCTGATGAGATAAATGAAACTGTATGGGAGAGAAGAAAAGAGTGCTTAGGACAGAGCCCTGGGGCATTCAACTCCAATTGGTATGAATTGAAAAGTATTACCATTATTATTTGATATGGTTCTAAATAAACATTGCTAAAAGAAGATAAAAAAGAAATTGAGGGAATAAGCTCAAGTGAAGAGGAAACAACACTCAGTTGCAGATGACATGATGCTTTACTTAGACAACCAAAAATGTATAGAAATTATTAATAAGTTCAGTAAACTAGCTGGACATAAAATAAACTCAAAACATATTTTCTGTACATTATCCACAAAATCCAGCAGGAAGAGAATACTAGCTTTTTGTGTCTGGGATGAGGAATATAATAAAAATGACAACTAGTATTTAAATTAATTTACAGATTCACTAGTCACCACACCTATCAAACTATTAAAGGATTACTTTACAGAACTAGAAAAAAAAAATTCACCTGGAGGATAAAAAAAAGCAGGGAAACAGTAGAGGAAGGGTTAGTAAAATCAGATCTCAAACTATACTATTAAGCAATAATCATCAAAACTACTTGGTAATAATTTTTTTTAAGTTTCAATGAAACAATTATATACACAATAGACAAAAGCAAATGATAAATCTTGCAAGTGGTCTGATTAGATTTAGACTAACAGCTCATACCATATTCCACAATAAATGCCAAAGGTATAGAAGACTAGATATAAAAAAGTCAAATTTTAAAGAAAATAAAGGAACAGGAAAATAGGTGCTTTTTACAACTACACAGGGGAGATAGAGTTCTTAACAAAATGAGATTTTGATCACACAAAATGGAAACCTTGCTGTACAAACAAAAACAAGGACAAAAGGTGTGGTTTCAAGTCTGTCTGTTGAAACTCCTTGATATCTCTGGCCTGGGCCCTTCCCAGTCAACCCCTTTCTTGGTCCTTAAGGATACCAGCATTCTTTTTTTTTTTTTTAGGGTTTTTTTATTTTTTGCAAGGCAAATGGGGTTAAGTGGCTTGCCTAAGACCACAACAGCTAGGCAATTATTAAGTGTCTGAGGCTGGATTTGAACTCAGGTACTCCTGAATCCAGGGCCAATGCTCTATCCACTGCACACCACCCCCCCCTGGATATCAGCATTCTTGATTTGGTTTCTTTCCAGGCTTTTGTTTCATTTACTGGAATTTGTCCTGGTTTCCCAGTACCTCTCTTTGCCTCTAAGTATACTTACCTATTCTAGAACTAGCTTTCCTGATGAACTCTTCTTGCTTCTTTCAGTTTTAGGTCATACTTTCTTGAAGTTTTGTACTGGATGGTGGTGATTTCTGTTCTTTTGTGGTTTTCTCTTATCATTAGACTTCCTGGTGTTCTGTTCTGAAATTTTGGGGGTTTCTGGCTATAAGAGCTAGTCTATAGTACCACCTTTCTACCATCAACTTAACTAGAAATCCTCAAGTTGTTTTAATCTCCATTTAAAAATGATCATTTGGAAAATTCATTCTTTCTATATGAGCATTAAGTTACAAAACTATTCACATTCTTTGACCATTCTTTACATATTAGGGAGGGCTCACACATTTGCTTGTCTGATACCTTGGACTGATATCAGAACCTGATCAACAAGATTTGCTACAAGGATCTACCACTTGTGACTGCCTCCCTTCTTTTTCTAGGTGCGTTAAATATCATTTGTGCAAAACATTTTCCATTTCGTGAAATTGAAATTATGTGCTTTATCTTTTTCACTTGTCTTCTTTCTTTATTTGGTTTAGACTTCACCCCCTAATCATTGATAGGAAAGATACTGATCAGCTCTTTTCATTTTTCCTATGGTATAATTTTTAATATTTAGGTCTCCATCATTTTGAATTTATAGTGGTCAGTGCTACACAATGATTGGTCTAAATTCATTTTTTGTCAGATTGTCTCCCAGTCTTTCTGGCCATTCTTGTTAAATAGCAAGTTGTTTCTGAGTTAATTTGTTTTTGTGATTCATCGAACCATGATTTACTGACATGAATTATTTCAGATTTTCCTAGTCTAGATGATTGATTTTTGTCTTTTTGAACTAGTACTATATAATTACTATTTTGCAATAAAAGTCTGAAGTCTGGAAGTACCATCTCTCCTTCATTCCAAAATATTTTTATTTGCCTTGATATTCTAGATTTTTTTATTCCTCCAAATAAATCGTCATTAATTAATCATCTAGTTGTTTAGCATAAGTGAGATATTTGTAAAGTGCTTAAGACATCATCTCTCTCCTTCCCAATCCCATAAAATATCCCTTTTCCAGTCTGAATAATATAACAATCTATAAATTAATTTCAATGGAATAATACTATCACTCAGTTATGACTAGTAAATTCCAATGTAATTGTAGTTAAACAAGTATTGAGTTTATTTTATAGACCAATTCTCAAATACTTTGCACATTTTAGTTAGTTTTAGAGTTCAGTTCTGTCTGACTCTGTGACCCCATTTGGGTTTTTTTTGGCAAAGGTACTAGAATGGTTTGCCATTTCTTTCTCCAGGCTATTTTACAAATGAGAAAACTGAGACAAACAGGATTAAGTGACTGGTAAGTGTCCAAGACTGAATTTGAACTCAAATCTTCCTAACTCCAGGTCCGGCACGGCACTGTATCACCTAGCTGCTAGTTATTTAGAATGGTTGTCCTGAGAGAGCAAGGTTTGTTCTCTCCAATCACCTTCCTCCAGTCGCTGTGTTTTCCTCATTCTACTTATTTCACTTTCCAACAGCTCATCTAAGAGTTTATCATCTTGTTTCATTTCATTCACAAACCATAATTTGCCAAGCTAATTTGCAGAACAGTCAAATCAATAAACACCCATTTTGAATCCAGTTTTTTGCTGACATGAAGTGTTGCTAAAAATATTTTGGAATAAAGGGAGCCTTTTACTTGGTCTCTGACCTTTTTTTGGATATATGCCTAGAAGTGGAATATTTGAGAAAAAGGTATAGACATCATCTTAATCATTTTATACATAATTTCAAACTATTTCTCAGAAAGGTCATACTAATTCATAGCCTCACCAATAATGCTTTAGTGTGTCCCTATTTTTTTCAACATCTTTGCCAATTTACTGGATGTGAGATGAAATTTCAGAGTTGCTTTGATTTGCATTTATCTCAATATTACAGATTTGGAGCATTCTTTTACATGGTTTATTGTTTACAATTCTTTTGAGATCTTTGTCCATACCCTTTCATGACTCCTTGATGGAATTTGACCTCATCTATTAGATATAACAGACAAAAAGACCTAAGCAGTGATAGATAACAAAGATTTCTGTCCAGTAAATTACTTCCCTTCTTATCCTAAGTGTAAAATTTTATGATAAAGCTTTTTCAGTTTCATGTAATAAAATTATCTTTTATCTTCTGTAATTGTCTTTATCCCTTGTTTGATTAACTCTTACCTTACTCATAGCTGTGAAAGGTGTCTACCTCCCTTCTAATTTTCTATGAAGTGGTTTATTATATGTTGGTCTAAGCCTTAGCTCTGCTGAGCTGCTTTACAGTTTTCCCAGTCTAGGCCATTTATGTTATAGGTTTGTCAATCACAGGATCACTTTTTCTGATTCTTCCTTGTCTAATATGTTCCATTGATCTACTTTTCTATTTTTTAACCAGTACAAAGTACTGCTCTATGATATGGCTTGAGTTCTGTCTTAACAGTGACTTAAGAGAGATTTGGAACAACAAAGTCCCATATATAGGGAAAATATGCCACTAATGTTGACAGGGGGGCAAACCAAGGGGGCCCCTAGTCACAGCACTGATGTCTAAGAAGAGCAGAGTCCTGCTGATTAGACACATTCTTCCTTGCTCTATATATGTTCTCTAAATCAAAGACTTGAAAATTAGGCATGGCTATCAAAATGAAAGTCAAAGCTTTCTAGTATAGCTGGCAGGTACTACAGAACCCCACAAGGACCCAAAGCAGCATAAGAAGGGAGGAATGTATAGTAAGAAAGCTTATGGAGGAAAGATTCTCATGTAGTACAGGAATGAGCGATGAGGGAGAATGAACATTCTGCAGAGGTCTTGGATGGAGTTAAGTAAACAAGGTGGATGAAGTGGGTCAGTGTGCTTTTATAAGGTTGTATCAGCTAGAGCCAGGAAATGGGGAAAGCACCAGAGAAGTTTACACCTGAATTGAGTCAAAGATCAGGACTAAGGTTAACTCATATTCAAACTCTCTATAGGCAGGAAAAGGGGTGCTAGGCTGTTAACGTTAAGTCTTATTATGACGGTGAAAAAGTTTTTAAAACTTCCAGGGGAGGCTTCTTCCTCTTGCTGGTCAGGGAGGCTATTATTTTCCTTACAAGTGCTATTTCCTCTTTGTTCCTATCTTATTAAATCATTTTCCTGAATACTATGAATCTTTTGTTCTTTCAAATGACTTTTGTTATTTTGTAGTTATTTCGGATGGAACTTCCCTTTCTATTATTATCTTCTAGATTATATTACTATATAGAAATGCAACTGATATGTATGGGGGTCTTTTGCAGCATGGACTCAGCTAAACAGTGCTTCAATGTGTTTTTCTCCTGAATCTCCAGGATTTTCATCTCTTCTTTGCCTCTCAGGCCTTATGCTGTTGATTGAATTCTCCTACTCACATTATTGTCAAAGAACAGTCCAGAAAGGGGACATACTTGCTTTACTGTATATTGGGAAAGTCCTGTTAAAAATGATGCTTCTTTCTGGTTTTAGATGGATGCTTCTTGTTACAGTAAAAAAGGACCCTTCTTTGCTGATAGTTGGTAGGGTTTTGAAGCATAAAACAATGTTTTGCTTTATCAAAGGCTTTTTCTGTATGTATTGATTTAATCATCTGGTTTGGGAGGTCTCTGTTTTTAATATTATGTGGATTTCTTCATCCTTGCATCTCTGGTAACTCCAACCAACTCATTCACAATGATGTTTTATTTTTGATAAATCATTTTAGTCTTTTTTTTTCCTTTTGAACTGAATCAATATTTATCAATGGTATTCTTTGCAGTTGTCTTTCTATTTTTCCCTGGTTTATGGGACAGGGCTATACCTGCCTTGTAAACTACTTTCTCAATCTTAGAAAATAACTTGTGTTTTATACATATGAATTATTTAAAGTTTGATAAATTCTTCTGTAAATCCATCTAGAATAGGGCTGGGTTTTTCCCTTTTGCAGTAACTTTATAGCCAGTTTAGTTTCCTTTTCTTAACTTGGGTTAAGCATTCTATTTGGTGCTATGATTTTTAAAGACAATAAACTCAATTCTTTGGACATATGGCTGTGCTTAGTATATCCTGATAATTCCTTTTATTTTTTCTCTGGCATAATTTCACTGTTAAATTTGGTTTTTGGTTAATGTGATTTGTCACCTTCTTTTAATCAGGGTGGCTATCAAATTTGTTAGACTCAGCTTTTTTTTTTCCTGACAGCTCTAGTTTCATTAGTTCTATAGCCTTTGTTTTCAACCCATTTATTTCTCTTCCAATTTCCAAAATTTCTAATTCTTTAAATTATTTAGCTAATTCTCTTTTCTTATTTTGTTTTAAGTCACAAGTAATTTATTTTTGAGAATCATTTAATATGAAATTATACAAATAAAATTTGTATAAACACAAATCCACATGTGTCATACTACAGATGGCAAAGGACAAAGCAAAAGCAAGAAAACTAAATCAGCCTATATACAATTGGACACAGTTGTGTCATGTCCACTAAAAGTCTTTTACAAAATAGTCATCTGAGATCAATAGAAGACCACTATCTCCACTCAATGTCGTCATCCTGCAAGACAGGCGGCTGGGGCACATCTGCACCTGCTTTCTCCAGTCCTCCTCTAATACAGCTGGTAATTGTTTTGGTGATTCCCAGCCCCTCGGGATGCTTGGCTGACCTCAGCCACGACCCCAGTCGCACCTCAGCGCCTCTCCCTGCTTTCTGTTGCGTTGGTATACCTCTTTGGGCTGGGCAACTCTGATTTCACACGTCCCAGAACCAATTTGATGGTATTTGTTTCCTAATAATTTCTTTACTGGTTCTTCATCTGTATATGTATTAAAAACAGAATCCTCTTCTTTCATTTGTTTTTGTGTCCACAGGAAGCTCGATATTCTCAATCTCTCCCAAGGCCCCGAAGTACTCCTGGATCTGCTCCTCGGACGTGTCCGGGCTCAGTCCGCCGACACACACTTTCTTGGGGGCTCCTTTCCCTTCAGCGCCTTGGCACACTTGGGGTCTACAACCTGCCATCCAGCGTGTGCTCCTTCAGCTCCAGGCCCTTGTCCAGGCTGGCCACGTCCTAGAAGAGCACAAAGCCAAGCCCTACGCCGGCCCATGATGGGTCTGTCTCCATGGTGCCGTCCACCACCTCTCCCAAGCGGGCCGGTACTGGGTCAGGTGCTTCTTCCTTGCCACCCGGCTCAGCCCTCCAGTAAACATTTTAGCGCCGTCCCGCTGGTTCTTGCTCGCTGATCCTACAGCCCTCGGCGAGCTCCTCCTGGCTGCTGCACATGCTCACGTCCTCCACAGCAGTGGGGCAGGGGCAGGTGGCGGGGCAGGCGGCGGGGGCAGGGGTCGGCGGCGTGTTGCATGCAGCCGGGTTTAAAATGGTGGCGGAAGAGCTCCTTTCTTATTTTGTTAATGCATGTTTTGGGGGAAAATTTTCCTTTGAGAATTGCATTAACTACCGCATTGCAGAAACTTTGGTATGCTGTGTCATCATAAACATTACCTTTTATTTATTGTTTTACTCTCTGATCCACTCATTCAGTTGATTTACAATGTACACCATGGAAACAACGTAAAGAGTGACAAACTGCCTTCTGTCGGGGGTGGGGGAGGGAAGTAAGATTAGGGGGAAAAATTATAAAACTCAAAAAAAATAAAATCTTTAAAAAAAAAAAAAGAGTTGGGGGCAGCTAGGTGGCGAAGTAGATAGAGCACCGGCCCTGGAGTCAGGAGTACCTGGGTTCAAATCCGGTCTCAGACACATAATAATGACCTAGCTGTGTGGCCTTGGGCAAGCCACTTAACCCTGTTTGCCTTGCAAAAAAAAAAATCCTACAAAAAAAAAGGAGTTGATTTAAATTCATTTTAGGTTTGCATCTTTTATTTTTACTGTCTTGCTGATCTATTACATTATGGTATATGAAATATATGTTTAGTATTTTTTTTACATTTATATGTATTTCTCTGTACACAATGGTCTACTTTTGTAGAGACCATATAGTGTACATAACTTTTATTGGACGATGCAGTTAATTCATGTTTAAAGAGTAAGTTTGTGTTTTCCTTCATTTGCTTATTTAGTATTTTTAATTTTGCTCTATTCAGGAGTTCAAATCTTGTTTCTAACACACACTGGCTATGAAATGCAGGACAAGTCATTTAGCCCCTCAATGGTCTAGACAGACAGCTCTCTAAGACTGGAAATATTTTTTTAAAAAAGGTGCCAATTTGCATTGGTAGAGGGAATTTCCTCATTGGGGAGTTCAATATTCTAATGAAATCAGAAGTCTAGTCTCTATTGTTAATTTAAGTTTTCAGTTTTATTACATTGCTCTGACACAGCTCAATTTCTGCTGCCTCCCTTATCTTTCAACAACCTCAGCTCTTGTTTGTCAACTCTTTCCCTCAATTTTGGAGATCTACTTTATTCTTCTTTTATTCATCTTTTCTTTGTGTGTATATATATATATATCTTTTTTCTTTGTTTTTGCAAGGCAATAGGGTTAAATGACTTAATCAAGGTCACACAGCTAGGTTATTATTAAGTATTTGAGGCTGGATTTGAACTCAGATCCTCCTGACTCCAGGGTCAGTGCTCTATTCACTGGGCCATCCAGCTGCCTCTGTATATATATCTTTTATCCATTTCTTCACCTCCCTCCTCTTCTCAGTCTTTCAGTTAAATGGTTAGCTTAATATCTTCCCTCCAACTTTTTGGTTTTCTTTCTAGTACACCTTTTTCTAAAAAGTTTTTCTTTGCTTTGCCTTTTCATCTGAAATTTTACTCTCATTCGTGGTCTATAACCTTATTTTTTTCCTTTCATTTCCCTGTGTTACTCAGAGAGTTGAAATTTTTGAAGTATTGGGTTTGATCTCCCTCACCTAACCAATTTCTATGTTACTACCTTTATAAATTTTTCTCCACTGGCTTTTTTTTTCTATTGTCTCAGTATTCAAAGTAACAATTTATAAAGAAAATGATGCTGACAATTTTCAATGTAATATTGTCCAGTTTTACACTCTACCTCCCTTCCTACTGACTGAGATCACTTCTCAAGTGTTCTTTCTTTCTTTTTTTTTTTTAAAGGTTTTTGCAAGGCAGTGGGGTTAAGTAGCTTGCCCAAGGCCACACAGCTAGGTAATTATTAAGTGTCTGAGACCGGATTTGAACCCAGGTACTCCTGACTCCAAGGCTGGTGCTTTATCCACTAAGCCACTTAGCCGCCCCTCCTTGGTCTTTCTGAAACTGCCCTACTTTCATCATTTTTTATAGTATAAATAGCATTCCATTACATTCATATATCTTAACTTGTTCAGCTATATTCCAAAGTGAGGGTACCCCTTTGGTTTCCAAATTCTTTGTTACCACAAAAAAAAAAGTTGCTACAAATATTTTTGTATTTTTTTGTATTTGTATTTTTCTTTGATCTCTTTAATACTGGTACTGCTGGGTTGAAAGTTATGAACAATTTAGTAACTTTCTGGGTAGAGTTACAAATTGCTTTCTGGAGTAGAAACCAATTGTGAATTAATGCACCACTTCTCTGGTATCTGTCATTTTCTTTACTTGTCAATTTTGCCAGTGTGATGTAAGGCAGAACTTCAGATATGTTTTAATTTGCATTTCTTCAGTTATTAGTTAGAGTATTTATTGACAGCTTAGATTTCTTCCTCTGGAAAGTGTTCATTAATATTCTTCCACTACTTAACAACTGGAAAATGAATTTATTTTTAATTTGAATAAGTTCCCTTTATATTTTAGAAATTAGACCTTTGTCAGAGAAATTTTTTACAGATTTTTTCTCCTATACTTGCTTTTCTTCTCATTTTAACTGCATTAGTTTTATTAGTTTAAAAAATCATAATTTTGTATGATCAAAATTAGGCATTTTGTCTCCTGTTTTTCTCTCTATCTCTTCTTGATCAAGAACTTCTCCTCATGCATAGATGTAACAGGCAATTTCTTATTTGCTTCTCTAATTTGTTTGACATTATCCTTTATGTATATATCATGCACCCATTTTGAATTTGTCAATAGTATGAGATGTTGGTCTATAACAATTTCTGCAAGACTACTTTCCAATTTTCCCAACAATTTCAGTTGAACACTAAGTCTTGCCCTGACAGATGGGAGCACTGAGTTTATTCTAGATTAATGTGCTTATTTGATTCTAGATCTTCTGTTCCTCCAAATAAATTTTTTTCTAGCTCTATAAATTAGTCCTTTGACACAAAATATATAAATTAATTAGGCTGTATTGTCTTTTTTTATTATGTGGGTTCAGCCTATATATGAATAATTAATATTTCTCCAATTATTTAGACCTGTATTTGTATAAAAGATGTTTTGTAATTATATTCACATAATTCCTGTGTCTTGGTAGAGATTTCCTTAATCTTGTTTCAAAGCTGAGATCAAGGCTTCAGAAAACTGACTCTTTAAAACCTGCACCCTGATTCCTCCCCACCCACACCCCCCGAGAACTTGAAGCCTACTGACCTCATCCAGGCAGCGCTCATAGGTCTCTCGCTGGTTCTCATTGGCTTGGGCCAGGGCTGAATTCTCCGCCTAAGCAGAAGGAAGGAAAGGACAGCAAATTAAGAATTTACATAGGCACCCAATCTCACATTTTATAGGAATCCATCAATAAGCTATAGAGTCTAGAAGGAGGACTTCAGGGAAAGAGGCTCTTTTCATATAATGATCCTCCACTCCATGAGTAAAGGAACTGTGTCTTGTTCCAAACTCTGCCTCTCCAGCATCAAGCAGAGGTCTTTGAGTCAAGTGATTGTAGGTTTGCTTACTATAACAGAACTATAATAGACCTCAGGAAAGTCCATTTCTTTTTAAGATTCGCCTCAGTGAAGGAGTGTATGTTCAAGATTTCAGGTTGGAAGGTATGAAGAAAAAGAAAAAACTACCCCAAGAGTCCTTCAAGGGGAGAGGATGTAAGACAGAAGGGAGCTTCAATGGAGAGAGGGTAGGGCTTTTGAGGTACAATAAGACATTCAGTTTAGGGCTTTGGATGGGGGAAGAAAAAGAGCACAGACAGAAAGGAGTGGTTCACCCTCCAGCCATGCAGGCCATGGAATAAAGTAAAAGAAAGGAAGTACTAAAATGGTTTCTCTGCTCCAAGATCACTAAGAGTGAGAGTGAGTAGAGGGACTGTGGGGAAGAAACCAATCCTTTGGGTCCAAGGAGCTAAAATAGAGTTCTAAAGAAGATCATAAGATCACAGAATTAGTTAGAGGTTTTCTAGTCCCACCCCTTCATTTTACAGAGTAGGAAACTGAGGCAGAGAATACATAAAAGGGACTGTTATTAAATGGCAGCACTTGTACTACTTAGTCCTCTGGTTTAGCTGGGGCAGTTATAAAGTTGTTTACAAATATCTCATTTGATCTTCACGACACCTTACAAGGGAAGCGCTGTTACTGTTCCCGTTTTATAGCTGAGGAAGCTGACTTCCTGAGGCCCCCCAATCAGTGTCTGAGTCTGGATCTGAATGCGCATGTACACACACACACACACACACACACACACACTACATGCTACACCCAGTTCTTGAGATTAAACTGTAGAGCAAAAAACTCCAAAGTTCCCCTACCCTCTCCATTGCCAGCTCCCTGAATTTATGAGCTAGGAAATCTGCCCCCACCCCCCTGGATTATTTTACCTCCAGTTCCCGAAGGCGATGCAAAAGCTCTTGACAAGTCCCTAGCTCCATGTTACTGCTACTTCCTGGCTTTGGGGTTCCAGGGTCCCCAGCTGGATCCTCTACTGCCTGAGACATCAAGCTCTATAAACAACAACAAAAAATAACTAGAAGAACATAAATTGGGATGATGAGAGAAGAGATTATGGCTCTCTATATTACTTTTCTTATATAATATTTATTCTTATGGTTCATACTTAGTCTTTCAAAACAATAACAAATTATAATAATAATTAAAATAATAAAAACTAAGTCTTATAAGTCAAGAATAAGATAAAAGTGGCAAAATAGAATAGGAACACTGAACACTCTGGTCAGAAGACTAGGTTCTTAATCTAGTCTCTGCTACCAGTTCATTTCTTGGAGTTCTTCATTTGTAAAATGAGTGAGTTAAGTGTAGTCGAGGAGTCAGCAAACTGTTTCCATGGGTCAAATGAAGCAAGAAAGATTTTTACATGTAAAAACAAGGTTTATTATTAAATTTTAAAATGCAAAAGACACTGTTGATCCCTGGGACAAATACATGGTGTCAAAATTCTTATGATCAGACCCCCTTTAAGAGCAAAAAATTTTTGAGCATACACCCTAATGTGTATTTATTTGTAAAATATATAGCTATACAATTATACTTTTAATGTGCATTAAAAACCTACACAAGGGGCGGCTAGGTGGCACAGTGGATAAGAGCACTGGCCCTGGAGTCAGGAGTACCTGAGTTCAAATCCAACCTCAGACAGTTAATAATTATCTAGCTGTGTGGCCTTGGGCAAGCCACTTAACCCCATTTGCCTTGCAAAAACCCCCTAAAAAAACCTAAAAACTTACACAAAAATAGAAATTTAAAGATGAAATAATATTTGATTTTTAGAAGAGAACCTTTGGAGTCTAGTGAGAAGGAAAAGTGACATGGTCAAACCCATGATACATAAAAAAATTTTTGTAGTTGTATGGAAGACAGATTGAGAAGAGGAGGAGGCTATGCAGTAATTTAGCTGAGAGGGAAGGCTGGCCTGAAAAAGTGGACTAGCAGTATGGAGAAATCATGGAGGTAGAAGTGACAAAATTCTGAGAATAACTATATATATATTTAGGGTGAAGGAGTCAAAGATGACACAAAAAACTGTGAACTTCATGGCTAAAAGAATGGGTTTCTCTAACTTTTTGACCTCAATCACAATGTTTTTGTTGTTCAATCATGCCCGACTCCATGTGACCCCCATGAACAAAGTCGATGAAGTTTTCTTGGTGAAGATACTGGAGTGGTTTGTCATTTCTTTTTCCAGTGTGTTCATATTTTACAGATCAAGAATTGAAACAAATAGGGGTTAAGTGACTTGCCCAGGGTCACATAGCTAGTGAGTTTCTGGGACTGGATTTCAACTCAGTTCTCTCTGATTCTAGGCCTGGTACTCTATCCATCGCACCACCTAGGTGCCCCATGACCCCTTTACAGGACCCCAAAGAGTTCTTTTTATGTAAGTTATGTCTGTACTTATCACATTAAAAATTAAAACATCTTACTACTATGATATAAATAGTTTTGATCTGGTAGATCACCTGAAAGGACTTTAGGGGTCCCTGGACTATATATAAAAGGAACAGAGAAATTCAGAAGGGTGATTTTGGGAGGATAATATAATGCATGTGCTATGCAGATCAAAACACATCCATGACTATTTATCCTATCTCTGTCCCATCCTAAAAGGAAAGAGAGAGAACATGAAGCTTTTACTCACTAACCACTGCCTCAGAACCTAGTGAACAACCTATGAGGGGATTCTACAACAGGCACAAGGTGATCTGGGGTTATGTGATGCTGGGGGAGTAGAGATGTAGAATTTTCTACATGAAACCTGTACTGTTGCCTCTCTGGATAGCAGGTACTGTCTGATTATTGCTGCCCTTACAGAAGGGAGACTGGGAGCCAGTATAGTGGAGGAAGGTGCAGCGGAACAATAAGGGATAAAGTTAATATTGGAAATATTCTCCCAAATTGGCTATTGTTTAGAGCAGAGATGGGGAACCTTCAGTCTGCAGGCCTTTGGTGTGGCTTTGTCATGGAAAGTACAGGCAGGACTAGAAATTCAATAAATCTAGCATCTCTTTTTAAGTTTTCTGTAAGGCAATGGGGTTAAGCGGCTTGCCCAAGGCCACACAGCTAGGTAATTATTAAGTATCTGTGGCCAGATTTGAACTCAGATCCTCCTGACTCCAGGGCCAGTGCTCTATCCACTCAGCCACCTAGCTGCCCCAATCTAGCAGCTTTTTAGGGTTGAATTAATTAAATGTTTGACCAAATAAAACCTTCGAATGATGTTATAAATATTCAAAGGATTCTTGGCAGAACAACACCCCCCACCACTATCTTTCCACTCTCCAATGGACTGATCAATCATCCCTTGGGGTAAGGCTACAGCCTCCACTTTAGAGTTCACCTTGACTAGGAGGTCAGTAAACTCCTGCCTTTGCCCCTGAGCAAAGAATTTTTTTTTTAATGCTGTAAAATAAAGTTTTACCATATTAGCTCTCAGAAAGCTGGTGGATTTTGTCTCTCACATATAGGCTAACCATCCATGGATCTAGTCCAATGGTCCCCTCCAGTGTCTTTTTCAACTCTTAATCCAGTGGGCTAATGAACTCATTGATGAGATAGGGTTATTGGGTTATGTGAAGGGGATATAGAAGTCCCACCTTGGGAACTGGCACCAACAATTCATAAATAGCCCCATTTCTTTTAGTTTTCCAATTGTAGGTTGAATCTTCTAACAAAACCAGGTCAAAAGAAAGAAGACCTGAAATCTAGTCTTAATTTGTTGTTAACTTGTTAAAACAAGCTCTTCACCTGTCAAATCCAAGTAAAACTGCTTTTCCATAGGCCTCACATATACTAATGATAAGTATCCTATAATAAAATCAACATTTTTTACAATCTGTTTAACTACTGAATTTCCCCAAAACCAAACCAAATTCAATAAAAAGTGATTTACTAATTGAAGGTTTGTGTGGTGTAATAATACGAAGAACTCAGGTGGGGAAGCAGGAAACTGAGTTCTAGGTCACTACAGCTTGTTCTGGAAGTCTTGCACATGCATATTGAGACTCCTTCAAATAACCTAACCTACCAATTCCTCAACCAATTGTTTCCTACAATCTATTCCTCCATTATACCTCACCTACACAGAAATGGTCTTAACCTTGAACTTGTCCTCTCCCATAAGAGCTCCACTTCTACGTTCATGAGCTTGGAGATTCCTTTATCTGATATTGATCTTTCAACTTTTTATCTTTCCCAGTGTTTCACAACCTCTAATCCTTTTCATCCTGATTGTGATCACTAGGTCTTTCCATACTTCAGTTCCTTACAATAGCTGTCCTCCCCATCTCAATGAATTTAGCTCTACACTCCCATAAATCCACTGTCTCCTTGTTCTCTTACCAGTCATGCACTGTCAAACTCCTACCATCTGCCTCTTTTGCACCAATCCATGTTAAGATGAATGGAGACTGAGGAAGTCATGAAATAATGCTGACTGGTTCACTACAAAATTTTTACATAATTTTAAGGGGGCCCTCCCCTCAGTAAGGTAATACTCTTAAACACCTTGTTAATCACTTATCCTGCTACCCAAAATATTCCCTCCCCTATTCTTTCAGCTAAGGACTTTCCTTCTACTTCACTTCCCTTTTCATTTCAAATCATTCAAGACATTTTCCTTCCACTATCTTCTCCTTCATCCATCTCAGAGGTAGTCTTCCCAAGGCAAACTACTCAATATTCACCCCTCCTATCTTTTATAGCAAATTGTTTGCTCCCTCCATTATCCTCATTTTTTTCTCTAACACTTAACTTCTCTCAAACTACTTGTCCCTTCTGTTCTTTTTTTTTGGCAAGGTGATAGGGTTTAAGTGACTTGCCCAAGGTCACACAGCTAGGTAATTATTAAGTGTCTGAGATCACACTTGAACGCAGGTCCTCCTGATTCCAGGGCCAATATTCTATTCATCACTGAGCCACCTAGCTGCCCCATCTGCTGTCTTTAAAAATGTCTTTGTCTCCCCATCACAAAAACAACAAAAAAAAAAATCTTCATGTGAGCTGTTTTTGCTAGTTATTATCCTATTAACAGTCATGGGTGTGTGCTCCTCTCAATTCTATGGAAAAGTCACCTAAGGCCGCATTACTCCACTTCTTCCTCCTTTCTTTAAGTAACACTACTTTCTCCAGTGTTACCAATAATTTCTTAAATGACAAATCTAATGGCCTTTCCTCAATCCTTCTTGACCTATCTGCAGAATATGATATTGTTGTTCACCATCTTCTCTTTCTTAATTAACTCTGTTCTCTTCTGGTTCTTCTCCTACCTGTCTAACCATTCTTAAGTCTCCTTTGCTGCATCTTCATTCAGGGCATAATCACAAACCCCAGGATCTGTCCTGAGTCTTATTCTTTTCTCCCTCTATATTAATCTCAATTGGCAATCCCATCAGCTCCCACTAGTTTGACAACCATCTCTATGCAGATAACATCCAGATCTAGGCACACTCTTAGTCTTTTCCCTTGGCTCCAGACCTATATCACCATTTGTCTTTTGGATATTTCAAACTGGATATCCAAAGGCATCTCAAACTCAACATTTCCCAAGCTCCCCAAACTGTTCCTTCTTCCCCACTTTCCTGGGCACTTTCCCACATCAAGGACAGTGACGTTTGTCCTTCATTCTTGAAGAAGACCAAGACATCAGGGAACTATGCCATGAAGTTCTTAGTCACTGTACTGGAAACCTTGTCATTTTTGACTCCTCAGCTGAACATACTCCACAGCAAAACTTGATGATCCAGCTGTCCCATTCTTCACATAGCCACCACCTCCATGTAGGTGCCATCACTTCAGGCCTATACGTGCACAATAGCCTTTTAGCTGCTCTTCCTGCCTCAAGTCCCTCTTTTCTCCATTTGTTAAAATATTATGTTAATATTATGTGATTTTTCCTGAGGTACAGGTACAACCATGTCAAATTCCAGTGGCTCTCTATTTTACCCTCAGGATCCTATAGAAAATTCTATTTGTGTTTAAAGCTCTTCACAACCTGGCCCCTTCAGGCCTTACTCCATATATGCTATGCTCCAGCAGCACTGGCCTCCTTTGTGTTGTTCCTACAAGATAATCTCTTGACTCCACACCTGAAAAACTCTTCCTCCTCACTTGGGTCTTCTGGCTTTCCTGGCTTCCTTTAAGACTTAGTTCAAATGCCATCCTCAGGCCCTCCACTATTAGCGCCTTCCATTTACACTATATATCTTATATTTACATGATTGATTGTTCTATGTCCTTCCTTGTTAAGAATGTGAGCTTGGGGGCAGCTAGGCGGTACAGTGGATAGAGCACCAGCCCTGGAGTCAGGAGTACCTAAGTTCAAATCCAGCCTCAGACACTTAATAATTACCTAGCTGTGTGACCTTGGTCAAGCCACTTAACCCCATCTGCCTTGCAAAAACCTTTAAAAAAGAAAGAAAAAAGAAAAAAAGAAAGAGTGTGAGCTCCTTGAAAGCAGGGATTCTTTGCATCTTTAGTGTTGAGGGCACTATCTGATATGTTGTAAGTTTTTAATCAATGCTTCTTGACTGACTTGAGCTTAGTTTAAGTTATGCCACTAAGTGTATGCTTCCTGGGCCTCAGTTCCTTTATATGTTAAATGGGATGGTTGGACAAGATGATCTCCTGGGTCCCTTTCAGTTCTGACATTCAATGAATTCACAGTCCTGCATTAGGGAACTATTTCTTTCTTTTTCTCTGAATTAAAAACCTAAGCTCCACTCCCATTTGTGGAGAGGACGACTGGCTTCATTTTTTGTCCACATCTATATCATATTCTCTGCTATAGTCAGCTATATTTTTTTCTACAGTAGTTGGTTTATTAGGTAATTTTGGAATGTTATTTTTTTTCATTTACATGCAAGGATGGTTTTCAATCTTCATCTTTTTGTAAACTTTTTAGTTCCACATTTTTCTATCTCTCCCTTCCCTCCCTATGACAGTGATCTGATATAGGTTATACATGTATATTTAAATATTTAAGATATTTCCATTTCAGTGGTTGTGAAAGAATCAGAAGGAAGGAAAAGGGGGAAAACATGAGAAAGGAAAAAATACATAAAACAAGTTTTACATGGCATGCTTTGGTCTACATTCAGATTCCATAGCTTTTTCTCTGATCATGGATGGCATTTTTCATCACAAGTCTTTTAGAATTGTCCTTGGTCAATGAACTGCTAAGGGGAGCTAAGTCCATCACAGTTGATCATAATGTATACAACATTCTCCTGGTTTTGCTCACTTCACTGAGCATCAGTTCACACAAGTCTGTCCGCTTATGAGTTCTTACAGAACAGTGCTCCATAACATTAAAAAACTATAACTTGTTCAGTCATTCATTCCCTAATCAGTTTCCAATTATTTGCCACTACAAAAAGAATTGTTATAAATATAAATCTAATTAGATACAGCTAATAGTGATATTATTAGATCAAAGGGTATGCACAGTTTTATTGCTCTTTGGGCATAGTTTCAAACTAATCTCCAGAAAAGTTGAATCAGTCCATACTTCTACCAACAACGCATTAATGTCCCATTTTTCCCACATCCTCTCCAACATTGCTCTTTTTCCTTTTTTGTCATTATAGCCAATCCGATAGTTTTAAGGTGGTACCTCAGAGTTGTTTTAACTTACATTTCCCTAATCAATAATAATTTAGAGCATTTTGATTATAGGCAGCTGTAATTTCTTTTATCTGAAAACTACCTGTTCAGATAAAACTGCCTGTTCATATCCTTTGACCATTTATCATTTGGGAAATGAGTTGTATTCTTCTAAATCTGTCTTAATTTTCTCTGTATTTTAGAATGAGTTCTTTATCAGAAACATTAGCTATGAAAATTGCTTCCAGTTTTCTGCCAATCTTGGTTACATTGGTTTTATTTGTGCAAAATTTAATTAATTGATTGTTTAATTAATTAGTGTGGTCAAAATCATCCACTTTGCACTTCTATCTTGTTTGGTCACCAGATAAACTATTCCTTGTTCTCCTAATTGGTTTACAGTATCACCCTTTATGCCTAAATCCTATACTCTATGGAAGTTCTTAAGGGAGTTTTTTCTACTAAGTAGTCCCATGATGAATAGAAAAAAGACTGGGTACCTTGTCTCTCTAAGGAAGGAAGTGTTGCACATGTGAAGATTCTGTATTAACTTCTCATTATCTTATTGTATAAGACATTAAAGATTTCCTTCCCTCCTCAGTTTTTAATTCTTGACAACTATTTCCCCCTCCAATCAATATTCTCCCCACCCCCCCACTCCCATATAGAGGGGAGATTTAAGTCCTTACCTCTCTCTCAGCTCAGCAATTTGGAGATACCACAGTGACACCAGCTACAGTGGTCACCTTGTGTCAGTCACCAGGCCTGGAACGGGAAAGCACAGTCATGGAGACAAATAGAATATTTATTCTCTGAGCAAACCAATCAAAATATTGGAAAAGTTTGAAAATATATGCCAGGTACCACAACTCGAGACCTCACATCTCTGCAAAGAAGTGGGGGGAAAGTATTTTCTCACATCTCTTCTTTGCAACATTCACTTTTGATTATTTTGATTATTTTATGGTTCTTTCCAATTTCTCACACCCCCATCTACTTTCTTGGAACTTCAGTAAGGGTGATTAATTAACTAGTTCTTTCACCCCAGTTTCCACTTCATTAGCTAAGGAAGGTCAGCTATATGGATCCCAGGAGCCAACTCTACCAAAGCCTCTCAAATTCCTTAAAACAAGATTCTTCCTTGTTCTTCGTATCCCTGCCAGGGTTCTTACTTTACCCTCACTCTTTTCCCAACTAGTCTCTCAACCTCAACATTGCTAATAACCCAGGCCCAGTCAGCATGCTACAGGCTAGACTTTTGGTGGCAGTTATCTCCTGACTCATCCAACCCCAGTTTATCTCTAGGTTCTTAATGGCCTTCCCTTTCCCCTACAAAAATAGGGTATTTTTTTTTAAATGCTTTTTGAAGTCATGGAGCAGGGGAATGTTTTATTATACAATCTCAGAAAAGTAAGGAATCTTAAAGGTCAACTAGTCTGACTTATAACTAAGCAGTTATTTTTAAATTGTGAAACATATTGTTTGAAACAAAGGAATTCACTTCAAAGGCAGCTTTACCATTTATTAGTTATGTGACTTTAGGCAAGTCAGTTAACCTCTCTGGAACAATTTCTTAATTTTTGTAAAATAAGGAATTTGGACTAAATGACCTCTAAAGTTCCCTTATAATATATCTCCCTCAAATGGCCCAAAATGGGAATTTTGGGTAAGACGGAAGCACATAATTTTAAAATACCCTTTATAAAGTCAGTCTGTTACTTTAGGGACAAAACTGTATTGTATATAAACTTTAAACTATCAAATTATATATTTAGAAATGTGAAACAGAACAGAATAGAATCTTTCCCCAAAAAATAGAATCTTTGCAAAATTTTAGGAAAACAGGGGGGGTTTATTCCTACTGATTTGGCTGAAGGGGAAAATATCCAATAGAGTTCTTGGACTTATAAACTGGGGTTTCTTCCCAGATCTTTCCATCTCCTCTCTCTAGCCTACTAAGTCTTCATATTTATGAGAAGGTAGAATAGTAGAGCATGAAAACATTGAATGTGGAGTCACAATGGGTGAGTCTGAAGCCTTTTTTCACTCACTCACACACCCAACAAATATTAATAAAAGCTTACTATATACCTAATTTTCTTTCAGTTTTGCAAAATAAACATCTGTAAGACCAAATAAGTCCTGCTCTCCAAAAAGCACAGAACTAACTACACTAAAAAGGAGGTAGATGTTCTTTGGGAGAGATGAAACCATTCCTCACCTGACTCCAAGTAACCGTTGCTATGTAGCTAATTTCATTCAGATCCTATCTAATCCTAAAAAAAGGGTGATGATGATGGGAGAAGGAGGAAGGGATCCTATAAGAACCAATCTATTGCCAGCTCCAATGTCCTTCACAACGTCCTACCTCCCAATTTCCTTTTAAACAACTGGAGGACCAAGATATTTACAACTTTGCATTAGAGTTAACACCTAGGAGATGGTTCATGTTTGTATGAATACATGCACCAGACAACCAGGGGATGTCCTAACAGACCTACAAATCAGGTGGCAAAGTTGAGGAAAGAAAAGTGACAGGTGATATTTCTAAAGCACTTTAAGGTTTACCAAGTCACTTGACTAAACTTTCACTTGACCATCACAATCCCAGTAGAGGATAGGTACAACTATCCCTCTTTTACAGATAAGGAAACCAAGGACCTGAGCATACTTTATAGATAGTCTCTCCCTGATTTCACTCTTTCACATGTCAACAAAACTACAAAGGAGCTCAGCTGGGAGTCCTGCCTATCAGATTAGCACCCTACCTCCAAAGACCTGTTTCACTCCCCTCATACACTCAAGATTTCTAAGTATAGAACTTTACTCAAAAGTCTCCCTTTTAAAACCACACACTTTGGAGGAGAAATAAGGATCTATTTCACTCTGCCTCTCAAATGCCCATTCTCCCCTTGCCCAGTTGGTCTTTCAGACCAGCAACATAAATGGAACAGACAGGTTGCCTTCCCTCTTCCCCGCTTTGCCTCTTCCCTTACCCCAGTTCATAAATAGCTGGTTTCCAAGACTTGAGAGTACAGATACAGGGGATACTCCAAATGGAGAAAGGAGAGAGGAGCCAGAACTGTGACTGATTCTAGACATTAGCCAAGGTCCTGATCAATGAGAAGGCATCTCCTTGGGATCAAGACCAGGAACCAAGAGACACGGAGAAGGACATGGTGATAGTACTGGTGGTATCCAGCTAGGAGTGCTACAGTTAAGAGAGGATAAAAAGTTTTAGATGAGAACAAGGCAATCCTCTGATGAGAACTACCCTTGAACTAAACTGTGCCAACAGTTGCTTTCCTCATGCTCCCTGCATCAGGTCAGTGGACAGAACCTGGAAACAAGGCTGGGCAAGTTGCACTAAGCTCATCCTCCATTCTCTCTGAGTTCAGAATCAGGAAGTTCCTGATTCTGTAGTCTGTAGATTCTATAGACTAAAGATTCTACTAAAACCTCATTTCTGAAGCTGTATGTTCAGTCTGGAGCCAGATACCTTGGGAATGTCACCCCAAACCCAAACTCTGGAGTAGGGAGGAGTTGTCTGACAATTTAGTTCCCCTTTTCCCCTTCCTGACAACTGGTACTACCAGACACAATAGCTCTTTTCTCCTGACTCTGAGAAGACACATCTGCTCTGGAGGGCTGGGACTGGCTAAACATTCCCTTCTGAACCTCCTGTCCCACAGCGCTGTTAGTACTCTGTCTCACACTCACACTCACATATTCTCTCTCTCTCTCTCTCTCTCTCTCTCTCTCTCTCTCTCGTTGGTGACCTTGTCTGGATCTCTGAGATAGATCCACTGTATACAAACATTAAAGGTTAGGAACTTTTTCCGACAGCCCCACTACCAATCAGAATACTTCTCTGAGGTACTAGGATATCAGATGAATAGCTCCTTCCCCAAACATGCAGGGCTCCCCAGCTATAGCGTAACCCAACCAACAAAAATAGCAGCTGCATTGGGGGAGGAAATGGAACACCAACACAATGGGTGTATTTATAGGGTCACACTCTAGGGGTTCAGCAGCCTCATCCCTGTAAGTCCAGGGTTCATGCTGCCTTTTCTCCAGACTAAGGGGAAGAATGGGCCAGGATTTAGCCAAGCTCATTTCAATTTTTTTCCTGGGAATACCATCTTCCATCTTCCACCTCTGCATTTTTCAGAATAGTCTCTGTCCTCAAGGTCCTCCTAGTTCAATAAGTCTTGATCTCTCACTGATCTCTCTACCTTTAGTATTCTTATTGCACTAATGTAATTGTGTCATGTTGAGGGGGAGGGGTGTTAGCTTTGATTCTTCTCCAGATAAACAGGGTCTGGAATAATTTTTTTTTGCACATTCCACCACAGTGTAGGTAAGGGGCACTATAGGGACATATAGTAGGACCTCTTTAAACAGAAGCTAATAGGGGATTCTGTATATTCACGTCTACAGTCAAATTTTACCAATTTCACCTGGAGAAAAGACTGGGAGGAGGAAAGTGAAAATCTAAAATAGACTTGGTTGAGTAGAAGGTTAGCATCCCTGTGAGGATGAAGAAGTTGACTCTGCCCCAATTTTACTAGTTACGATTTTAAAATGACTAGGGTGCTGCCCCTGGCTATGGTCTTAAGGAGACTTTCAATCATTGCAGGTTTTCTCTCCCCTTCATGGCTCATGAAAGATACAAATCCACCAGTCTTCCTGTCCTGTCCCCCTTCCTCTGTCCTATTCCCAAACTACCCTAATCCCAGAACAAGGAAGTCAACAACATCTTTTCCACCTTCTGGCATAAGCCAAGATTCACTACAGATCCTTCAGGAACAGAGCAGTGGTAGATCAGATAATGGATTGGTCCTCAATTGCTCTAAGATGCCAGAAAGAAAACTCTATGGGTCACCAGGCTACATCTGAAGTACCAAGAAAAACAAGGCAAAACAAGGAAAGCAGCTTCTCCCTATCAATCTCAGAAAGGTGACCTAGTCAAACCTAGTCTATCCAGGACTCACCAAAAGGCAAGGAGACTGCTACCTTCCTTCCTGACTCCAAAACATCTACCAGGCTTCCATAAATTCAGAACTCTAGGGTGACCATGGATGACAAGGGAACAGGTTCTGGCATGCACGGCATCTATCTGTGCCTAAGCAACTCCAACCCTGACCTAACTGATTCCTCAGGGCTCAGCTGGCAGGGTGTGGCATGGACCAAAATGCTGAGGATCTGCCCATGTAGTCCACTTTGCCCAAAAGAGGAAAGGAAGAAGCAAAACCATGGTTCTCCCTCAAGCTCCACTTCAAATTCAGCTTAGCCTACTAGCCAGGATTCAGGATCCTTAAATCCCTATTCTGGATTAAGCATGATATATAACCCCTAGGCAAGAAAGACCTTCACCTCTCTCCGTCACAGTTCCCCCATCAGGCCTTGGTGAAGATGAAGTCATGTCTGGATTGAAACAATAACTGCAGCAAAGTAGCAGGATATAAGATAAACCCACAAAATCATCAGCCTTTCTTCATATTACCAACAAAACCCAGCAGGAAGAGACTGAAAAATTTCTCTCCAAATAAATACAAAATATTTGGAAGTCCACCTACCAAGGCACACATGGGAATTATATGAATACAACTTTAAAACTATGAAATAAAAATCTAAATAACTGGAGAGATCTTGGTTGTTGTTTTTTTTTTGCAAGGCAAATGGGGTTAAGTGGCTTGCCCAAGGCCACACAGCTAGGTAATTATTAAGTAAGTGTCTGAGACCAGATTTGAACCCAGGTACTCCTGACTCCAAGGCCAGTGCTTTATCCACTACACCACCTAGCAGCCCCCAGGAGAGATCTTAATTGTCCAGGGTTGAGCCATGTTGATTTGACAGAAATTATAATACTTCCTAATTAACTTTCTTTTTTTAGTGCTATACCATTCAAACTACTTCACAACTAGAAAAAATGAAATTCATTTGAGGGAAAAATGTCAAAAATTTCAAAGGAAATTACAGAAAAAAGTGGAAAGGAAGACAGTCTAGTAGTATGAGATCTCAAATATTTCATACTACAAAACAGTAATCATGAAAACTACTTGGTCTTCACTAAAAGACAGAAAAGATTAAGGTATGTAACATTAAAAAGCAAATAACCATAAGCAAAGGGTATGATAAATTCAAAGATTCCCAACTACTGGACTCACTCACTATTCAACAAAAATTAATGGGAAAACTAGAAAGAAGTTTGGAAGAAATTAGGTTTAGACCAAATCAATCAATACTTAATAAAATTAATTCAGAAGAGTTAGGAAGACCTTGAGTTCAAATCCCACTTCAGACAATTCCTAGTTATTTAACCCTGGGCAAGTCACTTAACCTCTGATTGCCTTAATTCACTGGCAAAGAAGATGGCAAACTACCCCAGTAACTTGGCAAGAAAATTCCAAGGACATTATAGCCCATGGGGTCATGAAGAGTCAGTCATTCATTCAATGACCAAATAAAATTGGAATTTCAATTGGAAGATCAAATACTAACTACTTTAGTCACTGAGAAACCCTGATATAGAGAAAGAAAGGAAAAGGGGATGGTGAGGATGAGATGGATAACTAGTGTCATGGAAACAATGAATATGAACTAGGATATACTCCAGTAGATATTGGAGGGCAGAAGGGCCTGGTGTCCATGGGGTTACAATCTGACATGATCGAACAAGTGAACAACAATCACTTCATACAATTTGCCAAGATAAGCATCAAATGGCCACATTTCTTAGATATAAAGTGTCACATAAACAGATTAGGAACAAGGAAGAAAATACTATCTGCATTTTTTTTTTTAGTTTTTGCAAGGCTTAAGGGTTAAGTGGCTTGCCCAAGGCCACACAGTTAGGTAATTATTAAGTGTCTGAGGACAGATTTGAACTCAGGTACTCCTGACTCTAGGGCCAGCGCGCCACCTAACCACTCCTAGATCCAATTCTTAAAGAGTTCATGATGAATTGTGGAACAGATTTCACAAAATAAAAAACAGACAATTTTGATTATATTACGTAAAAACTGAAAAATGGTAGATAATCAAAATCAATGCAATTAAGATTAAAAGACATTATTACCTGAAAGAACTTCGTAGTTTTTACTGACAGGACTCCAGAGTTAGAATCACATCACTTGGAAGTATTTGGAGTTAAGGAACAGATTGATCATCTATCTGTTCAAGAAGTCCAGGTCCTTCCCATAGACCCAGCAGAAAGAGTCGGAATCAGGAAGCCCAGGGTTTCAATCCTGGCCTATTAGCTGTATGTCCCTGATCAAGTCTTAGAATCAAAGATTTAGTGTTGGAATATATCTCAGAATCCATCAAGGTCTTACAAGTGAGAAAAGTGAAGCTCAGAGATGAAAAATGATTTGCCTAGTCCCACATCTACTAAGTGGCTGAGGTAGGATTGAATCCAGGTCTTCCTGACTCCATGTCCAGCACTCTATTATGCCACATTACATATCACTTTTTTCAGACAGGCTCATCATTAATAAAATAGGAATAATAGTACCCACTTCACAGGGCTGTTGTGAGGATCTAATGAGTATATGTCAAGCACTTTGCAAACCTTAAGGCATCACATAAAGGTTGGCTATTAAACTGATGGATACTCTCTTCTCCATGCCCCCTCCTCACTTGTCCCACAACCTTCCCAAGAAGACAACAAAGAACAAAAGAGAAAGGGTCAGTAAGACAAAGCCTTATTGCTTCTTATCCTGGGGCCAGGAAGTGAGGTGCTCTCTACAAAGGAAATGAAGATCCACAAACCAATTATCCTCTGTCCTCTCAATCAGCCCCAGTCCACAATGGAAGGGAATGCTTGGGCTCTGGGAAACAGGCCTAGGGGCCATGGTAGTGTGTAATCAGGTAAAGGTCTTTTTTTCAGATATTAAGCTCCGGAGTTATGAGCAGTCTGAATAAGGGACCCAAAAGACATCATAGATTGAAAGGGAAAGGAATTGCCGCTCTGCCCAAACATAAACATCACCTCCCACTTCCTTCAGGCAATGTCCACAAGGGGTTTATTGGAGTATTAACATACCTGGGCCCAGGGCAGTGGAGCTTACTCCCCAGACAAGTCAAGTCCTAGAGCAGTGTTCTGCATTTGAAACCATGTGAGGGGTTGGGAGACACATCCACACCCACACTACACACACAAAATCTCTCTAGGTGACACAGACAAACACACACACACACACACACACACACACACACACACAGACACAAAATCTCTCCAGGTGACAGAGGCTTCCAAAGAAAATTTCATGTTGTATAGTTTTCCTTTCTACACAGTCCTGATCTTTTAAACAAGGGCAGGGAATCCTATTTTTGCCTCCCCCCCCCCCCCCAGAAAAGAAAGGCCTATGGCAAGTTCAAAACTCCTAGAATTTCTTTTTTTTTTTTTTAGTTTTTTTCGCAAGGCAATAGGGTTAAGTGGCTTGCCCAAGGCCACACAGCCAGGTAATTATTAAGTGTATGAGGCCAGATTTGAACTCAGGTACTCCTGACTCCAGGGCTGGTGCTCTATCCACTGCGCCACCTAGCCACCCCCTCCAGAATTTCTATAGAGAAGAGCAGCTACTCCTACCCATATCTCAGGTGAGCCCAGCCCAGTTTAAATGTCCAAGAGGTCCACTACTGACTAGCTCTGATTCTCCTATGGCTCCTGGTCAGTAGTTGGCTCTATATAACCAGGTTGCAGGCACTTAAAGGGAAACATGAGATCCCAGTGGGGAGAGGCAAGAGAGGCAGCAGAGGCTGTGAGGTTGACCTTGCCCAGTAGAGGTTAAAGCATTTCCTTCCCTTAGAATTGGAGATGACCCTCCCTGTTGGGGGAAGAGAAGGGGGAAGGGAGAAACAGGTTATCCTAAAAGAGGGATAAAATTCTTTTTGGAGGGCTAGGCTAACCAAGAATCTTTTAGGAAGTGGTCAAGACAACTTCCTCTCTAAGATGGGAACCTCATGTTCATGGGAAAAGACTCTGGAATAGAGTTAGAAAGCTGGGAATATGGCAACTAAGGCTGAAAATGGTGCTGTTGTATTACCTAGGGAGTGTGGGGGGTGGGGAAAGGGTAGGAAGGGTACTGGCTCCAAGAGGTGCCTGGGGCTGCTACAGTCAGGTCCCGGAGGGTGTCTCAACAGATCCTCATACCAAAGGGCCAATTATATCCCCCACATCAAGCCCAGCCTAGAGCTAAGATGAATCAGGCCCTGGGAAACTCCACCACTAAGTAACTCCAGGGCCACACCCTAGGAGTTGGAAGGGTCCCCCCAACCAAAACCCAGAAATCAGAGATGAGGAGTCTTTCCTACTCCCCACCTCCACCTGATTCTAGGATCTGTATCCTAGAATTTGAGCCATTTAACAATTCTAGATTGGGAATCAGGGATGGGGGTGGGGGAATGGAAGGGGGGGAGAACTGAGAGAAAAGTTGGATTGAGAGGCAGAACTGTGGAAAATCAAGAGCCACTGACTGAACACTTAATGAGCAGGGCTAGTAACAACCCAACAAAATTTTTTAAAAAAATATTGGGGTGGGGGGAGGAAAAAGAGTATGAATTCAGTCCTGGCATGGCTTTTTTCACTGTCTTTGCAGTGTGGTTCCTCAGAAATAGTAATAACATCAATGATAATTCCTTTTAATAACAAGTTGGTCTCCCTAGATCCTTTCATCTGTACAGCTTCCAGGGCTGGGTAAATGGTAATTAGTGGATAGAGTTACACCCTGGTGATGGCATGTTATTAACTCACTGGCACATGGAGGGAAACTGAGGCACAAGGCAAAAATCATCTTCCCTCCCTGAACTCAACACCCCCCCCAAAATAGAACTTTTTCAGTCTCATAATACTTGCAGACTGGAGACAGAATGATCATATTGTCTCCAAGCTTCAGGAAAATATTAGGGATAAAGGAAGGGATGGGGATTCCCTTAAATCTACTTCTACAGATATTAACCTTCCTTTATTTAACACTCACCTTTGGAAGGCTGGAAGGCTGAGGTGGGTGTTAAATAAAGGAAGGACAAAAGAGTTTCCCATCTTATTCACTTTTGAGGATGACAATGACTAGGTTCTTTTCTCTTCCTTGGCTTAAGAGCCAGGGTTATTTAAAATGATAAAATAAGGGTTTGACTTCTGGGGAACTACTGAAAACTCAAGAAATTTTGTCTTTTTGATCAGCTAAAGTCACTGGACAGCAAAATTCTTGAAATAGCTCAGGGAAAACACTCTATGTCAACTACTATGTATTGAGAAATTTTGCTACCTTGTGACTTTTGCTTCTTAAAAGGTAGGATTCTTGCAAGTTTGGCTCTTAACTTGTCCATCTCCTTCTTTCAGTTCTCTTTTCTTACAGCCCCAGGCCTCTGTTTTCCTATCTTTCAAACAGGAATCATATTCATTGGTAAGGCCTACCTTTTCATTCCATGCTGCAGAATACAACATGGACAAAGGTCTGTTTCTGTCCTGCTGCCAACCCCAGAGATGCTAGGGTAGAGAGGAAAAAAATAAAGACAAAAAATTCAAGCTCACTGATAGAAAAGAGAACAGAAAGGCAATGAACAAGAAGACTCACAGAAATGACTGCAACAATGAAATCAAAAGGGTTGGGGATAAGCTGCAAATAGTAGCTTCCATCACCAGTTCTTGAAGGACAGTTTTGGATTTAAGATTCCTCCATTTTTAAGGCTTCTGAGTGCTTTTCCTAGATATATCACAGATCTGATTAGAGACTACAGAATGAAGTCCTTCCTCATTCTCAGGGATCACTAACTGCACAGGGACCCCAGACCCAGCTTTTAAAAAGTCAAGATTCAAGATCATCAGGTCTTTTAATATCCTGCCCATACCTCTCCCAATTCCATCCACCACAGAGTTGGACCCCCCCCCCCCCAAGTGAGTTAATCATAATGGAAAAGACATTGGGCTGGGAATTGGGAAACAAGTTTAGTAGAGGGTCTACTACCAACCAAATGATCTTGAGCAATAACAAGTAATAATAAAAAATACACATTTAATATAGTTTTAAAGTTTTTACAAATAACAGTTTTAAAATAAAAAAAATAATAATAATAATAGTTTTTAGGGTTTACAAAACCCTTTCTACTTTGTGAGGTAAACAGGAGTCATTCTAAGTTTCATTTTACAGATGAAGAAACTGAGACCCATTAAGGGTAAATGATTTGTCCAGCATCTTCATGTTCTAGGAAGAAACTGGAATCTGAACCAGATCTTCTCACTCCTATAACTTTCTTTCCATTATACTAGGATGCTCTCTGGATCAGTTTCTTCATTTGTCCCTCATTTGTTGTTGTTTTTTTTTTAGGTTTTTGCAAGGCAAATGGGGTTAAGTGGCTTGCCCAAGGCCACACAGCTAGATAATTACTAAGTGTCTGAGACCGGATTTGAACCCAGGTACTCCTGACTCCAAGGCTGATGCTTTATCCACTACGCCACCTAGCTGCCCCCATTTGTCCCTCATTTGAAGAACTGATCTTTGAGGTCTCTTCTAGATTATATTCCAAGATTCTATTATTTTGAATATAGTGGTATGGTTATTTGAATAAATTTGAATGGGACTTTTTCAAAACAAATCTTTAATACGAAAAAGCTCTAATTTAATCAATTCATTAGTATAGCCAGTGAATTCAAGACAGTCTTTGATGTTGGGAAGGTACAGCTTCTGTAGAAGGGAACATTTTGAAACACTGAACAGCTGGGGTCAATAGGACCTCACATGGGTGGCCTTCTTTTGAAAAAAGATTCTTGCCATTTTTTTGGTATCATAGACCCCTTTGGCAATTTGGTTGACACCTATGAGCCCTTTCCTTAGAATATTTTTAAATGTATAAAACAAAAAACATAGACTGTTACAAAGGAAACCAATTATAATGAAATAAAGATGCAATTCCCCCAACCAAGTTACTGGATCCACTAAAATCTATTCATGGAATCCCTTGGGAAGGGGAGAAGGGTGTTTGAGGACTCCATGTTAAGATCCTCGGGTTTAGGGGATCATTTCATGCCTCTCCCATCTCTTAGGCAAGGTCACCCCTAAGCTTATGCTGAAATTGGACCCAGAGCAACCCACCCTAGAAGTGGCTGTTATTGCTTAATCTTCAGTGGAAAATTCAGCTTCATCTAGAGCACTGTGGAGAAGGGATGTGTGTCAATGCAAACACTTTCTGACAAGCTGTTTTTATTCTAGAAGGTGACACAATGCATACCAGAAGCTCAGGATAGCCATCAAGACATTCTTCTTCGTATCTACCATCAACAATACCTCCTACTTAAAATTTAGCCCCAGTGGGCAACTGTGCTGAAACTCAAGGTCTCCACTGTGTCAAGTAAAAGGAGAGGAAAAAAAGTGACAGCAGCCACAAACCTTAATGGTTCCTAGTACTTCTAATCTGAATTGTTCCCTCCAATGTTCCCAGTAGAACCTGGGAAGCCAAGTATAAAATTAAATAAAAGGGGCAGAGGGGCCTCTAGCTCCAAGGAAGAACATGTTTCAACCTGGAGAGCCAGACTCCAGAGAAAAACCCTGCACCCAGGAAAAGGGGAGTGGGAAGGAAATTTAGGAACAATGAGGTAGGGGCTGTTTTATCCTGGTGCCAGGATGGCAAGACAAACCAGGTGGGAAGAAGGGGGGGGGGGGTGAGGAGAAACTTCAGTCAGAGTTTCTTAGTGGGTGTAGGGCAGCTCAGCGCTCCCATCCACCTTACCCTCTCCCTGTGAGGGAATGGATGAGCTTTCTCCCTGGCCCAGATCCTAAAACAAGTCCAAACAGCTGAGGTACAAACTGTCTCCTGGGAATCTGCCTACCTCACTGCCCTTCCTCCTCCCTCCTTCACCCTCACTCAAAGGACCAACTCAAATATTAGAAGAACCAAAGTACCTCAGCAGGGGCCTTACCAGTCTTACTGCAAATGAAGGAGAGTGAGGAACTATCAGCTGCCACCCCATCTTTGACCTCTCCTCTATTAGTTTCTGGGCCCAAGACTCTGCTGTTTAAAACCAAGCACAAGTCCCCCATTCCCGTCAAGTCTCGGCCACAGACTTTGCTCCTTTTCACCGAGCTAGCGGCTTCGCCCTGTTACACCCGGAGTTGGCTACCTTTGGGGGGACAATAGCCTTAAAGTGCAATTGCTTCTCCTGGTGGGCTCCCTTTGCTGCCCTAGGAGGAGGGATGCTTCAAAGACCAAGGTCACTGCACCCTTGCAGCGTCTGTTTTGGCGACAAGGCCCAGCAGCGGAGCAACACCGGCTGGGGCAAGGATCTGTAGGTCTTCTGCCCCCGAGGCGGGGCTTCTCATCTCCCTCCTCCAGGCTCCAATGCCCGGGTGGCACGGCATGGGCCGAGGCGGCTGCGGCCCGGTTCATTTGCCTCAAGGTTAGCCATCTGAGGGAGCCCACCCCGCCCCCACGTGTGGGAAGGCGGAGGAGGAGGAGGACTGGTCCCCGGAGGTCTGTCTCCCCTGGAAAGGCGGGTCCCGGAGACCCCCGGCTCCCGGTGCCCGGGGGTGCCCGGGGGTGCCCGGGCTGAGAGCGGGCAGGCAGGGCAGGTGGAGGCGCCGGGGCGGGCCCGGGCGCATTCCCCGCATTCCTCCGGCCCCGAGGCCCAGGGCCCGGGCCCACCCGGGTGGAGGGGCCGCCCCGGCGCCGCTGCCCGCGCAGCCCGCCCGCGGGGGCTCCCGAGCCCGGGGTCCGGCTGGGGGCTGGGCGGGGAGGCGGGGCAAGGTCAGAGCCTCAGGAGCCGGGAGGGGGCCGCCCCGGAACACCCCTCTGCCCCGCTCCTTCTCCTTCCGGGGCCACGGAGCGTGCGCGGAGACGGCGGGGCTGGGGGGCGCCGACCGGACCGAGCGCGGGCGGGAAGGCCCCCGGGGGGCACGGAGGAGGCTGGGCCGGGCTGGGGTGGGGCGCGGGGGTCCGCGCGGGCGGAAGGCCGCGCTGCCACGAAAGCGTGGCCACTCTTGGGCCGGGGTCCCTCCCGCCTCCCCCGGCACGATCCGCGCGCGGCCGGGACTCACCGAGGGCTGCGTCCGGGGCCGGGCCGGGCCGGATCCGGGTCCATGGCGGCGGCGGCGGCGGCAGCAGCGGCGGCGGGGGGCGGAGGAAGGCCGGGCTCGGGCCGCCGCCTGATGTCAGGGCTTTAAAGGGGCGCTCCGGCCCCGCCCCCGGCCGCCTCGGGCCCGCCCCCGTCCTCGCGCTCAGCCAATCCTCGCTGCCCCGCGGCCCAGGCCCCGCCCCTCGCCCCGCCAGATGTTGCCGACCCGAGTTGGGCTCCCCAGCCCCCCCCCCGCGCCGCTTCCGCCCAGTCGCTGAGACACTGGCCGCTCTCCCAGCCGGCCCGATCCTCGTCCTCCGCGCCGGGCCCCGCGGCCTCGGGGCATGCCTCCCACGGCCGGGCGCGGCGCGCGCGGCCGTGGGCGCACCTGTGTGCACGTGTCTTTGTCGGCGGGGTTTGTGTCTGCGCCGGGACTTTGTCCGAGTGAGGGTGTGCTGCCAGCGCCGCGGCGCCCTGGCACGCTCGGCCCCGCGGCGCCCTGGCACGCTCGGCCCCGCGGCGCCCTGGCACGCTCGGCCGGACGCCCCCCGGGCGAGCCCCGCACGCATCCGACAACCCACAGTCACAGAAAAATCTGATTTGAAAGCAGGAGAGGGACAGTTGGTTTCTAAAACTGATTGTGGCGCCACAGACCCAGACCCTCCCCACCCTACCCCGGCCCAGCCCGGCCCAGCCCAGCCCCGAGACTGTTTTTGTTGTTATTCTGTACTTGACATATTTACAAACATTTCCGTATACTTATAAAACAGGAGGGTTTTATATAAAACAGGAGACAGGAAATGGATTAATGATCTCAAAAACTGCTGCTGGCTCTAACATTATTATTGTCCCTTCTCCCCTCCCTAGGATTTGATTTTAAGTTTAATTCTTTGTGTTTCTATACTTAAAATAAAAACAAACACTTCCATATACTAAGAATAGAAAAGAGAATTTCTATCATGGCTGTGCTTTCTTATATTGTTGTGATTCTCTGGGATCTCATTTAGCAGTCTCCTGGCAAAGATACCATTTTCCTTTCCAGTTCATTTTACAGATAAGGAAACTGAGGCAAACAGGGTTAAATGACTTGTGCAGAGTCACATAGCTAAGAGTTTGAGACCTTTTTTTTTTGTATTTTTTTTTTTTTTGGTAACTGGGCCTTCCTGACTCCAGGTTCAGGCTCCCTTCCCCAAAAAACAGTTCCTGCATTCTCTTTATTTTGATGATGGGAGAGATGGGGAAGAGAGAACGGGATAGTGATAGTGATTCCAAAAAAGGGGAGAAAAATAGAATCAAATTTTTAAAAATTTAAATTCAACACAAACACAAAAGTGTCCTGCCTGCCCGTGTTTCCCTCTGAACTTCCTTGTAACCTATATAAAAAAAATAAATTTGGGTCAGAGTTCTTAAGCCTTTCAAAGGTTTTCAAACTTTCAAAGTTTTTTCCTTTATCAAACTTAATGGAATTGATGACTGGGAAAAGGTACAGAGCCACAATGTGCTCCCTAAGCAGATATGAAGTTTTGACCAGTTTTAGTCCTATGGACTGACCAAAAGAGGACTAGGTTTCCTGTTTTCTCTCTTTAGCTCACTAAAACTCCTACCCAAATGCACTAGGGATGATTTTATTGACCACTATGGTTCAGCAAGTAATTGGGCACTCAGGATTAGGATAGGTAATTTATGCCTACATATTCAAGAAATGTTAAACATGAAAGAATATTCAGTAACTTAGTTCAAGATATTGCTATTTAGAGAAGCTAGGAAGTTTTTTAGGAAGCACAGTGGATAGAGAACTGGTTTGGAGTTGGGAAAAATCTGAGTTCAAATATAGCCTCAGACACTAGCTATGTGAACTTGGACAAGTCATTTAACCCCTATTTGCCTCAGCTCCTCATTTATAAAATGTGGATGCCTGGAGAAGTGAATGGAAAAACACTCCAATTATCATTGCCAAGAAGAGTCAAACACAACTGAACAACAACAAATTGCTATCAATCTGTTTGGAGGCTCATTCTTAAACCTCAACAGAACATAAAGCAGTTTACAAGACTGTTAATTAGGAATTTTATATTTCACCTTGCACCTCTGGGATGTGCTTGCTGATAAAATAACCAGGCTTTAAGCCAATCCTCTCGTTTATGTTCATCTTCTCTGAAAAAAAAAAATTCAAAGCTCCCCTTGCTGACAGTCAGTTTTCCCAAACTCACAAGGTGAAAATTGGTACAATTCTAGTCACATCCATCTTTAGAAGTGTATTCATACACCCACTCAAAGTCTCTGAGGCAAACATTAATGTAATACAGTCATGGGCTCAGATACAAGCTCATCTATTTCAGTCAATACTCCATCTAGAGCTGTTGTTCATATATATTTGAATAAATCCCCAAAGTCTTGGATACTAGTCTTTTATCAGATAAATTTGCTGCAAAGATTTTTCCCCTTAGTTATTTCCCTCCAAGTCTTAACTGCATTGATTTAGTTTCTGCAGACTTTTCAGTTCCATATAATCACAATTGTCATTTTAATCCTGTGATCTTTTCTATCTCCTCCATTCATAATTGTGAAAGATAGTTCCTTCCCTGCTTTTCAAATTTATGTTACTGTCATATCTAAATCTTGCATTCATTTGGGATTTATTTATATAATGTTAGATTTCGACCTGTACTAATTTCTTCCAAATAATATTTAAGTTTTTCTGGCAATTTTTGTTAAATAGTCCTTATCTTAGTTTTGGAGTTTGGGGATTTATCAATACTATGCTATTACAAGAACCTCTGGTTCTTGTGAACTTAAATCTGTTCCACTGATCAACTTTTCTATTTTTTAAACCGTTATCTGATTTTTTGGGGGGTGTCATTACTTTTTTGTAGTAAAGTCTGAGAATATGAAAGAAGGCTGAGAAGTTTGGATCTAAATGATGGGTAACAAGGAGTTGCTGAAGGAAAACAGAGTGATGAAAACATTCAAGAACTGTTATTATAGTTACTATGTATAGGATAAATTGGAGACCATGAAATGGAGACCATCAACTTTCTCACATTTCTTCTTCAAGATTGAACAACAGTGGCAAGTTTGAAATCTTTTGGCCTTTATTTGATGATGTATACATCTATATTGAAAACCTGTTAGCCAATTTTTCAAAATATTTGGATGTTTCCAAATAACTGGAAACTTCCAATACACTGACATTTCTATACCTGAAGTTTTACTTCTTAAAAGGATGCTTGTTGCTATTTATACACCTGATGCTATAATTGTTAGAATGTTGGAAGTGGAATCTGCTAGACCTGGGTTCAAATTTGCATCTGATACTAGATTCACAGATTCAAATGAGTTAATATGTGTAAGTTGTTGATCAGTCATTGTAGTTGTATTGGACTCTTTGTGACCCAACTTGGGGGTTTTCTTCAAAAAGATATTGTAGCATTTTGCCATTTCCTTCAACAGCTCATTTTACAGATGGGGAAACTGAGGCAAACAGGATTAAATGATAGAGGTGGTTCATCATAGTCCAACTGCATACATGCAGAAATTTCTGATGTCTTTCTCCTTCAGTAAAATAACATGCTATTCACTGCTATTTGAGATATTTTCTTTTCTTTAGACTGCTAAAACTAACTTTCTTTGAGGCTTAAGCTTTTTTTGTATGTGCTAAATAAACATGGAGTTTGAAATGAAATTTTGAGATAATCCTACATTATATATATTCCAGTTCTATATAGAACTGTGGTTGGAATGATGTGTGACCACTGCTCCAGAGGTCCATTACATAGGTCATATGTGATGATATTGCTGTCACTTCATGACACATCAAGGCCTTTCTCTTGATTGCTTTGTCTGAAATTAGGGTCAATTGCCTAAACAGAAAGAGAATGAATATTAGATCTACAAGCTTCTAATAGTACTGTATCATGTTATCAGGGTCATTTAAGAACCTAGAAATGCTATAGAGTTCACAGACTGGTTATACAGTGGTGACCATAGAACCCTAACCCAAATTCTGAATTGAAAGATTGCTGTTTGTACTGTACCTAGAAAGACAAAGTGGAATACACTGGATAATTGAAGAAGAAATAAATTTTGCTGAATAGACTACAACCTGCTTAGGGGGAAAAATACAATGCAATCTAGACTACATAGTTGGTAGGACTGGGCTAAAACGAAGTTGTGGTTAAAGTGAGGAAAAGGCAATGCGAAGCAAGGGGGAGCCCTGGGAATGTTGATTTTGGTTTTGTCTAAGAACTCTGCTGAATGAACGGCCTTAGGAGGCCATTAAGAACTGTGACATTTAGACTTTGTTGAGACTCTTTAGTGCAGGACACAGCAGGAAACACTCAAATGGGCAATGATTAAGCCTTCCCCACACCTTCAGTAGCTGAATGGAATTGGGGATAAGGATGGATGCTCCAAAGACACCCTAGTACACTGGCTGAGAGGAGAGGGTTAGGCTGTATTCATTTGAAAGTTGAAACAGCTTCCACTATCACTCCAGGATAGGTGATAAGTCAGTCTCTCTCTCTCTCTCTCTCTCTCTCTCTCTCTCTCTCTCTCTCTCTCTCTCTCCCCAGTGATAAGTGAGAGAGGGGACTCATTGGAATAGGATATGAGCACCCTCCCAAACCCCAGCAGAAATAGCAATATGTCCTCAGATTTTGTTTTTTCTCTTTACTCCTGTTAACCTCCCTTTTGTAGTCATATACTTTTCCTATTAAAAAGGACCCATCTGACCCATTTCATCCTATTTTTTCCTTCCTTTTTAACCAGATTCTTCAAATATTTCTTCCATTTCCTCATTATTCCCTCCTTTCTTGAGTCTACAATGTCTTCTACTCCTACATCCAAACGAAATCACTCTAATATGACCTTTTATTTCCTAAATAAAATGATCTTTTCTTAAGAAATTCTCATTTCCCCCTGCTTCATTTGACCCTGCAGACCAGTCTGTAGTGATTTCAGATTTAATAGTAAGATGCTTACACATTAAGGTGCTCCTCTGAAGGACTGAGATTATTGTCCCCATATACTTTTACTTTACTAAAGCTGATCCCAGAGAAAGGGGGAGGGGGAATCCAGGGTAGCCAGTCTGGCTTGCTTGGTACTTTACATAAAATTCTCTCCCCTGGTTTCTATGACATTGTCTTATGACTCTGACTGGAGTCCCATTTTTAAAACTTCACCTCCCTCTTGTGTGGCTACTGCTCTTGGACTTTGCCGCTATGACTCTGGAGCCTTCTCCCTCTGGACGGTCCCTCTGCCCACTTCTCCTCTTGGCTAGTTCCTTCGTAAGGCCTCCATTTTGGAGACATGCCCAGAATGGCCATGTTTTGTTCCCAGCCATGGTACCCACAGGGTACCTCCTTTTTTCAGCTGCCTTTTACATGTATCTTCCCCCATTGAAAGCAGGGATTATCTTTTTGTTTTTATTTTTTATATCCACAAATAGCACTAAATAAATGTGTTCTTCAGTTGCTGATCTGATCCACTGTTGTTCTCTCTCCACACTCAGCCCATTCACCTACTTTCTGAACTTTAGCTCTTTCCATTTTGTGGTTGACTTATACATTTATATCTCCAGGTATTTGCTGTCTCCTTGGCTCCCTGATCCTGCTGATTTGACCTTTTTAATGACTTTTGGATTTCCCACAGTTTTCCCTTAGCTCAGATGCTCATCCCTCTCCTCCCATTCATCACTTTTTTCATCTCTATCAGCATTCTTCAGTTCCAGTTGTTCAACCTGTCATTCAAGGCTATATTTACTTGGAGCCAGGCCAAGCATTGGTCACTACAGTGATTCAGGGTTGGGCTTAGAGTGCACTGAGATATTTGTGAACCATACAATGTGATAAAAATAACTTTACTTAAGATTTAAAAGGATACAATTCTAATGAACTGTTACTTTCCTGCCTCTGCATTCAGTGCAGCTATGGCCATTCTAAATCAGAAAATTTTGTTTCTCCAGGGCAGTGAAAACTCTGCTAAACCTTTAGCACTAACTTACTGATTTCAATGAACTGATTGCCTATCCAACCCTATCACCAACTTGGATAAAAAATAGTATATTGTTAGACCAAACTCTTCAGTGATTGTGAATTTTTCCTAGAGAACTTGTAGTATGGGCCTTTTTAGAAGGCAAGGAAGTCAAAGAATGATGATCCAAAGAATAGCCTCCCTAAGGAAAGACAAGTCCTGCTTCCAATAAACAAGAGCCACTCCTACCATACCCCAATTCTTGGTAGCAGAGTCCAAATAATTTTCTAGAAAACTTCTCCCACTAAAATATTCTTAAAAACAATTTTGACTTCAGAAAGAAGCCTAGAATAAACAATACTTGAGGAGGAACATAATACAACCATTAAAATACAAAACCAAACAATCTTCTAAAAAGCAGTGGGGGTAATATTGGGGCAGTTCAGAATTGGGTTCCCGATATAAAGTGATGACCATCAGGAATATTAGACCCATAGCACATCCAATGCCATCACTGGTCCTGGTCCAGGTCATCTTTAGCAAGGTAGCTAAATGATCCTAAGTCTCTTCCTTGAAAACTGTCCTGGACCTCATACTGCCACCTACTCAGTGTCTTCTGACCCACTAGCCAAAACCCATTTATGGATGACATAACATTTTGGCTCCTTTAGAGTCTTCTAATGAAGGATTATTTCCTTATTCTTGTGTATGGGAATGGGGTGGGGAGGGGTACTGGTTGAACACTCACCCTTACCTTTATCTAGGGACTCAAATGTAAATGTAATTGGTATATATTTAACAAAATAAATAAAAATACAATAGAACATAGATAATATTAATATGTAATTTTCTAAGTCAATATGAGCTCACAGGGATCCTTTTTTTTTAGTTTAGGGGCCAATGTTTCTATTTGAGTTTTACACTACTGACCTAAAGGATCACCTTTCTTCCAGGTAAATTTTCAAAGACAATTTCAAATTTCTCATATAATTAAAAAGCAAAACACTTCCAATAATTCCAAACCCTATTAAGGAAGGAATTGTCTGAGTCATCACAGGGTAAATATACCAATTGGTAAATATACCAATTAAAGGGGAAACTTGAGCCTCTTTCTTGGGTTGTATAAAACTTTCTGAATGGGCAAAAACCTCAATGAGAATGCAAGTCTCCATATAAGAGATGGAATAGGAAGGGGGGACTGCTGTCATAGGCCAGGGCCAACCAGAGGGGCTACATACCTGAAGTTTGTAACTGAAATGAAATGAGACCCTCATTATCCAATGAAAAGGAGGTTAACTTAGCCATAGTAGGGGAAGGACATTCAGAGAGGAGAAGGGATGTTCAATGAGGATATGGATGATTTAGTTGGGTAGAGTTTTCCTGGGCCATTGCTGAACATGATCCTGGTCTATAGTCTGTTGGGAAGAGACTCCTCAAATCCTGGTTGTTTTTTAATCTGACCAGGAAGCCCTGTCAAAGGTGACAGATTCTCCATGCACTTTGTGGTTCTGTTATACTGGTCTCCTTGGCGTTTCTCACATATAACCCATTCTCCATGCAATTACCAAAGTGCTCTAATCAAAACATACTCTACTTCTGACACTTGTCTGCTATAAAAAAACTGTTCCCTTTAGGATAAGATACATCCTCCTCTGAAAGGTATGTGCAGCACTGCTCAGACTTATAAATTCCTTATTCAACAAAAATGACCTACCTGCTGTCCTTCCTACACTCTACTCCAACTCTCACCCCACTTGTCTTTTTGCTATCCTTGTCCCCATGCCTGTGATGCTCCACCTGAGCACCTCCCTGAAATCCTTCAGGAGTCTGCCATTTGTAACAAGGCTTCTTCTCTTGCGAGTGTCTTCTATCTACTCTGTGTTTATCTTAGAGATACTTCTTTATGTGCAGGTAGTCTCTCTTGTTAGAAAGGGAGCTCCTGGAGAAAAGTGGTCATTTTTACCCAGTGTTTTGCATAGGGCCTGGCAAAGAAAAAACATTCAATGAAAGCTTGTTGATTGACTGATTAAAAAGTGTTGCTATAAATATTTTTGTATATAAGGGACCTTTGCTTTCATCATCTAAACCACTAGTGGTGCAATGAGTGAGCCTCTGTGCCCATCCTCCCTCTTGTATACTGATTCTGTTCCTCGCTAAATTCATTTACTTGGTAGGAGGCAGGGAATTTATAGAAACCTTTAAACAGATAGGGTACATAAAGGATTTTCCTTGGTCCCAGCTAGAGTAGTGACCACCATCTAATCCTGACCATCTGCTCTGCCAGGTTGTAACATGAATCTGTCAAGCCACCATGCAGTGACTCTCTAGGTTGCTTACCTAGGAGTGGTCTGAGTAAAAAAGGACTGCCCTAATTAGGCACTTTGAAGCCTCCATCTGTGATTGCAGTGATTACAGAAGGTTCCCCTAGGGACAGTCATTTTTCAGGAGTCTTAAGTGAGGCTTCCACCTGCTGCTGTAATACCATTCAATAAAATGCTACCTTGTTATGGCTCTCCCTGTCCTGGTACTCTCAAGCTCTACCTTATCTCATTTCACTTTTAAAATTTCAATTACTACCTAGTTGTGAATGACTGTAATTTTCATATCTAGCACTAACCTTCTATTTTCCCTCCAGTCAAGTGTTTCCTGCTGCCTGAGACGGCGTCTCCTCTTTTAGAGCATTTCCTTCATTTTTATCAGTATCTTTTGTTTCAATATCATATTCATTTCCAAATGCATTCTTCCTCCTCCCTTGCACAATGGGCCAATCCTTGTTAAAAAAAAATTACACAGGAGGAAAAAAAATCTTTCAGCAAAACTAACAAACACTGGGACTGACTCTTCCACTTTCATAGTTCCCCATCTCTTCAGTGAAGATGAGGAACATTTTTCAACTCTTCTCTGAGGATGTTTGTTAATTACAAATGAACACAGTATTCAGTTTTTTTGTTTATTCCTTTTTATTGGAGTCATTATGCAGTTTTCCTGATTCTGCTTATTTCTCTCTGTATCAGCTCATCTTTGTCTCTCCTTGTTTCTCTAAATTCTTCATGCCTGAAAACATACAATCTCTTTTAAGTTCTGACAATATAGCTTAATTTTTAATATAACTCTTCTTTTAAGTTTAGGCTATGGCCATCTCTTGCATGCTATCTTTACTGGCTGTGCTGGGTCTTTCTACTCTATCTATCTACAAACAGCAAGCAGTAAGAATCATTTTCTAACTTTTTTTTTATTCTTTTTTTTTTAGGTTTTTGCAAAGCAAATGGGGTAAAGTGGCTTGCACAAGGCCACACAACTAGGTAATTATTAAGTGTCTGAGACCGGATTTGAACCCAGATACTCCTGACTCCAGGGCCGGTGCTTTATCCACTGCGCCACCTAGCTGCCCCTAAACATTTTTTTTTATCAGTTTCCTTTGGTACTCAAAGATTTGTTTTTTAATATTCCACACATTTTTCAAATTCCTCATCAGAACTTAATATTAAGGCCTTAATAGATATTTTCCCTTCTCCACAAATGAGATTTCTTACTTCACTCTTCTTGCTTCCAGATTCTCAATTTCTGCCAATCTTCCCAAGTGGATTCTTGTTTTGAGAACAAGACTCACTATTCAGTGTAGAGGAGACTGCCTTTCATTTACTCTCTCTAGATTTGGAGTTATTTGTACATTGTCTCCTCTTTAGAATGTGAGCTCTCTGAAATCAGAAGCATGCATTTGTCTTTCTTTGTGTCACCAGCACTTATTAAGGTGCCTGGCAAAAAGTAAGCACTTTATAAATACTTGTTGGCTAAAATGAAGACTGAGATGGAAGAAATCTTAAAGGACTAGTTTGACTCCATTTATTTGCAAAAAGTTTCATTGATGTCTTTTTTTTATATCATAGTCATCTCCTGATACATACCCTATCCAACTTAGGAAGACTTCCCAAATTATAAAGAAAAACATTTAAGGGGTGGCTAGGTGGCGTAGTGGATAGAGCACCTTGGAGTCAGCAGTACCTGGGTTCAAATCCGGTCTTAGACACTTAATAATTACCTAGCTGTGTGGCCTTGGGCAAGCCGCTTAACCCCATTTGCCTTGTAAAAAAAAAACCTAAAAAAAAAAGAAAGTTAAGTAAAACCAACTCAAAAAGTAACTCAGTTTGATAGAGGCAGGTATAGATAATTCTGTACAGTCTCTCTGCTTCTCTAAGCAAAGAAAGGAAGTATACTTCTTCCTTTCTTCTCTGGGGTTGCCCATTCTAAACACAATCTTTGGCTTCAAGCTAGTGGTCTTTTCCTTTATATTACTGGTTATGGAGTTTTTTTGAATTCTTATTTCAGTTTCTATATCCAGACCAATCTTCTCATATTTCATATGTCCTTTCTTAGAGGACAATAATTCTGTAGTATACTCATATAACATTTGTTTGCCCTGATGGACACTCACTTTTTTAAACAAGTTTTTACAACTACAAAAAGTTGCCAATATGAAGTCTTTTTTTGCATTTGACCTTAGGATATATATCCAACAGTGAAACTCTGGTCAAATTTAACAATTTCAACCTTTAAAACTCTCATTTAATACATAAGGAGACTAGATGCCCAGAGAGATGAAATAATATGCCTAAGATTACCTGGGTAATAATAGGCAGAAGTGGATTATTCAAAGGCCAGGTTGTTAAATGAATCATGGTTATCTCCTTGAGATCCATGATGACTTTCTTACCTGAAGACTTCTGGCTTTGCTCATCCCAAATTTGCTATTTTTTAATTTGTATTTTTGTCCAACTGTTCAGTTTGTATTAATGTACATATATTACCTTTTTATATCCTTTAGACACTCACTTATGTGTTTTGGAAGTGACCGTTAGATTAGGAAAGCCCCAGTGAGAGGATATAATTTATCTTAGCTAATCCTTCTCTGTAACTTACAGATACACTGTTCTGGACTGTAACTGAGAACTCCCTAGGAGAAAGTTGGGCGTATTCCCTTGAATATCTCAGAATCTCTCTTCACTCTTACCCATTAAAAAGAATTTATTCCAAAACAAAAAAAATACATTATTTTTATTGATTTACATGTTGATTTCATATGTGTTTATTGGTTCCGTCAGGGTATACACATTCACCTAATTGTTTTGTGTGGCATACTCTGAGCTTTTGCATGTTTTAGATAGAGATAAGATGACTTCTATAAACTTTTATTTTAACCAAGTGATTAACTTCTCATTCCAGATTATATGGTTTCAGCATGATACTTAGGAATAAAATGTGAATTTTTTTTTCCAATTGAGAGGAACCTCTCTTGCCCCCCCCCCAAAAACTAGATAAAAACTGAAGATGATCAATTCATTTTAAGGTAGGCCAGCTCATCCTCCTATGAAGAAACCCCCCAAACAGCCTCTGCACGATGTCCAAACTATAATGGATATCTCTGTATTCTGAAATCCCGGTGATAGAAAAAATTGATGATCTACTTTCCAAGACTGAGGAACAATTAACATTTATCTTGACCATCCAATAACTTCTATTGGGTTTGATACTACCTTATTTTAATAGTCAAGGAAAAGATGAACCTTTCTGGGTTTCATAGCTAGGTCAGTGTTCTTTTGATTTCTCTTAATTTGCTTTTCTATCCGTCTCATTTTCTTGTTTTGAGAATGTCAATCTACTCTGCTCATTTTGTTTCTTCTTGGTTACAAGGATGGCATAGGCTCTGATGGCTGGTTTGCCCTGAAGAGTAAGAGACTTCGGTCCCAGCTAGTGCTGCCAAAACAGCACACCAGCTCCATGCCATGGTCATTGGTAAGAATCTGAATGATACGGTCAGTCATATCACCACGAATGGCAAGAGAATGAAAGTGGTCAAAGTCATGGCGGCCTAGTTTTCGGAGGCGCCTGGCAGCTGCTCGGTAACACTTCCAGGGCTGTGGTTCAATCAGGAGGTATCGGCAGAGAGACGCAAGATGGGCCAGGAATGCAAGCAGGCCATTGTCTCCATGGTTCAGATGTATCCACATGGTGATGGACATGCAGAAGACTATATCAAAGGCTGAGCGGCCAAACTGGTTCAGGAAGGAACTCAAAACAGGCTCCCGGGTCTGGGGATCCATGATGTCCAAGGTGACAAAGGACATAGCTGCAGGAAAGGGACAGTCTTTTTCAGCTCGATTCACCAGGACAGGGTCAATGTCACAGCAAAGAAAACAGAGGTCTCTAGTGGAAACTGGACAGCTCTCCCCTTCAAGTGACAGGAGATGTCTGTATAGAGCAACACTCAACTCCTGCGGAAAATCAGAAAAAGCATAGTCATTTTTCAATCTCTTCCTAGTGAGTGTGAAGAGAAGAAAATAGTTCCTTTCCTTAGTGCATATCAATCCCAACATAGTATTTCATGCAAAAGGAGAATCAGATTTTTTTTATAGCACCAGAGGGAAGAATTAGAAGCAATAGATGAAAGTAGCAAATAGGCAGAAGCTGGCTAAATGTAAGGAAAGAATTCCTAACAAGTAGAGCTATCCCAAAACACATTTCAAAAAATCAGGTATTTATTCTCTTTCACACTAGGGGTCTTCTAGCGAAGGCTGGATAATCATTCCTTTAGAATTTATGAGAAGGGTTACTTTTTCAAGAAAAGTTTGGATTAGATGCCTAGAAGACCCTTCTGACAGATTCTGTAAAATGATTCTAGTATGAATACAATTTATCTGATCTTGGGGTATTACTAAAATCCTTTCTGCACTTGCAAATAAGAAGTTGACTTTGTTCAGCAAGCACAGGTACTTCAGAAGTTACTTACTGATCTACTGTTAGAGCTAAGTAAGCTAAGCACCATCTGAAGAACAGCATGCTGCAGAGGAGTAAGCTTTTCTGCTGTTTAGGTTCTGGGTGCCCTCCAGTGGACATAGGGTGTCATGAAAGTGCATTTTCTGAGACTGGAGGTTTACATTCCTTAGGAAGTGAGAGGCCAAACCAGGCTCCACCCAATAGTGGAGTGAAACATAGCCTAGGAAGGACACTAAAAATAGCAATTCATGTTTATGTAATGCTTTAAAGTTTACAAAACATTTTCCTCACAACAACCCCAAGGAAGCAGATAAAGCAATTTTCTTGATGTTGAGTCAAGGCTGGCCCCATTTGGAGTTTTCTTGGTAAAGATCCTGGAGTGGTTTGTCATTTCCAGCTCATTTGACAGAGGAAGAAGCTGAAACAAACAGGATTAATTGACTTGCCTCGGGGTCATATTTGACCTAAGGCCACATTTGAACTCAGTTCCTCATGTCTCTGGTCCTCCTGTCTCTAGCTTGCATCAAATAGTATGACTCTCATCTTAACTGATGAGGAAACAGGCTCAGAAGTTAAATGATTCCTTAGTAAAAAGTCAAGTCTGGGACTTTTCTGCCACATGTTCTACCATCCCCCTACCACTATCTCAGAGACGGAATGTGGTTGCTCCTGAAGTACTAGAACTGGAAGGCTCTGGGAGATGACTTATCCAACCCCCTCATTTTGGAGGACAGAGGCACTAACATCCAGAAAAGTAAATGACATGCCAAAGGTTACACAAACAGCAAAGGCAGGATTCAAACCCAGCTCCTCTAATGAGGACAAATACAGCATTCTTTCCACTTCTACATTGTGATCATCTATATTAAAGATCTTTACATTTTCCTTTATTCCATCATCTTACTAAAATAAGCTTTCACCTCTTTCCTAGTGAAATAGACATCTTAGTATCTCAGAAGTCTTGGGAATATGGTCCAGGATACACACACACTGATAGACTATTTATCTTGATTTATCTATTTATCTTCCCCATTAAATCACTGCTACTCATTTTTTAAAAAATCTTTAAATTTTTTAATATCACTACTCAGCCCTGTAGACTACCACTTTGGGCCCAATATTTTTACCCTTAGATTCTTAGACTCCACATGGGAGACAACATGAAGTAAGTAGGAAGAACTGAAAAAGCTTGAGTTCAACATCTAACTCTGTCATTTACTAGCTTTGTGGCCTGGCCATGTCTTTTCATCTGTCAGGGACTTTATCTCCCTATCTGAAAAGTGAGGTTTATAACATTTGTACTACCTATCTCTAAAGGTCATTAGGATGAAACTAGAGAATGTATGTAAAAATGCATCCCAAGAGTATCATGCATGAGATTACCAGGGTTCTCTAACACTTCCCCCCCCCAAAATACCCTCACAAGTCCCCTCCCCTCCAGAAGTTCATATACTAATGATCAATATGTCCTCTGTAACATTTCTCAGATCTCTTAATTTCTAGTTATTCTACTGGTCCACAGCAATAAGGTCTTTATCCTCTACTCCAGAAGTGTCAAATACCATGAGCCCTTTAAGAACTAGATTAAAAATTTGGGAAATTATTTAGAAAATAACTCACAAAATAATTAAAAATATTTAGTCAATCTGGGCCTTCAGGGCCCAGATTAGTGATAGATTAGTGATCTCTCATTTCTATCTGACACCAATGTTCAGTTCCATACTACATTCTGTTCTGGACTTTCTCAAATCCAAACCCTTTAGTTTATATCTCAAAGAGTTTTTCAACAGTGCTTTTTCATCTCACTGTACTCTGGTTCAACCTCAGTATTCCAGAATTTGCTCCTTATTGCCTGCTTGCATAGAATTTGTCCCCCCCCCCCCCCCCCAGGCTTCTACTCCACTACTTATCTTTCTCTTGCCTTCAAAAGGCAAATGAAGAGGTCATTTTCTCTCCAAGACCAAGCAATTTGGAGTATATGTTCAGATAAGGAGGTGGGAGAAAACAATTTTTCCAGTGGTAGCAATAAGTAACTTTTTAAAAAGCTCATGAATATCCTAACCCAGAAGATCTCAGTATCAAGGTATCCCAGGTCTAGTCTCCACCCTTATCTACTGTGGGTGTCATTCTCCTGAAAGTGAATTAAGTAAAACAGCTTCCTCCTTGGATAGGCTTCCTTCTCTATAAAATGAGGGAATTAAGCTATTAAAGAGTCAAAGTTTTCTCAGGACCTTAAGTGATTCTCTAGTCACAACCCAGATAGAACTAACCTATACTGCATCTTTAAAGAGGTCATTTAATCTTTCAAGACCTGTAATGATGAAGAAGAGTTCACCATCTTCAAAGACTGCTAGTTTTACTTTCAAATAGCTCTAATAGGATGTTTCACTTTCTTCTGAGTATAATAATGCCTTTCAATAACCACAGCTCCTACTTTGGCCTCTGGGGGCCAGGCTGACAAGTTCTAATCCCTCTACCACAAGACAACTCTTCAAATACCTGAAGTTAATTATCATGCCACAACTAAGTCACATATTCTACTGCCTAAAATCTCCTACTCTTGTCAACTGATCCTAATGTGATATAATGTCTGGTACACTTTAGCATCATGTTCACCCGGTTCTGGTTGTGTTGCAAATTTCCTTTCTAAAATATGATACCAAAAACCATATCATGTTAGTTGTGGTAGACTACAAAGGGACTATAACCTTCCTTGTTCTGGACACCATGCCTATGTTAATACAGTTCTATATAAATATAAAAAAAAAGGTCATGAATATATTAGGGGTATGATTAGAATTAAATTATACCCACTTCAGGATAGCTTAGTGGCCTGGAGTCAGGATGATCTGAGTTCAGATCAGGTCTCAGACACTTACTAGCTGTAAATTAATCCTGTTTGCCTCAGTTTCTCAACCATAAGCAGAAGGAAATGGCAAACCACTCCAGTGTGGTTGCCAAGAAAACCCTAAAGGGTGTCACGGAGAGTTGGACCTGATTGAAATGAGTCAACAACAAATGCCCACTTCAGAGTTCCCTAGCAAAATTCACAATCACTGGAGAGTTTGGTCTAACAACATAATATTTTTTATCCAAGTTGGTGATATGGTTGGATGGGCAATCAGTCCATTGAAATAAGTTTAACGATATCTTAGACAGGCAACTACAGAAAGACAACTAATTAGACCCAAGACTGAAAATAAGGAAGGGAACTGAATAGACTGAACTTCATTTGGAAAAATTACACAGTTATGGCAAGAATCCTAAGTTGCTCCCTGCAAAAATGAAAAAAAAATTGTATTGTTAATATTAGTATCCTACTAATAACTGCAAATCATGGAATACCACAGCCACTTTAGAATCAAAATTTAAGGAGGTGGGCATAAGGAAGCTGTGGTATTTTACCAAGCAAGAAGTTATGAAAAGATATCAACCAAGGGGGCGGCTAGGTGGCACAGTGGATAGAGCACTGGCCTTGGAGTCAGGAGTACCTGAGTTCAAATCTGGCCTCAGACACTTAATAATAACATAGCTGCGTGGCCTTGGGCAAGCCACTTAACCCTGTTTGCCTTGCAAAAACCTAAAAAAAAAAAGATATCAACCAAAAATGTATGACTAGAAAAGAATGTATCCCATGAAATGCCATCCTGATAACTTGTTATTGTTCCACTATGCCACCTTGCCGCCCCTATTGCTGTTGTTTTTCAAGGAAGATCATGGCATACAAATAAATTGAATTTAAGGGGGCAGGAAATGTGTGCAAAGTCACCAGCCTTACTTTCTCCTCCCAAGTCAGATATGGAGATAGTGAGGGACCTTGGTCTTTTTACACTAAGATCTATCCCAGGTCACAGTTGGACTAATCACGTTCAGTGATTAAGGCTTGGTAAGAGAGAGATGAGGCAAAGACACTGATAATATAGAGGGGAGAATTCCTTTACAGGGAGCTGAGTAGAAGTCACAACAGCCCCAAAGGACCAGAAGCCAGGGACTATTGGAAAGAGCAAATATAACCGAGGCTTGAAGCTGGGTCTCAGGCTGCTGTCTGAGGAAATTAAAAGTGAAATTCAAACACTCCTCATCCCATATTCCTCTCCTGTTTCTTCTCACAAATTCACTTTTAATTTATTATGCCAGTAAATCAATTCAGTTAAGTCTTGTTTTCAGCTTAGGGGCATGAACAGTATAGAAATTCCATTATTTTACTCAGGAGATCCAACCTGCCACTAAATTAAAAACAAAACAAAACATAACAACTTATGTAATTGCCCTTTTTTTTTTTAAACAATTGCCTCTTGATGAGCAGGGAAGGCCCCTACTCACTCCAGGCCATCCTCCACTCAGATGTCAGCATGATTTTTCCCATTGAGTGTTCAAATGATCTTGGGGGTGGGGGGAGCCCTCGACACCCCCCCCTTGCTGCAGTGACTCTGCCTTCCTTACTGTTCCTCCCTGGAGACTCCCCAACTTCCCACTCTCCCTTCCTCACACTAGCTGGGTCACCTGGGCGGGCCACTGACCCTGTCTGCTTGGTGTAAACAGGGGGTACAAGGAGGAGAATCATTGCACCCGGATTTATTAGGCACCTACTATGGAGCAGTCACTCGGTTAGCTCTCAAGCGCTCACAAACGCTTCATAGGAGGTTCTTTTTTTTTTTAGGTTTTTGCAAGGTTAAGTGGCTTGCCCAAGGCCACACAGGTAGGTCATTACTAAGTGTCTGAGGCTGGATTTGAACCCAGGTACTTCTGACTCTCGGGCTCTATGCCCTGCACCACCTGGCCGCCCACAGTGGGTTCCTAAACAACACTTTTGTACTCGTTTCCGAATGATGCGTTGGGGGAAAAACCTCGGTAAAGTCCCTAAAACAACGGGACACGTGGCCCGGGCTACGCCTTCCGGCGGCTCCCCCACCCCCAGCCCGGGGGCGGGGCCCGAGCATGCGCAAAGCTTTCCAATGACTCACCCCGGAATTGCAACCCACGTCGAGCCCCAGCAGCGGCCGAGGGTCGGGGCCCCCCGGGGGAAACAGTCGTTGCAGCAGCTCGGGGGGCAGCAGGCGAAGCCGCTGCTCGGGCGGGTGGAAGCGGGAGTAACAGGGGAAGTTTCCGTACGGAGCGGCTCCCGGATGCGAGAACCCCGGTTCGGCTGTCGCCGCCGCCTCCTCCTCGATCGCAGCTTCTGCCGCCTGCAAGATGGGCGCCGCCATGGGCTTGAGGGCTCCACGGTTGGCTCCCCGAGGAAACCGGAAGCCGTGCGACTGTGGGACCGGGACACTTTGGTTCCGGGACACTTGGGTTCCGGGCTGCGCGTGCGCCCTCGTCGGTTGTGCGCGCGCATCTTCCTTCCCAAAACCCGCGCGTCTGCAAAATGGAAACAAAGTTTCCCTCCTGGGCCGCCTTTATCCCGGGTTCAGCCGTCAGTGACCCTTCCCACCGACCCAAAGGTCACCCCCGCGCGCCCGGGCATAGAGTGGGGGGCGCCCATGGAATGGCTCCAACCTGGCCCCACCCGAGGATCGTGCAGCACACGGGGCTTTACGATTCACAGAGCCCCAAAACAACTCTACCTAGCCAGGCCTAATTTTCAACTATTACCCGAGGAAGACTAGGAGACTGATAGTGTTTAAGTGACTTGACCAGCATCTTAATAGGTCGTAAAAAGTGTTTAAGTCACGGTGATTCTAATTAGAGCTCTCTTATCTCAACTCTTGCCACATGGCCTTCCATAAATTCATCATATCCGTAAGGATGTGATTTCTCTCATCACATTCAATTCGGATCAATGTATACCATGGAAACAATGCAAAGACTGGCAAATTGCCTTCTGTGGGGTGGGGGGAGGGAAGTAAGATTAGGGGGAAAATTGTAAAATTCAAAATAAATAAAGCATAATCCATAAATTCGTCGTAGAGGGCCCACCCAATGTTTTAGAAGTATTTGCTGGAATTTCTAGAAGCTTTGGCAGTCCACTAATTCTTTCTTGCCCTTGCTACATGACAGGTATATGTCTTTTCAGTATACATATATATATATATATATATATATATATATATATATATATATCTTCCCTGATTACATCTTTTATTCCTTTCTTCCTCATTTTTAATATTGCAGCTTGCATATAACCCACTATCATTCCCTTGTATCTCTATATGATAACACATTTTTAATTCTTCAGAGACTGTTGTATTTCCTTTCAGCCAATGAGAAACCCCTGTAGAATTTTGGTATTTAAAAGGCCTATATTTGCAAAGGAAACTTGGAGTTACTTCAGAGTTTCATAATTTTCTTTCTTTTTATTTTTAATTTTATTTATTTAAGGCAATGGTGACTTGCCTAAGATCATACAGCTAAGACATTAAGTGTTTGAGGTCACATTTGAACTCAGGTCCTCCTGACTCCAAGGGCCAGTGCCCTATCCACTGTACCATCTAACTACCCTGAGTTTTGTAATTTTCTAAAGGTAATCCAGTCTGTTCTTTTTCATCTAGAATAATGTCCAACTAGAGAACAACTCATTGTCCATCTGTACTGTCATGGATATACAGATGAATGATCAAACTGTAGATTTTATTCAGTCTTTATCTAGTGGTTACAGGAACTCACTAACCACAGAGAAATTCTTTTCATCTTGAGATTTGTTCCAGATCTTCATTATAACAGTAAACAACTTTGGTATATGGAATAATCTCTTCTGGTGCTCCAAAATGTCACAAGATTACAAGGTTAAAGTGGGGTCTGCAGAAAAAGTGAAGTATAAACACAGTATCATATTTAGACTCCATAGGGTCTCATACCTCATAGGGAAACTGAAATACCTTTGTTCTTTCTTTGAGTTTAACTCATTCCTTCAATGACTCTCACACTAACAGGCCTATATTCTCAGAGGTCAATCACCACTATGTATTACATTCAAACTCTGTTGAAGAAAAATATATTTCCCCATTAATTTCTCTAGCTCTTGAGTCCCCATCCAATGTTTTTGATTTATAATTAGCTCATATGGCAATATATCCTAAGGGTGATAGTTACATAACCAGTCATACACAATAATGTTCTTAAACATAACTGATTACATAGTTAAACAGTAGATAAAAACAAATGTACAAACAATAAAATATATCACAATGCTTATAAACCCAGATCATGATCTTCTATCAATGCACAGTTGCTATGGTGTGATAGCTGCATGTGATTAGGATAACTCATGATTCTAAATCATATGTCTCAACATTGTCAGTCCATCCATGATTATCTGCATCACACCATGGTGCTTTTCTGCTCATCCATGGACCTGATACAGAAATGCTGATTGACCCTTGCCACTCTACAGTTGAAGAAATCCTCTTCTTTGCTGGAGCAAAATGTTAGCTCTTACTGTGAATAGTAATTCTCTTAATTAAGCCAGACAACTGCCACACTAAACCAACCTGCTAAATCTGGAAATATACAGACCAGACCAAACAGTTACTCATTCACCTGCTGCCCACTCACATTGGAACTCACAGCCACACAATTTAGGTTGCTTCTTTGCCTGCAAGGCAGTTGGGTTAAGTGACTTGCCTAAGGTTACATAGCTAAGCAAGTATTAGGTGTCTGACATTCTCCTGTGCCGGGGTCCTTGGAACCTGACAGGAGGGATAGAGTCTGTGAAATGAGTTGAGTCAACAAGGGGATAAAGGCAGGAGCAAGGTGACTGTCAGCTGCTTGGATTTATTTTTATAGTCTCAGAATCATGTATGCTTCAAGCAAGCAAGCTAAGATCATTTCCTTGGTTACAAAAATGTACAATTTTCATCATCAATCATATAATTCATGTGGTTACAAGTTTTAATCATGTGATTACAAGTTTAATTAATAATCATATAGTTAATTGATTTCTTATCCTTACTCAGACCATGATGACCTCAACCTGTTAGCTTATTACTATATTGTATAATTGTTAATTCATTTAAAGTTATTAATTAAGCAATTCTTTTAATGGAAAGTTTTTTTATATTTTCTGTGTAAGTAATGTTTTTTGATATACTTCCTTAACAATCTGTAGTGAGGGTCTTTATGCTTGTCCACTCATCTGTTAACTCTTACAATAACCAATTTTTCTTTCAGGCCTTGTTGGTAGAAACCACGGTTTCTGTGACTTTTTTATTCTTTCCCATGAAATTAAGGCTACTGGAGTTCACATATCAGTCTCCTGTACTATTTTCTCACCATCTTTTTCATATATTCCTGTGTATGATAAGGGGGGGAAAACTATCAATTTCCCTGGAATTCTATCTGTATTCCCTGTATATATTCTGACATCTTGGAATTCCCAGTGTTGGGTTTTCTAGAGATTTCATAATGTTGAAGCCTTTTATATGCCTCAGGGAGAGGCAGTCCTATTAAATTTGGACAGAGTTTACAATCTGTTTTATTCAAGGAATTTTTCTGAAACCCTTCCTTTATAGTCATTCCACTATTAGGATGAGTAAATATTGCAATCAATAATAGACCTATAAATAATGGTATGCATGGAATCCCTATATATATTGAAGAAGGAAATGTTGTTCCATCAGGCAGTGTGATTGCCTTGAGTCTTCTTGCTGCAACTGTGTCAAACAACTTAGAGACCTTGGCTCCTAACACTCCTGATTCCAGGGCCAGTGCTCTATCTATTCCTCCACCTATCTGCCCCTATTTTAGGTTGCTTCTTGAACCCTGCTCACTAGGATGCCACAGAAATTCCCAGACCTCTCTTTTTCCTTTAGCCCAGGGAGTTGAGACAAGAAGCCCTTCTGAAAACCTTTACCTTTTTTTCTACCTGTGGGTGGTGCTAAAGGGCAACAGCCAGCAGTGGAACTGAAATTAATAGACATTTTGGTCAAGGAAGTCAGTTCTCTTCTGCTTCTGCCCAGTCAGGAATTGCTCATCCTGAAGCCATCTCTCTGGTGACTCTGGCAACCAGCATTTTTCTTCGAGTAGTTTTTTAGCATCCTCTGCTCTGTTTTCACCCCTCATTGGTTTCTCTACTTCCTTTGCTGCAGGCAAATGACTGCTCAGTGGCTTAAAAGAGAGCCTCCTGATTCTCGATTACTCAGTTTTTTACTTAAAAAGTCACAACTCCCCAGTTTTCTTCTTTCAAGCCAATAGCCCCTTTAAAATTATACTTTAACCTCTAAATATATGTAGGATTTCTTTTTTCTATTTTTCTCATTAGTCAAAAACATCCATATGCAAATTAGCCACATTCTCATGCTTAACAAACTTCTTAGAATGGTTTGTTCTATTTCTGTGATGACCTTGGACTGTATTTCTTTACATGAATTTAGATTTTCAACAAAATATTCACTGCCTCATTATGACTTTTTTCCCACTTAAGGGAGGCACTTTGTGGACTTACAAATTCATTTGATTTTCTCTCCCAAACTGTCCAAATCTTATCTGAAAACTGTTCATATGCCTAATTTAGCAATGTGTATTAAAGTCCTTTTTCCACTCACATCAAAACGTTCATCCACAACTATGGCAATATCCCACATCCTTTGACATTATGAGTTTCATCATTCACACAAAAATTTTTTTCTCCCTTTTTCATCATTAATTGTTACCTATGGGAAGGGCCTTAAAGAGAGGTACCTTGTAGGAGGACCATACAAGCCCCAATTTAATCCCTTTCCTGATGTTCATGATCAGAGAATGATAAAATCATTGGGTTAGGGTTATTTATGTGTTTTTCAAAGAATCATAAATTATTTTTATGTATGAATGAGAGATACCTTTTTTGGAAATGAGCCTTTGAGGAGACCTTTTACTGTAATGAATCAAATGTTTGTTCATAATTAATAATAGTAACAATAATATCTTATATTCTTTCTTTCTTTCAGTCAAATGTAAAATGGTAAAGACACTGTCCATTGTTGAATAGCACTGGTGAAAGCCTGCTTGTTCTACACTAACACTTTCTTTGAGGATATTCCCAATTTGTTTATAGAGTCACTTAAAGATTTCATATAGGTGGAAGAGTAGGGGTGTGTGTGTGTGTGTGTTTGTAGTTGTTGCTGTTTTTCTCAGTTGCTTTTTTGTGACTCTCAGTCAATAAAGTCAAAGATTTTCCCTCCACACCTCTGCTATCTTCCCCTTCTTTTGATTCCTTGAATATTGAATTTTTCAGTTCTCTCTTGATTGTGTCGTATTCCTATCTAATACTGATCCTTTCTATGAACATGGGGATTATACTCAATTGGAGTTGAATATAGGCAATTGTGCAAACAACTGTATGTGAGTATAGTCACTCTTGTGGATGGATTAATTCAAGTAGATTTGGTTGAAATAATATATGGCCTTTTGGAGTAATCCATTAATCAACCGAATTCAATTTTTGCCCTAGCACATCTTCACACAGATTTTTGAAGCTTGGGAAGGAATGTCAATAAGAGTGATACTTATTGAAAAATAATGCCCTGCTAGATAGGGCAACATAGTATAATAGAAAAAATGATAGACCTATAGTCAGAAGCATTCATAGTCTGCACCCAATAATTCCAGTACTTTCTAATTACACAACTATGTTTCAATGCTTCCTAACCATATGACAATACAACTTATTTGTGCCTCAGTTTCCACAACTATAAATTGGAGATAATATCTTTTACCCTTTTTACCTCTACAGGATTGTTGGGAGAAAAGAACTTTGTAAATCTTTAAGCATTATATAAACTATGAATCATTAGGAAGAGAAGTATAGAACTATTCTAGGTTGTCATGATCAACATTAATCAAAAGTATTTATTAAGCATCTATGTACTACAGGTCAGTTCTCTCTTTCAAACTGTCCAAATCCTGTCTGAAGACTGTTTCTTCATATACATATTTTAGCAGTGTATGTTAAAACAAAGTACTTTTCTACTCATATTAGAAATCAAAATGTTCATCCATAAGTGATGACATCCCATACTTTTGACCTAATAAAAATTTCTTCCTTTCCATCAAACACTTTTTCTTCCCTTTTCATTATTAACTACTTCTTATGAAAAAAGGCATTAAAAGACAGTATATCTTACAGAAACAACTCTCTCTCTATAGCCCCCAGATATATAAATATAAAAAGAGTGTGACAATCTTTATGCTTAAGGTGCTTTGGGGAGAAACAGCCTGGACACACAAAAGTATGTTCAGAATAAACACAAGGTAATTGGGGAAAGATCAGGAAAAGAAGATGATGCTTGAGTCATGTCTTGAAGGAAGAGAGGGAGATTATGGTACAGAGGGGAAGAGAAAGTACAGCCTAGGGATAGGAGAGAACTAAAAGACCAGAGATGGGGAAATGAAGTGCTTTGTGTAATTAAATCAGTATACCCATAAAGTATGATGACAGTATGGTGACAAAATTGAATTCCAACCATGTTTCCATAGCTATAATAGTCACAATTCCCTATTCTTTTAGACAAATAACACTAAGGCTCTATAGTGGAGCATCAAATGACAAAAAACCAATAATCTTTCCATATACATTGTTCTTTAAAGTTTTACCAAGTTCTTTCTTTACAATAACCCTGTGAAGTAGGTAGTACAAATATTGTTATTATTCTTCCCATTACAAGAATGTAGCCTATTTCTGCCTCATCTGTTTGGTCCTAGGACCTTAGGGCTCAGAAAGTTTTCCTCAAAGAGAAGCAGATGGAGCCAGATTTGTGAGATATATTGCTAACATTAATGAATCTATAAACTCTTAATTCTAGGGATACAAAAAGAGGCAAAAGACAGTTCCTGCCCTCAAGGAGCTCAGTCTAATGGGAAGAACCATCAAGCAAACATATACAAAGAAAGTTATTCACTGGATAAATAGGAAATAATTAACAGAGGGAAGACACTTGAATTAAGAGGGAATGGAGAAGGCTTCCAGTAAAAGATGAGATTTTAGATGGGATTTAAAAAGAAGTCAGGGAGATTTGTAGTTGGAATGGAAGACAGAGAAAATACCTAGGAACTGAGGAGGTGGAGTATCTTCTTTGTGGAATCACTAGATAGAAGAGAGACAGCTCTGCAAAAGAGAGGACAGTGGAAACTCCCTTGATCTGAGTAAACTCTAGAAATGATGGAAGAATATTAAAACTTCCTTTTTTTAGTTAAATTGAAAACATTAAGAAAGAAAAAATATTCCTCTAGTCTAAATTCCCTCCTGGACTTACCTGAAAAAAAGAAATTTATCAATACTTAAACTCCTTTGGAAACAAATCCCTTCACCCAAATCACTGACCCCCCAATCTTCTCTTAGACCCAAATCTTTTCTTTTAGGAAAGTATATGAAAGTTTAAGAAAGGAAGGGTTCCTTTAGATAATACACACAGACTGTAAGACTCAGTGATTGATACTGTTAATTCATAGTTCTTTCAGAAGATTTTCTGAGTTCTTGCAACACATCTGGGGGCATATGCTTTGTGACCTGTCTTGAAAAGATTTGGCGTCTGTGAGATGGATGATGTGAATTGTTCCTAAGCATATTCCACTGTCCAGTACAACACTAAACATCACAATTCCAATTTGTTTCCATCTTGTTGTCTTCATGAATTCAGGCCTCTGTCTTTCTCTCAGGTGCACACATCATTTCTACATTCATCCAGGTCACTGATGAAGCAGAAAGTAGTTCATTTTCCTCACCTGCTCCTTATCATCAGGTGCATTCAGTGGCCATGATCCCTTGTTTTCCCTCTCAGCAGAGTCTCTTGTAGGTACTCGCCCTAGGATCTGGGTGACCAGAGATGATCTTTAACTTGGTTTGAAGAAATTAATTTAGGCTATTCCCTGGAAGGTTGAATTCTGAATTTGAAACTTAAATACTTTGGCCACACAATGATCAAATGACACTGCTCATTAGAAAGACCCTGATATTAGGAAAGATAGAAGACTAAAGGAAAAGGGAATGGATAAAGGATGAGATGACCAATAGTGTCATGGAAACAATGAGCATGAGCTTGAAATAGATTTTGAGAGATAAGGGAGGTGTTAATTGGATTAAAGGACCTGGCATGTTATCATCCATGGAGTTGGATATGACTGAACAACAACAAAGCCTACACATGGGAAGGTATCCTGGAACTAGACGGTTTTTCATTCTTTGCAGCTTGGAAATCTCTCATAAATTGGTTTACTGTGTACTGCAATGGATCACACTGAGCAATTTTATTTCTCCTTTAGAGCAGTAAGCATGCTTGCAGTTCTTGGTATCTTATATCCTGAAATTCTTGTTCTAGTTTAGCCACTTTTGCTTCCTCAAGTTTACTTTAGGATTGATTCTCTTTCCATATTGCTGCAGTCACTCTGGGGAACTACTTCTTACATTTGTACAGTTACTGGAATATAATGGGGCTCAATAAATTCTTTTGTATTAAATTCCCCAATGGATAAGTGCTCAAATGAGAAAAACAAGATAGGTTTCAAAAGAACTGAAAATAATTAATAACTATACCAGAAACTATTCCAAATCACTTAATGTTGAGAGAAATGCAGATTAAAATAACTTTGAGTTTTTACTAAATTGCTCAGTGCTCATGATTATAAGGGATTTTTAGTGGTTTTCAATTGGAGTTGAAAAGCTCAAGGTCATATGCCATAACCCAACAACCTAGCATGTTCTAGCTATTCTCTTTCTTTCAAACAAACAAACAAAAACTGATTAAACATTCTTTTTACTCCGGGCACTCCATTCATTTATATTTTTTAGGGATTATACTTAATTCAGATCATATGACTTCACACATGTTAATATGTTTATGTCTTTTCATGTTTAAATATGCATGAATGGAGTTTTCTATTTCCTTTGACTCTACTCTGTCTTGTACAGTAGGTACCTAATAAATGTTACTGTCTCCCAAACTTTTTCCCTTTCACCATAGAGCCCTCAGCTCGTGCTGATTTCCATGCCTGAAAACTCCCTAAGGGATAGAAACCATGCTTCCGATTCTGTACATTGCCTTATTAGGCAGCTGTGATGTGGTGGAAAAATCCCTGAGTTTGTAGTTATAAGACCCAGTTCAGACTCTAGCTCTGGCACCTAATAGCTGTGTGACTTGAGACAAGTCACTTAATGTTTATAAAACTCAATTTTTTCATTTGCAAAATGAGACTATTGCTTCTTTCATTACCTGACCTTCCAGATTGCTTCCATCAAATAAGAAAATAATATGTAAAGTGTGATTACAACTATAGAACTTTGAACGCAAATATATTTAGAATTGAATTCTAGGACCAGCCTAGGGCCCTATAAATGAAAATATGCCTTTTTCTCTTTATAATAAATGGAGATTGGTAGATTTAATCTTAGTTTTAATACAATGGTAATAATAGCTGAAAACAAAAATAAAACACTTGAGAGACTTAGCACTATTGTGAGGCTGTTTTGAAAGTGAATCTCCCTTCCTCCCTCCCTTACAGAATCAGAGACTGGAGTCTGAGAGCATCACAAATTAGCCAAGGAAAAAGGTGTTGGGACCATAAATGTTTTTATTCCCTACCCCAGGGGCATTAACAGCTTAAGGGAAGAAGTTTAGGCAAATAAAGGGAACAAGTGTCAGCCAAGGGGTAGACTTCAGAGGAATTCAGGCAACAGAGAAAACAATGTATTCAAGCAACAGAGAAAACAATGTATTCAAGCAACAGAGAAAACAATGTATTCAAGCTAGAGGGATTTGTGGCAGATCTGCCCTTATTCCTGATCTTTTCAAGTTTAGTAATACTGACTCAGTCAGTATTACTCTAAAGTGCCGCACGGGGGCAACAAAGTTTATGTAAAGGTGTCCAAACCCATTCCCTTAACAGTGAGAAACCTGAGATGCTTAGGACTGTCAAGTCGGTTTTGGGGAGGACGAGGCAGTGGCTCATCTGGAGGAGAGATGGAGGAAGGGAACGGTGGAGAAAACTAATCAAGGACACAGGATTCCTGGGGCCTCCCCCGCATGAGCCTGAAGAAATCAAGATCTGCTATATTTTTAGTCTTTATTCAGCAGGATTGGACAATAATATATGCAGATGATTTGGGTGGGAGTGACATGAGAGAAGCCCATTGAACTCTGAGATCACTTTCCCCTCACCACCCATAAATCCCTTCCTCTCCCCCGCCCCCCCAAACCCAGTTGGCCTGGACTCAGTTAACCCTGGGTCAAGTTCTCAGATACTTGGTTTTTTTTTAATAAAGTGTCCTGTCCTTAGTTCTATTTTCCACCCCCCAACAAAAATGTGAGGTACAAATGGGGGGAGGGGAATGGCTCTTCTCCATCTCTCCAGCCTGTGGCACCTGACCAGTTTTGATTTCTCGTAATCCTGCATTCCTGCTCCCTCACCCTTCCGTCTCAAAAGACTCATCCAGGTGTTTCTGGGGCTTGCCTTTCATGACTTAAGCTTCTTCAGCCAGCTCCTGTGTCTTTCTGGAGGAAAAGAAACCTGGGAGGTGGGCTATCTGTATCCTTTCCCTCTGATCCTGTGAACTTGACCCCTCCCTGGGCCTCAGTTTCTCTTCCTGAAATGATGAGATCATTCAAAACTTCAGTTGCCTTCCCTGAGCACACAAAAGAACCAAGCAAGTGGTTTTAATAACAACTAACACAAAGAAAAAAATTGCAGTTGCAGTCATTTCCACTAGTTTCTATATCCCAGTCACATTCTGATAGGTTGTTGTTGTTTTTCTATTTTTTTTAGCAATCTAAAAAAGGATAGATTGGGATATCTCCCTACATGTTGAGAACTCAATCCTGGAAAAAGCTTTTGCTCCATTTTTCATAGATCGATAAAACGAGTTAAATCTGGAAAGTAGCAAAAATTTCAGAAGAAAAAGACTTTTTTTAGAGGACTCTTTTGGGGGTGGTTCAAAACATGGTGCTGAGGTTTAATGGGCAACAGAAAAAGATCTAAAAAAAACTTTAGATGAAAGGAGACATGTGGTTTGGAGATTGAGGAGGGATGGAAAATAATTACCAAAAAGAGATTGTAGGGAATAGAGCAATAAAGACTGAGAAAGATAATGTCCCTACTAGCAGCCGCTAAATGACAAATCTTACTTATCATTTCAAGATTCAAAATTTCCTACCTATCACTTCTGGTCCCCAATACTCTAGTCTTTCACTCTGATGAGGATTCTGAGGCACAGAACATGGAGAATATTTGTCTAACAACTGGGATTAAATCCAGCCTCAGGCAGATTTGGCTGGGAGTTCTCTCCATATGAAGGAAAAGGAATATTAGAAGATGTGAAGCAGCACAAAGGGCACCTGGAGTTGGGCAATGAAGGCTCCCCAGGCAGTTAGCCAGCCAATTCTGATTCCCAGAGCTGTAAACAGCATTTTTGGTATCTGAACCATATTTTTCAAAATGTACTTGGGGCAAACAAGATTAAGAGCACCCACAACTTCTTATGACAAATTATCAACTTCTTACAAGAAATTCAGGTCCTTGGAAGAGAAGTATGAAATTCTAAGACACAGCAAGGCATTGATGCTTTGGATAGTGTAACTTATCTGGGATGTCTATGGAGGCAGTACACCTTCAGCTAGCTTCCTAGTTTAACTGCTCCTTGCTACTTGGGCACTAAGCTCAGTTGTTTCTTACCCTCTGGAAGAAGTATAAATGCTGTGAGGGTTCTCAACATTTGTACCACTGAGAATCCCAATGGCCCCACTAGTTACAACTTAGCTAATTATCTCCTGCTCCATTCCCTGCTGACCAGTTTCTTTGCCCCTCAAGTACTCAAGATATCATAAAGCTTTCAGTCCTTTTGGGCATCGTCAGATGGAAGGACCATGGGGGTGGAGGTCAAGAGGCAGTATGGGGAATTTAGTATATTCCACTTCTTTCCCTAAATGGAAAACCTTAGCTCAGCTACAAAGTCTAGGGAAGATCTTATTCATGCAACAAGCATGCTGTGCAGAGTGAGCATGCAAAAAGGCTTAGAAGGAAGGGCGAGAAGATGGCTGGGGAGAGGGGCTTCAAAACTTTGTCCAGTAATTTTCCACTGGTACCAGAGCTACCACAGCATGAATGAGCAACTAGCTCCTTCCCTATCCACCCTCCAGTCCCCCAGGACTCACTAACTGAATCCCCTCCCAAGTGCAGGCTACACTGCCGGGGGCTAGGTAGCTGACGCACATGCACCTGCCCAGCCATCCCCACAGACTGCCCAGGCGAAAAGGGGCCTCAGCCTCATCACATGGACCCAGTTCTTATCAGGGGCCTGGCTGAATTAGCCATAGGCTGGCCAGTTTCCAAACTAGGGAGATGGGAAGATAATGAGGAGAGATAGGGAGCACACTTGACCCCTCAGGGAAGGTTGGGGAAAGCAGCTGGATAGGGTGACCTGGACTGAAGAGGGGAAAGAATGGAAGCTGGGAAGAGTGAGAAGTATCTTCTCTTTGGAGTATGTAGAGATAGGCTCTGGCTTGGGCAGTTAAGACCTGGGTTCACTGTTTGGCAAGGCAACAAGCTAGGGAGGCACTTAGGGGAAATGGAGTACAGAGAGGTGGCCACCTCTGGGATGGAAGAGGAGAAGGGGCTCCCTGGCTGGGGATCTTGGCAAAGCAAAGAAGGAATTCTATCTCCCACCCTAACAGTCTTTCTCAAAATAATGTTCTTCTCTGTTACTCACCAGAGGGTAGCATTCCTTTTCTTTTAGGACCCAGGACTATTTGCACTATTCACCAATCCCAAGTCCTCTCCAGTCCCCAGAATCTTAGGAAACTTGAGGATCTGGAAGGGAAATGACTCTCAATTCCTTTAGTCAGCTCTATATCACAGGAAGTGGAGTACATCAAGAGCCATTCTACATCTCTCAAATATTCCATTTGATTGGGCAAATTGGGACACTGAATTGCTATTTCTTTAGGCTGTGATTCTCTGATACGTAATTCAGCTTGGTACCTCTATCCCCTATCTTACTATCAGAAAATTCAGGGTAGACCTTAGATAAAACACTTAGCAGGGGATTATTTCTCCTTGCCCTTGCTACTCCAGGGTGCCCAGCTCTTTTAGCATTGTGTGATCTAATAAAGGATCATTTTAAGGATTGTCATTCTTTAAATAGAATCCCTTATTCTCTCAAAGACAATACCTTGATCTAGATACCTTTGATCTAGAAAGGACCTCATTTTATAGCTTAGGAGGTCAAAGGACTTGTCCAAGGTCATCTATATAATGCACAGCAGACACAAGACTTAAACCCAGGTCCTGTGATTCTAAGCAGTACACTTTGTTGCTTTAGGGTGTGAATGTTGAGAGGCTATGTTACCCTCCTATGCCAAACTCATCCCTTTCCATATATAATTCAATTTTTGACCCAGGAAAGAATAGGTATGAGGGCAGTAACAAAAAGGGAAAGCAGTTTTCTCTCAAATCACACAAATCTTCTAGGGATCAGGATTCAGTTCACTCTTAGGTCCCTCTGTTGACATCTTTTAAACCATTGACTGCTTTATCCCTTGGACTCTTACACTCCAAAATTTAGGTGGGAGATAGCGGTTACACTAGATTTGCAATCTCACATTTAGAAATGGAAATGAGAGTCCTGATGGGCAGGGAAGAACAAAATTCAGTGACTCCAGCACTTCAGGCTTCCAGAATTCCTCACAAATATACAACCTATAGAAAATAACTTCAAGGATGCTGCAGAAGGGATGTAGTTGGTAAAGAGCTAGGCTAGGATGAGGTTTAGTGCTATTTCTTAGGGGCTGGGAAAGATCAGGGGATAAATGTTACAGGAGGATGAACAGGTTGCATTTCTCAGAATGGGAAAAAGGGAAGCCTTTTCAATCCCGGTTGGTGCCAAAAAGTTGCAGAAAGAAGGAGAAGATGTAGACGATGTCCAGGTATATGTTGAGTGCTCCAAAAATATATTCCTCTGGGCTCAAGGAATAGCGCCGGTTTCCCATCAGCAGTTGTGTGTCGAATGCCAAGAACTAGAGAAGCAAAAGGGAGAAAGAGTTATTACTATCAAAGACTGTTCTGACACATCACTAGGGTACATTATGAGATTGATCTTTTGGTTTGAGCTTTGGTTTCTTTCATCAAAATTCTATTGGAATTGTAGTGCTAATATTTGACTGCTCAGACTCATAGACCCACCCACTGGGTCCTTTACTCTCACACTCTAAACCATTCTAACTCTCATGCACAACAATTCTGAACCTTCCTGTTTTCCATCCCAATCTCTAAGAGATCTTTCATGTGCAAGATAAATTAAGCTAGTTTATGCATGATTCTTCCTGGATCATATTTGTAGATGGCAACTGGCATCATGGGAAAAAAAGTATTAGACATAAGAACCAAAAGAACTGGTGTCAGTCCTGTATCTACTTTGTATGTACCTTTATGTACATAATCTCTCCCCCAAAATAAGTAAGCTCCCTGAGGGCAGAGGTTAGAATTTTTAAAAAAATCTTCAGTGTTTTGACATGGTAGATTGATTGTATGACTCTGGGGGGAATTATTGAAATGCAATTTCCTCATTTGTATAAGGGGAATAATATCTCCTTTCTTTGGGGAAAAAAATACTTGGCATGCAAAGGGCTGTTCTTAGCCCAGTTATTGGGTTTTTTTTTAAACCATATACTCAAACTGTATAGCCTGGAATCCCAAGCTGCTGGAGTGGCAGCTCTTTCTCTATATCTTCAAGAATCACTGATCGAGAGCTGGAAGGGACCTCAGAAGTTATCTAAACCAACCTGCTCATTTTATAGATGAGAAACACTGAATTGGGAGAGGAAAGTAGAAGGGAGAGAAAACATTTTTGTTTGTTGAAAAAAGAGAAAAGAAACTTAAATAAATAAAAGAACTGAAGTCTTTAGAAGGAAAGTGACTTGCCCAAATTAATGTAGGCTATCCCTTGCATGCCCTCTCCTGTGCAGATTGTTTTTTTTTTTAAAGCACTTAACTTCCACCAAACTTCTAATGACAGCCTTCAATCTAGGTCCTTGTTTAACCCCACAGAGTCCAGGTGGCTGCCTGCTTACTTGTCTGCCTGTTGTGATCTAAGGGAGTGCTTTAATGGGCAGGGTCCTCTACTTCAATATAACAACATCACTGCCTGTTATTCCCTTCCTATAATTTTCCTCTTTTGAGTTTTGCAACAGTTCCCTCTTAAAAGACAAATATCTTCGGGTGTTGATAAGCCTAGGTGGAAAAAGCACTAGGCCAGTAGCTAGCAAGACCTAGGTTCAAATATAACCTCAGATACTTACTAGATGTGTGAATTTGGACAAGTCACCCAATCTAGCATTGAATTTGATCACCATTGCTCTAATTCCATCCTCAGCTAAACCCTACTTGATTCAATGACAATGTATTTGTCATAGTGCCTTTATGCTTTTTTAGGTCTCTAGAGGAGGATGTGACCTCCCAGAGGATAGGAGGTGACAGTTGAGTGATATCCCTGAGGGTGTCTAGTATTAATAATACTAAAGATAATAATAATAATAATAAGTAGTCACATATCTCTTTAAAATAAAACTCTTTTTTTATAGTAATCCTCAGATTATTATGGCAACCCAGTGAAGTAAGTGTTATTATTATCCTCATTTTACAGATGAGGAAACTGAGAGTCACATAGTTGTAAGTATCTCAGGTAAAATTTGAGCTATGTGACCCTGAGCAAGTCATTTAACTTCTGTCTACTGCACTTATCTGTAGAATGGGAGTAATGATAAAATGGGGGGGGGGGGGTAAAAAGAAAATTTAGAGTACATAATGAAAAGTTCTTCAAAGAAGTAGTGTTTCTGAGAAAGATAATGAGAGATTTTGAAATTTCTTATCTTCCAGGTTATAGTGAAGGAAAAATGAGATAATATCTGTAAAGGCTTTGAAAACCTTAAAGTGTTATATAAATGCTAACTGTTATAAGTTGGTAACAAGAGCTAAAAGTATTTGGATTGGTCCTTAGAACACTTGAAGTACAGAGAAGGCAAAGGAATCTTGGAGGCAGAGGACCCAATTGATTTTATCTTTTGAAACACTTCACATTGTATCAAATTTTAAGGTTTGCAAAGCACTTTATAAACTATCTTTATCTTGGGGGATAGATGCCATGGTTTAATATATAGCCAGCCTAAAAAGTCTCAAGAGAGAAACTCTAAATCTGGAGTAATTAAAGGTAAACTTCAAGATGAAACGACAGAAATACAGAAGATATAAAAAGCTCATGAAATCATAATGAAGAACTTATATACTTACAGCTCCCACTCACCAACCCAACTTTCAACCTATCATGAACCCTGGGTATAGGCAGTTAACTCACGCATCCTAGTTAGCTTTTATTTAAAGGTCTAGTTGTAGGGTTCTTCCAGGAGAACTTACCTGCTTGTTTCTCCCTGGTAATGAATATAGCTAAAATCCCTCTCCCTCCCACCTTCCTTTCACCCCCTACTCCACAAGAGTAAGAATTTTTTTCCTCTGCCTGGCCATTTGAAGGAAAGGGGTTCCAATTATGACAGGGGTTAGAACACTTGGCATTGCAGAGCCAGCCAGAAGGGGCTCCATGCCAAGAGAAAGGGGACTAGAAACCTAGCTGGAGTCATGCCTTCTTTAGAGAAAAGGAAAGTGAACCAAAAATCCTCAGTGGAATTCTGTGACCTTCCCAAAGAAAATGGACAAAGAATGATTCAGAATGCCTTCTCAGCCATCAGATAACTCTGAAAGTTAAAATAAGGATGCTTCTTGTCCAAGAAACTACAGGTCATGCATAGGGCTCCATAGGTTACTGAAAAAAATGTTATCCTTAATAAATAGCTGCTCTAAATACTATTCCTAAATTCTCACAGAATTAAAATATAAGCTGTGTGGCCTTGGGCAAGCCACTTAACCCCATTTGCCTTGCAAAAACCTAAAAAAAAAGAATTAAAATATAAGAAAATGCAAACAATACTAAAATTGAATATAATTTAACAATCAATATTTCTTTAATGATTATAAAGGTTCTTTAGGAACTTTGTAAAGGTTCAGGGGAATTATTATATTAGTGATAGCATGTACTTGTTAAAGATATTTCCTACTGACAGAATTTCAAATAAATTAGTTTGGGCGGGGTAAGTTAGCACCTTCCCCAGACACCTAAAAAGAAAGACTGGAAATCAACTATCACAGCTGAACTAACAAAGACAAACAACAGGAGAGAAAACTTACAACATACAATATAAAGAAATAGTGGTTCTGAGAAAGAGGATGAGAGATTTGTGAACCTTAAAAATACAGAGGTAGAAGATAATATATTGAAATAGATAATATATTGAAAGCAGGCATGAATGCTATACTAAAGACATTGACTTGAAGACCATACAGGCAAGTATAATTTAAGAATTATAAAATTCTAAGATCATGGCAGAATTTAAAAAACAAAACACCTGAGTTCTATATTGCAGGTGAAAATGAAAGAAAACTACTTAGAACTTCTGATTATAAATAATAGATTATTGATTGAATCTACATATTGTGGCCATAGAAAAAGCTCACACTTTAAATTTAAAAACTTTTGAGGCAAAAATTGGAGGAAATGCATAGGCAAAAAGGAAATCTGACAATCACTTCTATATGTCTTTTCCCCTTTATCTTTTCTTCCTCTCACCTCTCCTCCTAATTCCTACTTTTTCTTTTTTGCTTTTTGCACTGGGAATTGTTATCAAATTAATACTATTGTTCCTTCTGAAAAGGATGCACCTCCAAGTATTAGTATGAATAGGATTTGGAATCAACATATCAGAGTTTACACAAGCTATATATCCAAGATATATATAGAGAACCAATATATAAGACCAAGAGTCATCTAGTCATTAATGGATAAATAGTCAAAAAAAACATAGGGGCATCTAGGTGGCATGGTAGATGGAGCACCAGTCCTGGAGGCATAAAATTGGCAAATATAACAAAAGATAAATAGTTATTCTAATATATTATTGATGCAACTGTGAATTGGTCTAACCATTCTAAAAACAAAATTGGAATTATGTGGGGGGCAAATAATTCAAATGGCCATATATTTTAACCTGATATCTTTTTGCTTAGCATATACTCCAGAGAATCTGAGGGCAGAAAGGCCACATGTTTACTAAAATATTTATTCAGAGATAATTTGTGATATCCAAGGTCTGGAAATAAAGCAAGTACATATCAATTGAGGAATAACTGAACAAATTCCAATAAATGAATATAATGGAAGATGACTGTAATGAGAAATGAGAAAAGGAATGGTTTCAGAGAAATTTGGGGAAGATGTATGAACTGCTGAAGACTGAAGTGAGCAGAATCAGGAGAACAAAAAGAAATACAAAATACAGTCAACTTTAACTCTGATTAATGCAAAGACCAACCAAGATTTTTAGAGGCCTAGTGATGCTATTCATCTCATGACAAAAACATAATGGACTCGAGGTGCAAAATGAGAGGCCAAGATGGCAGAGTACAATCCAGGACTCAAGTGACTCCCAATATTCCCCTCTAAACCTTCTTTTTTTAATTTAATGTTTATTTATTCTCATTTTGTACAAATAATTTTTTGTACATTAATAAAATACTCTTGTTTAAGAGTAAACAAAATACCCCCTCCCCCCAAAAAAATATAGACTTGTTTGAACGATAAAGTAAAGGGGAGAGAAAAAAAATTAAAATAAAAAAATAGTAATAATTGGGGCGGCTAGGTGGCACAGTGGACAGAGCACCAGACCTGGAGTCAGGAGTATCTGAGTTCAAAACCAACCTCAGACACCCAACAACTACCTAGCTGTGTGGCCCCGGGCAAGTCACTCAACCCCATTGCCTTGCAACCCCCCCCCAAAATAGTAATAATTGTAGGTATGGCCAGGTGGCACAATGAATGGAGCACCAGCCCTGGAGCCAGGAGCACCTGAGCCCATATCCGGCCCCGTACACCCAATAATCATTCAGCTGTGTGACATGCAAGCCACCCAACCCTACTGCCCTACAAAAACCAAAAAAAGAAAAAACCCAAAATAAAATAAAATGGTAATAATAGTAGGGGTGGCTGGGTGGTGGACAGAGCACTGGCCCTTGAGCCAGGAGCACCCGGGTCCCAATCCAGCCTCAGACACCCAACGATCACCCTGTTATGCGGCCCCAGGCAGGCCACCCAGCCCCATTTGCCCTGCACCCCTCCAAAAAATAATAATGATAATAAACAATGTGCTTCAGTCTTTGTTCCAACACCAACAACTCTGTCATGGGTGGATCATATTCTTTATGATAAGTCCATCGCAAAAGTTACTTCCATATTTTTCCACTGTTGCCATTGATGATCGCAACTCCCTCTTTTCGTATTTCTCCACTACCATGTACTATATTTTCCTCTCTCTTTTCACTCTGACTCTGCTGTAGGGTAGCTGAGTGGTGCAGCAGACAGATCCCTGGCCCTGGGGTCAAGAGGCCCTGAGCCCCCTTACCACCACTTACCCTCTAAACATTCTTAAAATAATGCCTTGCTTCAAATTTTCAAGGAGCAGAGCTAACAAAAGGACAGAGGGAAACATTTTTCCAGCCTAAGATGATTTGGGATAACCATAAGAGAGGTCTGTAGCACTAGGATGAGTAGCAGCAGCAGCAGCTTTTGCCCTGGAGATATATGGGGTTGGTCAACTGATTAGAAAGAGATTATATGAAATCTTTTTCTGGCACTAGGTGCAGTTGGCACTGATTGGCAATTCTATTTCTTATAAACATTTCTGGATCACAGTTTTAGGATGAATAGTAGAGCTTGTGTTTTGTCACATGAGAGCAGGGGTCTCAGTTTCAGGACTAAAGAAGCACTAGCACTTGCAGCTGCAGGGGAGTAAGGGCCATTCTTGGGTAAAGACCAGAGAGGAGACCAAGAGAGAGCAGTGATCATATCTTTCTCAAAGTAATATGCCCTTAGAAGCTCCAAAAACTTGCAGACCCACAGAATTAGCTCTAAAAACAGGAGCATGAAAAAGTCTCAAGCTTGGTAGAGTGGTTCCTCACACCCAGGTTAGCAAAGCCCAAAGTGAAGAAATATGCTGAGAAATGAGTAAACAAACAAAAAAAAAACTTGACCACAAAAATCTACTGTGGTGATGGAAAACTAAGATATAAACTTAGAAAAAGATAACTAAAAATAGCTACAAGCAAAGTTTCAAAGAAAAATACTAATTGGACCCACAGCCAGCAAGAATTCCTAGAATTGGGGCAGCTAAATGGTGTAGTGGACAGAGCACTGGCCCTGGAGTCAGGGGTACCTGAGTTCAAATCTGACCTCAGACACTTAATAATTACCTAGCTGTGTGGCCTTGGGCAAGCCATTTAACCCCATTGCCTTGAAAAAACTAAAAAAATAACAAAACAAAACAAAATTCCTAGAATTAAAGTAAGAGATAAAAATGGCAGAGGAAAACTTGGGGGGGGGGGAATGACCTAAGAAAATTAAGAAAAGAGAATCAACAAAGGAAAAATATTAAAGAAAATAAAAACCTCAAAAAACAGAACTAGCCAAATGGAAAAAGAGGTACAAAGCTCATGGAAGGAAATTTTTTTTTTTTAAATTAGAATCAGACAAATGGAAGTCAATGATTCTACTATACTTCAAGAACCAATAAAACACCCTCAAAAGAATGATGAAAATAGAAGAAAATGTGAACTCTCTCATTGGAAAAGCAACTGACCTATAAATTAGACTGAGGAGAGATAATTTAAGAATTATTGATTCAAAAAAAGAATTATTGAACTACCTGAAAGTGATGATCAAAGAAAGAGACCAAACATCATATTTCAAGAAATTATAAAAGAAAACTGTCCAATATCTTAGATCCAGAAGGTAAAACTGAAAGAGATCCCCAAATGAAAACTTCCAGGGTATTACAGTCAAATTACAGGGTTCCTGGATAAAGATGAAAATATTGCAATAAATCAGATAGAAAGAATTCAAATATTGGGGAGCCACAGCTAAGATCATACAAATTTAGCAGCTTCTATGTTAAAGGAACAGAGGATATAGAATATGATATTCTCAAAGGCAAATGAGCAAGGTTTACAACCAAGAATTAATCTATTCAGCAAAATTGATTATAATCTTTACATAAGGGAAAAAATAGATATTAAATGAAATGGAGGACTTTCAAGCATTTGTAATGAAAAGACCATAGCTAAATAGAAAATTCCATATTGAAACAGAAAACTCAAGGGAAGTATAAAAAGGTAAACCTAAAAGTGTAATCATGAAGGACTCAGTAAAGTTAAATGTTACATTTCTATATGGAGAAATGATACATGACTCCCAAAAATTTTATAATTATTAGAGCAGTTAGAAGGAGTCTACATAGTCAGAGGAAAATCTAGAAAAAACATAGGGGTGAGAAAAAGGGATGTATCAGGAGAAGGAGGAAGAAAGAGGGAGAGTGGGAAAAATTTTCTCACAAAAAAGAATAATGCAAAAAACAGTTTTTATAGTGGAGGGGAAAATTGGATTGGTTCAAAAAGGGAAGAATATGTTCAGGTATAAAAATTTATCTTGACCAATAAGGAAATAGGAGGGGAAGGGGATAAAAGATATGGGGGGGAGGTGATAAAAGGGAGGGTGGATTAAGGGAGGCAGTGATCAGAAGCAAAACAGACTTTGGGGAAGGATAGGATAAAAAGAGAAGAATAAAGAGAAGAAAATAAAATTGAGGGAAATACACAGTTAATAATCAAAACTGTGAATGAATGGGATCAACTAGCCTATAAAATAGAAGTGGTAGCAGAATGGATTAGAAACCAGAGTCCAACAATATGTTGTATACATGAGACACATTTTAAACAGAAAGATACACACAGAGTTAAAATTAAGGACTGGAGCAGATTTTATTATGCTTCAGCTGAAGTACAAAAAGCAGAGGTAGCAATCATGACCTCAGACAAAAAAAAATCTATTTAAAATCTAATTAAAAGACAATGAAATGAGAGAAATGAAAGCTAGAAATAGATCAAAATGCTATAAATCATGATTGATTAGAGAAAGGTAAAGTAAAATAACTGAGGCAACACCTTGCACCTATCAGAAATGACATGCTTGAGGGGATGGGGGGATAGGTATATTATTAATTATTGGTGGAATAGTGAACTTTTTCAACTATTCTCAAAAACAATCTGGGACTCATGTACTTCCTTTGATACACAATACCACTACTAGGTCGATAATTCAAAGAAATCAAAAGAAAAAGAGAAGGACCTATATATACAAAAATATTTATAAAAATTATTTTTCTGATATCAGAGGACTGGACATAGAGGGGATGCTTATCAATTGGGTGAATAAGTTGGACCATATGATTGTGATAGAATACCATTATGCTATAAGAAATGATGAAGAGGGTGGTCTCAGAAAAAAAGATAGAAAGACCTAAAGGTTTCATAAATAATAAAATATTCATTCATTACTACACTTTTTTGTGGTAACAAAAACTTGGAAATTAAGTGGGTGTCCCTCAACTGGGAAATGACCAAAAATTGTTTTTGATGTTAATGGAATATTATTATACTCTAAAAGAAGAAAGAATTCAGAAAACAAGGGAAGACTTGTACGAATTTACACTGAATGCAGCAGCCAGAATTAATTAAACAATATTCACAATGACTACAATAATGTAAACGAAAAGAGCAATGAAGTAGAATTGAAAGCTATATAATTATAAGTAACAAACTCTGGAGAAGAGATGAGAAAATTCATCTCATCTTTCATTGGTGATGTGAAAGGCTGCAAGTATGGAGCAATGTGCATGTTTGGCAGATAAGGTTGGTGTGTTTATGGGTTATGCTAAAGTGCTTTTGAAAAAAGACATGTCTTTGTTATAAGAGAAGGCTAGCTGGAGAAGAGAGATAAGGGTATATTTGGAAATGATGCTATATAAAACAAAAGGCATCAATAAAGCTTTAAAATTTAATAAAGAAGCAGTCCCATTCTTTAGTAGAAGCTGCTAGGTGGCATAGTGAAAAGCAGGCTGAGTCTGGAGTCAAGAAAATCTCAGTTCACATCCAGTCTCATACTTACTAATTATATGACTACGGGCAAGTCATTTAACCTCTACTGCCTTGGTTTCCCCAACTGTAAAATGGAATTCATAACAGCACCTACCTTATAGGGTACCGAATATCTGAGATAATACATCTAAATCATTAGCTTCTACTTCCCAATACTAAATTTTAAGGAAGTATCTTTTTTTTTTTAGTTTTTGCAAGGCAATGGGATTAAGTGGCTTGCCCAAGGCCAAGTGTCTGAGACGTAACTATCTTCTTCAGTAAGCTTTTGTACTTCCTTTCCCATTTGGCCAATCCTATTTTTCAAGACATTCTTCTCTTCTTTGGATTTTTATGTCTCTTTTACTATTTGACTAATTCTGGGGTTTTTTTTTAGTTTTTTTTTTTTGCAAGGCAAATGGAGTTAAGTGGCTTGCCCAAGGCCACACAGCTAGATAATTATTAAGTGTCTTAGACTGGATTTGAACCCAGGTACTCCTGACTCCATGGCAAGGGCTTTATCCACTGCGCCACATAGCAGCCCCTTGGGGCTTATTCCTGATAAAGGCTTTGATTCAGACTTATTCTATTTTCTGACTCACACCGGACTCTGAAGCTGGGGTGTGTCCCTTACTTTCTTTCAGTTAAGCTTCCCTGAACCACTCAAACAGTGGAAGGTGTTAGTAGGATTAGCATTTCAATTGTTAGGAAAGTGAGTGGGGTGAGACCAGGGATGGGGAACACAATGAACTTTCACCTTCAAGGGCAAATAGCCTGGTCAAGTAAGCCATGCCACCCTTCAGAAGCAATGTGTTTTCACATGTATTATTGGTATCTCTGTCAAGTAAGTAAGACAGGAATTATTATTCCCATCTAAGAAAAAGTCCCTTCCCTTCTAAATCTATGGTCCTATGAGGAAAATGAAATTCAGTGAAGAAATGAAGAGTGATTTGTGGAAAATCATTAACAAGTTCATGGAAATGAAAAGATTTGCTCAAAGTCAATAAGAATGAGTTAGTTTCAAAATAGGCTAGAATAGAATCCTAGTCTCTGGAATATCAAGGCCTCTCCCCATAGGCTACACTCTTTTTCAATGAATGAAGGAAATAAAATTACATTTATTAAGTACTTATGCTATGTGTTGGGGAAACAAATCAAGCAGCAATTTGGATATTAATGAAATAGAGACATTAAGGCATGGTGGAAAGAAGTTGAGACTAGCAGCTAAGTGAAAAACTATATTCCAACCCCCGGACTATCATAAACTAATTAGATGATGTGGGGAAACTCCATTTTGAACTTCTTGGCCGCTCATGTTCTTTACTCACTTTCTGCACTGGATTTGAACAACAGAATAATTCATTTTTCCTTCTTTTTTTATTATATTTTTGCAAGGCAAATGGGGTTAAGTGGCTTGCCCAAGGCCACACAGCTAGGTAATTATTAAGTGTCTTAGACCGGATTTGAACTCAGGTACTCCTGACTCCAGGGTCAGTGCTCTATCCACTGCCCCACCTAGCTGCCCCAGCACCACCTAGACACCCCACAACAGAATAATTCAAAGATCCTTTCCAATGAAAAAGGGAGAGCAAACATTTCATTGCTGCCATCTTTGGACCTCAGCCTCTAGTTGATGGCCTTGCCAGTTTTTACCTCTGAATCTGTCCCATTGTAAGTATCTCCAAGGATTACTAAGAATTCATATTTAAAGTTTGATTAGAATCTTAATGACCAGTAATTATTCTGACCAACAGTTAAGGCTGTTCTAAGCTCCCTTGAATCCTTCAACAACCCCTCCCTTATTCCTGGTATGTCACCTCTGATTCTCTGTATAAATCCCACAGAAATCCACAAAGAGGGATATAAGGGGATGGGCCAAAGAGATTCTATTTCTGTTAGATCCACTGACTGATTTCTTTCCTAGGTTTTTAGGGAAGGGCATGTTTCTACTGCCATTTTAGCAGCATAGAGACCTCTACTCCACCCAGAAAGAGCCAAAGGATTGGGCAACAAGTTCTCATCTCCACAACTCTGGGCAGGGATCCCAGGGAAGCTAAGCATCCTGCCCAAAGCCACACAGTCTAACAAAATCATAGGTTGAGTCAAGAGTAGAAATCAAATGACCCAAGGCCCATTCCTGAACTCTTCCACCTCCATACTCCTTCTGTACTATTGCCTCCTGGGTTCTTCAAAATACTTTAATAAAAAGTATAGTGGAAAGGCAAGAAAGGGTGATGTTCATGCCAGGGTCAAGCTCCAACTTGACTTATTCATCTACTTTTATTGATATTTTGGTTTTTGTACCCAGGGACTCTGAAATCATTGATCAAGAACTAGGTTGAGGTAAAGGATTAGGGATAAAGGGCAGGTTATCTCTAGTTTGTGAGAGACAAGGGAGATATGGATCTGAGGGTCTCAGAGAACAAAGGGGGCTTAGAAATGTCCACAATATCTCAATCATACCTCATCACAACTCTGAGATTTCTTTAGACTGTGGTTTCCTTCTCATCTTGAAACCTAGTATTCCAATGAAGAGCTCTGTGAGGAAATTTTAAGAACTGGATGGGCTTAGAAGGGATGGAAACCAGAGGCTGAAGCTGAGGGAGTAGGAAGAGGGAGAAAAGAAACCTCTTGTTGGTGGTTCAGGATGGAATCTCATATCAAAGGAACCAGGAATCTTGAACAAATATAAACCCAAAGGGAGACAAAATACATGAGTCACAGTCTTGACCCAGTTCTAAAATCCCTCTTACTCTCTCTTACCCAGGGGGCAGCTAGGTGGCACAGAGGATAGAGCACCAGCCTTGGAATCAGGAGGACCTGAGTTCATATTTGGCCTCAGACACTCAATACTTACCTAGTTGTGTGACCTTAGGCAAGTCACTTAATCCCATTGCCTTGAAAAACAAAAACAAAAAAAAGAATACCGAAGTCCAGAGTACTCAAGAGATTTGTCTAAATAGTTCCCAGCCAGCTAGGGCTGGCACTCAGGACTCCTAATCTCCAAGTTTGATGTTCTTTCCCACTATACTGGGGATTCAACAAGAAGGTGAGCCACAGGAAATGGCACTGATTTTATTTTGCCTTGGACATTTATAACCTGCAGACTTATCCAAACCAAGTCTATATAGAGAAAGGTTTCTTAACCTGGGGTCCACAGGTGCTGCTCCTTCCCCTTCTACCCCTAAGGTCTTTGGATAATTTGGTATGTGTGTTGGGTGGTATCTGTGAACTTGAGTAGGGAATATTTACATCTTTATTTCAATGTAATTGGCTTCCTTCATCATCCTATTTTATTTTGTGCATTTAAAAACATTGAGAAGGCCTCCCAAACTGGAGGTCTGATGACCATATGGTGCCATGACAAAGAAGTTTATTAGTCCTTGATTAGAAGTCAATTATTTTTGTTGTTATTATTATTAGATTATCATATTTTACATGTTATAATTATTAGTCATAAAAGGTTAGGGATAAATCGATGCTAGAGTAGTTAGAGTAGCTTTATACATAGTCAGAGTTAGGTTTAATTTATCATCCTGAAGCTTGACAGAAGAAGCTATTAAATCAACTTCCTAGCTTTAGTTTGTCTTCTAAATGACAGCTGCTGAAATTCCTTCCAAATGGGAGCTATTCAAAAAGTTCCCCTCTAGGAATTTTTGGAATTCAGAATTTCCTATGAGACACCAATATTCTCTATAGCTAGCAAGGCAAGATGCTGTGACAAGTACATAGTGCCAGACCTTAGGTACTGGTAGATGTGGTGTTAGAGGAAGAAACCAGGTGAGCAGGTAAGCTCTAGCAGACAGGTTCTATGGTTCATCAACAGTATGGCCTGCCCATCTGAGGTTTCTGTTCCCATAGCCCCCACCCTATAAGGAACCTTCTGCATAACAGTATGGTTACAAAAGAATCCATGCCTTCAGTCACTCTTGTCACACAAGGATCATCTTCCTTTGATGACATTTGGAGAGACTATCCTGTTCAGTAGCTTACTGTGGCTTACTATTACCACTTGAAGCCAATCCAAATTCAGAGTTTTATTTATTTATTTCAAAAATCAGCTTCTTCCCTCAGACTTTCCATCAATTTCATTTTCCTCATTCAGGCTTTATGCTCCAGCTAGGCAAACATCACTTCATTTTGATTGAGCTTTTGAATTGATCATTTACCTCACCTGAGACATCCTCCCTCTTCTTCTCTCCTCAGTCCTATCTATTCCCTTTTTTTTTCAAATTTTCTTCTAAGGAAGCATTGTGTGATAGAAATAATGCATTAAGAGCCATTAAGAAAGGCATTAAGAAAAAGTCAAAATTTTGCATCATTTCCACCTAGAGCAATAAGGATTCCTGTGGACCGCATATTGACTTTGAAAACCACATATTAACATTATCTATATTGTGTTATCTTTATTGTGTTAAATATCTCCCAATTATATTTTAATATAGTTCGGAAGTCTGGTGGGCATTATACACACATCTGACACCTCTGCTAGGACACAAACTTGTTTTAACATTAACCATTTGGGTTATTCCCTTGCCCCCAGTACTGAAATAAGATTTCTTTCAATTTCTGAAAACAAGTCAAATTAACTAAAATTGCCCTCTACAAAAGTATCACATTTCTTACACTTAAGACTTACATTGGCAATTAGATTAAGAATAGGTAAACCACAGTAAATGTTCAGACATAAAAAGAAATGACTGATTTGTGATATTTTCTTCACAAGATGACTTCACTTATGCCCTTCCTCATGGGACGTACTATATATAGTCAATTTTTTATTTATCTTTACCACTCTACTATATTGTACACTCTAGGTAGACTTGGGGGGGGGGGGGGGAGAAGGCAGCTAGGCAGCACCACAATGTATAGAGTACTCAGCCTGGAGTCAGGAAGACTCATCTTCCTCTGGCCTCAGATACTAACTGTGTGAACCTGGCCAAGTCACTTAACCCTGTTAGCTTCAGTTTCCTCATCTGGAAAATGAGTTGGAAAAGAAAATGGCAAACCACTGCAGTATCTTTGTAAGAAAACCCTAAAAGAAGTCACAAAGAATTGGACATGACTGAACAATAAAAGAAGGCTGAGATTATATGTTTTTTTTACTTTTGATCCCTTACTTAGCACTGTGTCTTGAATATAATTTAAGAAATGCTTTTTTGAATGAATCTTAGTGAAATTAATCCTAATCACCAAACATTTACTTTGTATAATCTCTCTGAGACTCACTTTTCATAGTGCTTTCTATATTCATTCTATATGAGAATGTCCTTCATCTAACTTAGCAGATAAATCTCAGTTATCAAAGGCTAAGAGAGTTGTGACTTAATAATAATAGCTACTATTTGTATAGTACTTTTAGGTTTTCAAAGCACTTTGCAAATATCTCATTTGATCCTTACAACCTTCCTGAGAGGTAGGTGTTATTATGATTCCCCATTGTACAAATGAAGAAACTGAGGCAGGCAGAGGTTAAGTGACTTGCCCTGGGTCACTTAGCAATAAGTTTCTGAGGAAGATTTGAATTCAAGCCTTTCTGGTCCCAGGACCAGCAGCACTCTATGCCACATTGCTTCTTTTATATGTTGTAGTTTGTTGGATAAAAAAGGGAAGGGAATTAAGAGAGTTGGACAAGATTATCTATCTTAATTCCTTCTTGATCTATGATTCTTCTTATTTTTCTATGAACCATTTTCACCTGCCCTACCCCTTCCCATATATCCCTCTATTTCTATCTCTTCTACTTCTTTCCTACTCATAATTTCTAGTATTTCTTCTCCCCCCCTTCATCTAATCATAGTACTAACTGTATCTGGGTGTCCTTTCTCTTATGACTACATGTCCTTCATATCTCTCTGACACTATGGGACTAAAGACTAGGCAAAGAACCCTATTTAGAAAGGCCTGATTGTGATAGATGGCAACTGCCACCTGCTACCAAAACCTTTGGAATAGAATTTATTATGCCTTCTGTTTCTCTCTAAAATAATGGAGAGAACAAGGGATTTTGGAAGCTAAATTTTTCTCCCACCATCCCATTCTCTGGGAATCCTGAAATGACTTTTTAATTCAGGTTCTTTGAGCCTAGTAGAAGGACTAAGAAAAGTTGGTGCAGTGGAAAGAGTGCCAGGACTATAGGCAGAAATATTTGAATTCAAATCCAGCCTCAGAACTTACCAGATATGTGACCCTGGGTATGTCACTTAATCTCAATTTGTCTCAATCTGTAAAATTCGAATTGTTTGAGGATCAAATGAGATAATATTTTTAAAGCACTTAGCACTTTTGGCCCCGTGGTGTTACATAAATATTAACTATTATTACTCTTATGCCCCAAAGTCATTATTTCCTAATAAAAAACCATCACTCTTTCCATAGCCACTAGCTTACCATGTCTCCTACAAACATGAATTGCCCTCTTGCCTCTAAACTTTCTTTTAGGCTCCTCTGGAGTCCCAGAATTCATTATCTCCAGGATGAATCCTTCTCAACGTTCTTACCATTTCTGAATCCTCTTCTAGGAAACCTCCTCAGGTTGACTGAAAGCTTTGAGGAAGGCTCCAACCCAGTGACTTCCCTGGATCATCCCACTCCTCATTGCAATGACACATTTATTTGTCCCACTTTCTCACCCTTGTCCATCTTGAGTTAATATTTCTTATGCTTAACCCTTTCACTTTTCTATTATGTCTTATAGATGGCATCTGCCACTCACAGATAGATAATAAATAATTGAGAAGGGAAGAAGAAGAGAAGGCTAATTCATCATTGCCCTGGTGATGGTTGTAAAGGAGAAGAAGACTGAGCAAATATCAACCAGAAGATAAGAAAAACTATAACTCAAGTTGCTTGGGCTCCTGTACACTTGGGGGATTGACCAGACTCACCATTGTAAACACGATTGCTCCTAACACAGCATAGATTCCATGGAGCCAGGGTACCTGCCAGGACAGAGAAATAAACTGATTATATGAACTCAAATTACCTTGTATTTACTTTACTGTGTACACATTGAATCCTCATGGGAAAAAATAAACTCCTCCATGCAAAGGATAGAATCATTTTTGGCCTCATATCCCTAGGCTCTGGCAGTACATTACACTGAGCAAACACTTAATAAATGAATAATCAAATGACTCTGGGGAAAGGGTGGGGAGTAGCATTGGATGGAAGGAGCAGAGTGAACAGACAAAAGGAGGATAAGAAAGCTTCAGAAATAGAAGGGCCCTCTGAGATCATTTAGTCTAATACTTATACAAGTAGTTCTCTAGCCCCTACTGGAAGTGATGGAGAACTCATTTCCAGAAGCAGCCCATTTCTTTTAGACATCTTTAATTGACTAAATGGACAGTGAATAGAGCACTATGAAACCATGAATTCAAATCCAGCCTCAGATTCTTACTAGTTGTGTGACCCTAGACAAGTCATTTCATGTTTGCCTCAGTTTCCTCAACTAGAAAATAGAGACAATAGCACCTGTCTCCCAGGGATGTTTATTATTATTATTATTAAACTGTCTCTGATAGACTTTCCTCACTTATACCGAACTAGAATTCTCCTGTCTCTGATAGGAGACTTTCCTCACTTATACCGAACTAGAATTCTCCTGTCTGCAACTTCCACTGGGAGGTAAAAACAACAAATAACTTCTTCTTGGTTCTCTTTTTCCTAGGTGATTGAAATATTCAAAATTTTGCCTTGTTTAACCTTTCCTAAAGATGAAGCCACCAGGAAAGACTTATCTATCACCTTAAAATCCCTGCTGCCCAATGAATTCTGTAATCAGGAGAAGTGAAAAGGTTGAATACTACACATTTGAGCTTATTGGTCTCTGGAAAATGGAGAATTGACTGCCTTGGGATCCATCAGAGTCTGAATTCCTCTCCTTTCAACATGCAACTCCAGAATCAGGCAGCATTTGATGGTACTGACAAGCACAATTCATCCCGCATAACATACACAGTCTCCATCTTCCCTCTCCTATCTTCAATTTTTTTTCCCAAGTACCCTGTTCCCTAACCTGGGAACACTTCTCTTCCAACTTGTTTCATACTTCCCCTAGTTAATTAACAATAAGCATCCTCACTTTCTTTCCTGGAATCCTTTCCAGATTAACTCTAATTGTTTTCACTCATGGTCCATCTGCTTGAATGTAGAACTTACATTTATTTCTCTGTGTCTGTTTTCTCTGAGGGTACCATTGTCTTCATCAGACTTGGGAGTTCTCAGATGGCAAGTACTGGATATGCTTCCCCCCACCCCTCCTTCCTCTTTCCATCTCTGCATTGTTAAGATGGTGGAGAGGGGGCTGGGAAGGGGAGGAAAGACTGGATGAGGGTTTTAGAGAATAGGAGGGAGGGGTTGATTTCTTAAGGTCCTTGCTAGATAACTGTAAGAGATTAGGACTGGCTGTACATGAAGTCTTCCCTCAGCTCCACATTTGAAAGAAACAGTTACATGTTATTTCTAACAGAGTTAGATTCTCCTTTGCCCTAATCACATTCTTTATTGTATCTAACTTTTTTGTGTACAGGTCGTCTCATTTTTTCATCTTTGTATCATGAACTAGAACAAAATAGGAACTTAAAAAGATTCCACAACTTAAAATAGAATGAAGGGGTAGAGAATAGAATGCAGTCACTGGAAGGAACCTTAGAGATCATTGATCTATCTTTCATTTTTATGTATGAGGAAACTGAGGTTGTGACTTGTCCAATGGTGTTAGGTTTTCTGAATCCAAATACTTTGCTTCCTCCTAACTATCTTCCCCACCAGGAATCTCAGTGTAGGGAATATTCTACAGGACCTGCATTCCTTTCATCTCCTTCCTCCAACCATCCTGAGCTCCCCACAACTAAAGACTTCCTAAGGAGGCAATATCCAACCCCCTAGTGGAATCTAGTCTGTAATAAATGTCACTTCTGCCCCAGGCTTCTCAAGAAGCTGTACAGATTCTTGGAAACACAAAAGACCTGCTTGACCAACTAAGGTCAACAATCAACTCCTAGATGCTATGAGGGCCCCTTCCTGTCACTCCCACCCCTCTGCCCTCAGGGGCCCTGGTCTAGCTCTGGCCTCTCCCTTGATCAACAGGATCCAGGGAACAGCCAAGAAAATATTGGGGGCTCTGATTTATTGAAGCTGACTTTGATTTGGGGGATGTGGATGAAAGAGACAAGGTTAGTGTTCTAACTTGATCCCTCCCTTCACTTTGATTCCTCCTGATGACTCCCCCTTTTCTCCCAACCCTTCTTTTGGTGGTAGGAGCACACCCATGTTTGGATACAGCTAGAGGCTGGGGGATAAGGATGCTGTGACTACTGCCAATATGACCTCTCCCTCAAGTTCTTATTGCCAAAGCTGAAGAGCAGCCAAGGATGGGATGGGGGCAGGGAAAGCAAAGGAGATAGAGACACTTATGTGGAGCTTTCCAGTTCAGTATCCTGGGGACTATGGTATTTAAACCCCAAGCTACACCCATTCTTCTAATCCTATTCTTTCCTCTCCTTGCTCAACAACAACAATGGTCATGGAGGGTCATAGTATCCCTTCTCTTGCTCTGACTTGACTCTTCAGTGGCAGTTTTACTCTAAAAGACTGAGGATTTTACAGTCCCAATCGATGGATCCTCCCCATCCCAATGAAATTCCCTGCCCCCCAAAACAATCCTTTTTTTTTAACATTTTATTTAAGGCAATGGGGTTAAGTGACTTGCCCAAGATCACACAACTAAATAATCATTAAGTGTCTGAGGCTGGATTTGAATTCAGGTTCTCCTGAATCCAGGGCCGGTGCTCTATCCACTGCGTCACTCAGCTAGCCCCCTAAACAATCCTTTTGTATGAGTTCTTATACAGATATGCCAATCCTTGTTCTATGTCTATTTGATCTCCATTTGACCCCAGAATCTCCCATTTTGGATATCTAAGCAATGCCTAGCTTGCCTTCCAGATGACCACCTCCCCACCCCCAGTCCAATCTATTCTCACTGTGGTTTCAATTTTTCTCCTCCCAACCCTCCATGCATGAGAAACGTGAAACCGGATGTCAGCTGAGGAGTCAAGCAGGTGCTGTATCTGCCAAATAAAAGCTACCTTGTTTGCCCATGGTCTTTAACTTCCAGTCCTGCCAGTACACATGGTACTCACTGCCAAGCCCAGGGTAGGGCTGCAGGGTGATGACATAACTACCTTCTAACTAGTATAACTGTCACTCCCAGGTCTTGTCTTCCCTTCCCCCTTGTTCCCACCTACTGTCCTCAGTGCCCCTGATCTGGGCTTAGCTGTGCAATATCCCTGCCTGGAGGTCCAGGGCAGAGTAGGCACATACAGATCCCCAGCAGGGACTTGCCTGACTTCTTGTTGGTTTCAAGACCCCAGGACAGAGGGGAGGAAGAGGAGAAGAGAAAGCCTGAGCAGAGAGATGTGGGATTGGGGGTTTGTGGAGGGAAGGTGACTCACATATTGGAAGGGAAGTATGATGGCCAGAAGGATCCCACTGAAGAACATAACCATGAGAAGTACAAAGAGGATGCCTTGGCAGGATGTGAAATCAAACTGTGGGAGAGAGAAGCCAGGAGAGGAGCATCAGTTTGGAGTCCCTCTCACTTCCATAGACTCAATAGCCTTTGTCTACTTTCCAGATCTTGCTATAAACTACCCTTTTCTTTCAGTCCTCTATCCAACTATAGATGTGGACCCCAAATCATCCCTTCTCTTGATCTCCTGTTTCCAGATAGCCCCAACCCTGCAGATTCCCACCCAGACTGTGGTCTCCCCTTCCCCATCCACTTGGGGTTCTATGGCTAACCTTGGTCTGGAAGCTGAACAGAGTCACAGAGAGGCAGACCAGGGCAGTAATCCCCAGACACAGAAGCACAGACTTGGTATTGTAGTAACTGTGGGGGTAAGAATCATTGTTAGCTAGGCAGGCAGGACCTGGTTCCCAGGACTAGGCCATCTTGCTTGAGACCTCACCTAATGGAGTTCACCTGAATCTTACTAACTCCTACCCTTATACCTTCTCCTGAGAGGAGTCTGGAAGCCTTTGCTCAACTACCTCTTTTCCCAGCCTGAATCAGTATAGAAGACAGGAGATGTTCCTAGCACTCAGTTTTACCAGGGAAGTCCCTAGGAGAGTCACCTGATGGCAAATTGGCCCCTGTGCCTAAACATCAGCCATTTAATTTTGGAACATAGGTAAAAGCTAGTGAAAAGTGACCCTCAAGGACCACTCTTTCAAGGAGTCACAAAGGAGCAAGATATAGCTAAAGAGAGAGTGTACAACAGGGTTTGTGTGTGAATGGGTATATATGGAATTTTGCCTTGGTGTCATTAGGAAATTTAGGGAATGATTGCACAGGCACATAAACTACTTGGTAGAGAGACATGAAACTGATTTTATTTGTCTCTGGTTGCCCTCTCCCTTCTTAGAAAGTATCGATATAGGCAGTTGTAAATTGAGAAATCAGTTTATAAAAGGTAGGCCAGGTTTCTCTATTTCCCAGAATTATAATTCAAGTATCTAAGTGTCCTAGAATCCTCTGCCTTTTCCCTTTTCATTACCTGGACAGCATCCCAGTGAGGTAGGCCATAGACAGGGTCTGCAATGAAAAACAAATTAGCAGGGAAGCACCCCCCCCACAAAGTTTAGACTTTTAGGACTCGAGATCCTTTAATTTGAGTTACATTACTCACAGAGTCACTTGGGTCTTGTCCCTCACTCTTTCTTCCCACCATTATTACTGTCCCCACCCCCTAATCCCATTCACTAGTCCTCAGGAGGGATGGATGTCATCAATCTTTGACCAGGGTCAGGACTTAATCCTGGAAACTTTACTCAGTAGTCTGGGAACTGACTTATCCAGTCAAAAGTTCCAGTATAACTGGTGGTCAGAGGTGGAAGACAAAGACATTGATCCTATTTGAAAGCTGCCTCAGGAGACAGATCCAAAACGAACCTCCAGGAACTGATATCATTTGCCTAGGTGTTTTCTTCTTATTATCATCTTGTTTCTGCTTCCCAGTCCATCCCAACTTAAATCTATGTTCCTCACCCCCAATCCAGACCCTATCACTCTTCTTGCCATATCTACCTTAAATCCAAAGTCCCTCTTGAGATTATTTATTTTATAAACCACTGGATAAAAGATTGGAAAGGAGGCACAAGGACCTGTGTGTATTTATATATGTGTCTATATGGTGCAGAGGATGGTAGGAATTGTGGAGTTTTTTTTCCTTAAAGAATAATCAAGATAACAATAGTTCTATTCCCAAAGAATCATAAAGGACACCCCAATCTAAAGACCTCTTAAAATCTAAATCCATTCCCCTGAGAGGAAATATTCTGGCCCTGCTGGGCTCCTACTCCTAAATTTTAGACTTAAAAACCTCAGAGAGATGTGTCTGAGACTTGATCAGACCTTGTCCCAACCTACCCTCAGTCCCTGCTTCCTTACTTACAAAGATGCTCAGGAGAATCAGGTTCCAGGGGAAATATCTCCTGTAATCCAAATCACAGAAATCAGAGTTAGACCTGTGAATTTCCTGTGAATTTCCTCCTCTTTCTTTTCTCTTACTCATATCTCAACTCTGACTCCTAGCTCCTAACTCCTAACTCAACACTCAGTTGAAATTGCTATCTCCAAAATTATCAATGGTCACTTTTAGAAATCTTTTAAAAATATCATCTGGAATTTGATAATAACAACAAATATGAACATTTATATGTATAAGGAAAAAAAGAAAAACTATATATGAAACTACAAATCTCTATTTTGGACAGCTTGGTTTTTAAAGAATTTTCAATAACTTCTACTCCTAAGTGTTAAAGTTATCCTGCTTGTACATCATCCTCCAATCTTCCTTCTGTCATTTTTTATACATTTAAAAAATACTTCAATGACCCCTTTTTTCTTACTTGTCTTTTTTTGACATTATCATTACTCTCATTCCTCTCATACACACCTCCAATTTTAAAATAAAAACCCTTTCTTTTAATGAATGAACAGAATCAGCAAAATAAATCTCCATGTTGATGTTGCTTGAAAATATATGTCTGACTTTACACTTCTAATTTATCAACTCTGTCAGAAGAGGAATGGCATATTTCATCATTGATCCTCGGGAGTTAGGATTAGACACTGTATCAATCAAAGTCCAACAATCACTTAGTTGCCATATCTTTTCTCAGTTCTCTTTCTTTTAGACTTTTGAGTAACAACCACCACTCTCCATCTGATACTCTTCTCTAGGTTTTTGTAACACTGCCTTCACTTGGTTTTCTTTCTACCTGCCTGATCACTTATCAGTCTTATTTGCTGGAGAAACTCCATATCACATCCTCTAATTATATACATACTCCAGTTATAATCTGGTTTTCTTTTCCATATATCTATATTCTCACCTAATGATCTCATCAATTCCTCTGGATTCAATTATCATCTATCCCTATGCACATGACTATCCATAGATCTATCTGTCTGTCTGTCTGTCCATCTGTCATTTATCTATCTCCCTAATCTTTATTTTGCTCTCCAGTCTCATATAACCATCTGCCTGTTGGATATTTCCAATTCGATATCCTATAGGCATCTCATATTCTATAAGGCAAAAACTGAACTTCTCCTTTAAACCCTTTCCTCTTCCTGACTTCCCTGTTTCTGTCAAAGACATCATCATCATCATCATTCTTCCAGGCTACAAGGTTACAACTTTGGTATTATCCTTGATTTTTCCCTCTTGCTTTCCCTCAGCTCACATATACATTCAGTTACCAAATCTTTTAATTTTTGCCTTGCTAAGACTTGGTATCTTCCCCCTTCTTTCCACTCACATTGCCACCATCATTAGTTCAGGCCCATGGACTACTCCAAGAGCCTCATAATTGGTTTCCTGCCTCTTCTTTCTCCAATCTATCCTCCATATAGTCAACCACCAAAGTGATCTTCCTTAAATAAAGTATAAGTCACTCCCTTATTCTTTCCACTCATTTTTTTTTATTTTTTAGGTTTTTGCAAGGCAAATGGGGTTAAGTGGCTTGCCCAAGGCCACACAGCTAGGTAATTATTAAGTGTCTGAGGTCAGATTTGAACTCAGGTACTCCTGACTCCAGGGCCAGTGCTCTATCCACCGTACCACTTAGCCACTCCACTCCCTTATTCTTTAAACTCTGGTTGTCATATATTGCCTCTAGGATCGATTCAAAACTTCTATGGCATTTAATCCCTTCCCTTGTCACAATCTACCTTTCCAACCATATTGTCTATTACTGCCCTCCACTCACTCTGTGATCTAGTCAAACTAGAGTTCTTAGTTTTCTCATGTGAAATTTTATCTCCCATCTCTCTGGCTGTCTCCCATGCCTAGAAATAATTCCCTTCTCACTTCTGCTTTGTAAAATCCATTATTTCCTTTAAAACTCAAGTACCACCTTACAAAGAAAATTCTTCTAACCTTAGCTGCTAGTGCCTCCCCCCATTGCCTTTTTATTTTGTATATACCACTCATATGTATAATACATATTTTAACTTGTATGTGTATATGTGTATGTATAGGATATCTTCTTCCACAGAAGGTAGATTCTCTGAGGGCAGAGTATTTCATTTTTTTTAGTTATTACAAGGCAAATGGGGTTAAGTGGCTTGCCCAAGGCCATACAGCTAGGTAATTATTAAGTGTCTGAGGCCGGATTTGAACTCAGGTACTCCTGACTCCAGGGCCAGTGCTCTAATCACTGTGCCACCTAGCCACCCCAGAGTATTTCATTTTTGTCATGGAATCCCCAATAACCCAGTTCCTGGCTCCTAGTAGGTGTTTCATAAATGACTTTTGACTGATTATACCAGAAGGCTAGATCCCTCCTTCTTCCTTCATTTTCTAAAGACTTCCCCCCTTTCCTCTTCTCCCTCTCAAGACTATATAAAGACAGGGAAAAAGCAGACCTTGAGGGCAGCTAGGTGTGCAGTGAATAGAGACCTTTCCCTGGAGTCAGAAGGACCTGAGTTCAAATTTGGCCTCAGACACTTAATAATTACCTAGTTGTGTGGCCTTGGGAAAGTCACTTAACCCCATTGCCTTGCAGAAGAAGAAGAAGAAGAAGAAGAAGAAGAAGAAGAAGAAGAAGAAGAAGAGCAGATCTTGATGGAGACAGGACAACTGGCTCTTCACACAATACATGGAACCCCCTGGGGTTCCAAATCTCAACTTCCTACTCTACATCCTTGTAGATTGGCTGCCCCAACTTCCTACTCTACAGCCTTGTAGATTGGCTGCCCCCTAAATGACCATACCTTGGTCCAGAACAGCAGGCCAGGATTAGATAAGTCATGAAGAACACAGCACTGAGGGAAAGAAAACATACAAAGCATTAGGCATTTGTTCATCCAGAGCTGGAAAAATGAAGAAGTTTCCCTTCCTTCCCCAAGCCATCCCATCCCCAAGAGGGACTACTTTGGTAGAATTAAGAGAACCGTGTCAGTGAAAAAAAACTCAAGAACAGATTCTTGACTATAGGGAAAGTTTGATATTATAGCATTTAAAGGTAGAAGGGACTGTAGAGATTTTCTAATTCACTATTCACCCTTTAATTATTAATTATTAGGTAACTGACACACAGAGAGAGGAGGTATATCATTTTTATAACATTAAGCAGCAGAACTAGTTTCAAATCTAGGGCTCTTTCCACTATACCATGGTGCCGCTCATGACTTCCATGTAATTCAATTTAATAAGTATTTATTAAGGACCTACTAGTGAGAGGCACTAACCCCTGTACTCAGTGGGGCTTATATTCTGCTGGATGAGGGAGGGTGGTAGGAGGAGGAGGTAGAATAAGTAAGATAGGTAAAAGTAAGTAGAGTAAAGTTAAGTAAATACAAGAGAATTTAAGGCCAGAGGAAGTGAAAATTTTGAGACTGGGGGTGCAGCAGCCTCTGGAAAGGCTTTCTCAATAAGATGGCACCTGAGCTGAGCCTTGCATAAAGGACCAAGACAGCAGAGTTGAGGAGAGGGTGCTTTCCAAGGGTGTAGGGATCAGTCTCTTCCAAGGCACTAAATCAGAGGATGGAATACTGAGCTCAGAGAACACCTGGGAGACTAGGTTGACTTGAGGGTAGGGTGTATAGGAGTCTGTAGTCTATGTATGGGGATTCTAGGGAGTTACAGAAGGCTTTTGACTTGGAGAGTGATATGCTCATTCCTGTGCTTTGGATGATTATTTTGATCTCTGGAGAGGGGGAACAATTGGAAGCAGGGGGACTAATTAGGAGGTTTCTAGAATACTCCAGAAGACAGGAGGAGCCTAGTGATGAAGGATGCTGAAGAGATAGCATCAACTAGATGTGGATACTGACTGGATAGGATACAGAAGGGATATTGAAGAATCAAGTATGGCCTTTCAAACTTGGAGAATTGGGGAATAAAAGGGAATAAGTGTTTATGAAGTAACTACTCTGGGCCATTTACTGTAGGTACTAAGCACTTTTTACATTTGATACTTTTACCTCTGCCAAGTAGGTTGTATTATTATTCCCATTCTACAGTTGAGAAAAGTAGGACAAACAGAAGTTAAGAGACTTGCCCAGGTCCTAAATTAGCAAATTACTGTCTGACTTTGAGCACATCAAACTTCTCAAAAGCACTCTAGCTCCAGATATGTTCACTGGCTGTCTCCCAAGCCTAGAATTCTTTTTAACTCCTGACTTCCATCAAGTTCCAGAAAAATCCTCCTATGGGGATCCTTTTTTGATTCTCTCCTTGGTTTGAACACTTTCCCTCAGTAGATTATCTCCAATTTATCCTGTTTATAACTTGTTTGTGTACATAGTTGTTTGTCTCTCTCATTAGACTATACTCTTAGAGAATTTTGTAATCCCTTTCTTTGTATTCCCAGAGATTAACACAGTGTTTGATACATAGTAGATGCTTAGTAAACTTTTTGACTAACTGAATCAAGGAATGCAGAAATTTGGAGGATAATGAGATTTTGAGGGAAAAATAATGACCAAGATAAGGGTTTAGGAAATGTTGAGTTTGAGATGTTTATGGTATATCCAGGTTGAGATGTCCAATAGGCAATTGGTGATATAGAATTGGAGTTAAGACACTAGTATTAGATACAGAGATTTGGAAGACATTTATAAAGCGGTGATAACTGAACCCGTGGGAGCAGTTATGGGCCAAAGAAGGGTGAAAAGAAGACCTGGATAAGAGACAGAGTTAAAATTGAATATATTAAAAAATAGTTTGAGGACAAGTGTTCTTAACTTTTTTTGTGTGTTTCATGGACCCCTTTGGCAGTCTGGTAAAATGTACAAACCTTTTCTGGAAATCTTTTTAAATGCATAAAACTGCAAATTACAAACAAGTCAATGATATTAAAATACAGTGATTAAAAAACAGTTGGTTGAAATATAGAGCTAGAAGAATTATAATTAGAGAGGGAAATTTTAGAGTCCAAATTAATGGAGGTAATATAAGTTATGAGAAATGGTGTGATCCAAGATATGGCTATCATTGGGAGTAATTTAAATAGAGTGAAAATGTAGGAATTGAAGAATTAGATTATCTGTCTGTCTGGGACATTTGAAGGATCATTAACATGTATACTGAGGGCAGGGGATGGGGTAGAAAATAAGTTAAATGCCCAATTTCTTGAGAAAGGAGGGAGAATGACTTGGAGGGCAGTAGACTGTAGCAACAAGAATACAGACTGAATGGTATAGATGGGGTGGAGCCACCCCCAAAGGAGGAAGGGGGTTGAAGTGAAGGTGACAAAGGGACAGCAGGAAGTGATAGTGAAGAGGAAGTAGTATGACTTTTCTTCCTCATGGCCTGGTGTGTTGGTGAGTATGAAAAAAGGGGGCACTCCACCCTAGAAAGCAGGACCAAGAATGTCACTAGTACTTTCCTAAGGGCATAATAGTAGAGCAAAGCAGAGGAGAAGAATTGGGAAGCAAAAGGTTGCCCCAGAATAATGGCAGGAAGTTTTGATCTGGAAGACTGGTGACTAAATCACAAGGTTTAAGGAAAGAAATAGGTAATTGCAACATAGAATGAGTGTCTCAATCATAACTCCCCCATGCCCTGGGTCTCTAGGTGACAATTAGGTCTAGGGTAGGAACCAGGATGAGAGGACAGAAGCAGCCTAGTCTGAGTATAGTCCCTAGTACCTAGATCCTGATTAAGAGTTAGAAGCTCAGTTTTCCCTTGGTTTCCAAATGAGAAAATTGAAGTCCACTGAGGTTAAATGACTGGTCCAAGGTCACACAAGAAGTAGGAAAACTGGGGATTTGAATCTAGATTCTCTGTCTCCAAATCTGATTTTTTTTTCATTATTCTCTACTACTTCATTTATGCTTTGAGGAATCTTCCACCAACATGCAGGTGATATTTGATGCTGTGGGACTGGAGAATGCCAAAAGAAAAAGTATTGAAAGACAAAGAGCCTGTGGGTAGAACCTTCAAGGATACCTACATTTAAAAGGAAGAAGAATCTATGAAAGATGCTGAGGAGTAGGAAAAGAATTGGAATACTGCAATACTATGGAAGGCAAGGGAGGATGCTGTGGAGGGACCTCTCAACAATTTTTCTCTTATCCAAAAGGCTGGGTTGTTGTTGGACTGACCTGACTCTCTTCCACTTTTTTTTCCAGCTTTTCATAACTCTTCAGGGCTTGCTCGGGTGGGGAGAGAAATTACAGAGAAAGATGGCAATTGGGAAAAGTCATGCCAGCTGACTGGGGCTTTGGGAGTCCAAGGTGTCATTCCTCAAAATAAGGAGATGAAGAGAGATGGAGAGGCTGAGTTGCGAAGGAGGCAAGAAGAAGGAGGGTGATGGGAGTTTTAGGCTGAGTCTCTGAGCCCCAGGATTGTTAACAAACTGTCAGGAAAGGAAAAGTTTGACTCCCCTGAGGCCAGCAAGCAAACCAAGGCAGCTAAGGTTCCTTTGTTAGTGAAACTCAACTCTCAGTGGAGGGTCCTGAGCATTCTCAGCAAAGCAAGATCATCAGAAACACATCCCAGGAACTCAGACATGGAAAGCAAAGAAGGAAGAATAGTCTAACAGGGTTCCAGACAACTTTGTTGTGGCTTGAGAAAACTGAATTAAAACAGAACTCTGGGAAAGCTAGCCAGGAAAGGCTGCCTGGAGGGGTTGGGGAGAAAGCCTTGGATGGCAACTCTAGCTTTGGGCCAACACAAATAAAACTAATACTCCTTTTTCAGTTCTGATTTTTCTCCTTTTTTCCCTCCCTATCCCATCTTTTCTTTTCTTTTTTTTTTGGTGAGATAATCAGGGTCAGGTTACATGCCCATAGTAACAGAGTGTAAGTGTCTGAGGCTGGATCTGAACTCAGGTCCTCCTGACTTTAGGGCTGGTGCTCTATCTACTGCCCACCTAGCTGCTCCTTCCTACACTCATCTTAAAAAAAAATCAAATGAACAAAAAAACATGATTAACATCCAGCACCCCGCTTTGAAGCCAGAAGAAGTTTCTGCAGTAAAGTGTGGAGAAATTTCTCTCTCACTCAGTCTGCAATGGCACATGACTTTCTCCAGGTTATACCCTTTCCCTAATCCCATTCCCAGGTTTCTTTCATGGTCCCCTTTCACCTAACCAAGTTGGATTAGAGAAGCCCAATTGGAGCTGACAGAAATTCCCATAGTAACTCATGTAGAAGAGCCCTGAGAGCTAGGGCAAAGACACTGCATTTCTCATTAGGCCTGATGCTTCATTTCCATGCAGCCCTGGTTATGTGGGCCAAAGCTTATTTTCCAGACTGATCCAGTACAGGATGCTGCACATGACAAGGGAACCATGCCAACCAGCCAGGCTGCTGGTCCCAGGGAGACCTCATTAGTTTGGAAGCACATGCAGGAGGGGATTAACGCTTAGGGCCCAGTCCTTCCCTCCACACACTGCCCCCCCCCCCCCAGCATCTCCCTGATGTGATATTTCTTCCAAATCCTGCTCCTTTAAGAGAGGTCAAACAGCTGGAATGAGGGAGCATCTGTAGTCTGGGTTTCATTCTAGTCCTCTTGGGGGTAGGGGGGACAAAGTTCTAGTTACTTTAAAACTCTTGGGAGCAGATGGCTCCGAACCCTTAACCTGGATTTCATTTCTTTTTGTTTTGTTTTGCTTTTAGGTTTTTGCATGGCTTGCCCAAGGCCACACAGCTAGGTAATTATTAAGTATCTGAGGCCAGATTTGAATTCAGGTACTTATGACTCCAAGGCTGGTGCTCCATCCACTATACCACCTAGCCTCCCTGAGTCCATTTCTTTTTAAAAATATTTTAAAGCTATATTTCAATATTATTGGGTTCCTTTGCAATTTTTTTGCATTTTTGCAAAAAATTCACAAAAAATTAGCATTTTGCATTTTTCTTATGCATAAAAAAATTCTTCTGACAATTGGGGAATGGCTTAGCAAACTAGTGTATATATATATATATATATATGTCATGGAACACTATTGTTCTATTAGAAACCAGGAGGGATGGGAATTCAGGGAAGCCTGGAGGGATTTACATGAACTGATGCTGAGTGAGACAAGTAGAACCAGAAAAACACTGTACATCCTAACAGCAACATGGGGGTGATGATCATCCTTGATGGACTCGTTCATTCAATCAGTGCAACAAACAGGGACAATTTGGGGCTGTCTGTGATGGAGAATACCATCTGTATCCAGAGAAAGAACTGTGGAGTTTGAACAAAGACCAAGGACTATTACCTTTAATTTAGAAAAAAAAAACCTGATGTGTTATTGTCTGATCTCTTTTACTTTACTCATGCTTCTTCCTTAAGGATATGATTTCTCTCTCATCACATTCAATTTGGATCAGTGTATACCATGGAAACAATGTACTGGCAAATTGCCTTCTGTGGGGGGGGGGGAGTAAGATTACGGGGAAAATTGTAAAACTCAAAATAAATAAAATATAAGGGAAAAAAAATTCTTCTAAGAAGGTCTCACAGACTTCTGCCAAAATGCTTCAGAACATAAAAAGGTTAAGAATCCTTGGTCTTGAAAGATTTTTTTTATCATCTCTCAGTTGAATGTTCTTGCCTCTCATGTACTTTGCCACTATTTTCAGAGGTCAGTTTGGAATGGGATTTACAATTTGTTCCCAAAAGAGTTACTCAACTAGGGTTCTATCTTTGTGTCAATTTCCCAAAGGAGGAGTGTGACAAGGAAGTAATAACACACACCCTGAAAAATGGAGGACACTGAAGAATTAAGACCAAATTTCTCAGTCAAAAGGTTTTCCATAATCCACTCCCAATTTGCCAATGAGTTACTCTCCACATAAATTAGCTCAATGTGGCATAGTGTAAAGAGCTATTCTTCTGAGTCAGAGAACCTGAATTCAAGACCTACTCTTATCACTGAATTATAAAACCCTGGACAAGGAGTTAAATCTTTACTTGCCTCAGTTTACTCAACTGAGTTGAGTAACTGAGGATCATAGAAGTATCACTTCCCAGGGTTGCTGTGATGATCGAAATATTTGTAAAGCATTGGCACATAATAGGCACTCAATTAAAGTCTGTTCCCTCTCCATGTAAGATCAGGGAAGTGACTTGTCCAGAGTCACACAGCTAGTAATCACCTGAGGTCAGATTTGAATTTCAGTCTTTGAATATAGGCATGCCATCCACTGTACCATCTAGCTAATTTAGTTTCCACATGGGTAAAAAGAAGGCAGTTGGACTAAATAAACTTTTCCCACTCTAAATCTATGATCCTGTCAATTCTGAGTTCCATTCAGACTGATCCATTCACTGAAGCCTGAATAGACTGTAAGAATTCCAATCTTAGTGCCTTTGATCCTCTGCCTGGAATATGCTTCCCAACCTCTTTCCCCTGACTCTTCTTCAGTACCATTTTCCTTCAGGAAGTCTTCCCTAACCCCACTGCTCCCCCCCTTCTTCCTATGAACTCCCATAGCTTTCAATATAATTTGGCACTAATCAAATATTCCCTTGTATTACTAGTTATCTCTTTCCATGTGATTTGTTTCCCCCAACAATATTTAAAGCTTATAAAAGATAGTAATGACCCCTGTCAGATCATCCACAGCCCTAGCAGATATATTCAGTAAATAATTCTAGAATGATAAGATCATGGCCCAGGGCAGTTCTGTTCTGAGGTTTTACCCTCATGCCACCTCCCTCACTCAATCAGCTCCCCAGCTCTAGAAACTCTCAGAGGCTAAATTTACATAAGCAAATTGTTCAGACAGTTCAGGCAACAGCACAATCTCAAGCTACCATAACTGAGGCTAGAGTGTGTATTTTTTAGCTGGAATTATCCTGACCTTTCATGGTCACCTGCTTAGACATGGCCAAAATTACTCAACTGATCCAAATCCATTCCCCTTATTTAACCCATTTGCTTCTTAGAGGGTTAGGGGTACCAGGATATCTTTGATTTGTTTGGAAAACTAAGTGGGTTGTCAGCAAAGGGATTATTCCCCCAAATTACCACCACTGTTCAGCATTCTTTTTCCCAACCTGGAGTCTCTGACCAAGGTTTCCTTCTTTAAGTGAATCTCACACAGTTCTCCCTTTCTTAAGTAAATGATAATCCCCAAGGAGTAAAGTCTAGCTATGGTTAACATCTAAGCACTATAGAAATGTGATTTATCATGGTGGAGAAGCAGGTGAAGGAGATTCCCAGAACAATGCCTCTCTTCAACTGGCAGTCACTCAGGGATAGGGAGACACTCTAAATTCCAGACACCTAGATTGCCCTGGGATGCTCATTGAAAAAAAATATTTTTTGGGGGGGGGGCTGTTGTATTTTTTCCTTTACCTTTGTGAGGTAGTATGGGATAGTGAAAGGAGTTTTAAATTTGGACTAGGCAGATTTAGTTTCAAATTTGGCTCTGACCCTTATTACCTCTGTGACTTTGGACCAGTCATTTGCTCTTTGGGCTTCAGTTTCTTAAAAGGTCACATTCATATTTATTCCCTACATGTTACATTCTTCACCACAGTTAAAACTGAAGAGTTAAAAACATTGTTCTTAATTTCATTTGAATAAAATATGAGCTAATAAAATTATTTGCAAAATATCTTTTTATAAAAAACATGAAAGAAGCTGGCCAATTGATCATAACAAAGATGGACAATGCTCCATAAAAAAAATTGATAAAAGTTTGGAAACCACTTCTCTAAGGTCACCTTCTAGCTCTAATTCCTAGGATTCTACCATTATCAGTGTTGCTGACTTTTAAATTTCTTCCATCAGAATTTCTCTGAGGGCTTTGATTGGTCCAGTCCTCTCTGAGAAAGAGAAGGTCCAGGCCCTCTTGAATGCCAGAGGTCATGGGATATTCCAGAGGATTTGTGTGTATGGGCCCTCATTAGAAGCCTGATCTCAGTGCTGTCTGTCACCTCTGAGTTAATGGGAGGTAGTTAGGGAGTTCCTGGGGGGAAATGGGGTTTCTATGTCTAGATCCCCTGAGAAATGGTTTCCTGCCTGAATCCTGGAGCAGGCTTGTGTATTATACTTACTAGGATGCCCAGTACCAGGCTGGGTTGCTCTGGACATACATCTTGACTGGTTCACTATTGGGGGGGGGCAGGGAGGAGAGAGAGAGAGAGAGAGAGAGAGAGAGAGAGAGAGAGAGAGAGAGAATATGTGTTATATTTCTTTTTTTTTCCTGTTCCAAATCCCATGAAAAAACAAGCATCTATAAAGATCTCCAGATGATATTTCTCAGACCTGGCTCTCCTGTATGAGGAGGACTACTGCTTGAGATACCTAGAGAGGGAAGAAATAAGAAAGCCAGAGTCCTGGATCTGGATCATCTATTTAGGTAATTTGGGGACCAGATGAGATTTTGCCCACATTTTGCTCACAGGCATTTCCCCTTGGACCTCCAAAACACCCAACTCTCTTCCTTTAACAGGAGGAGAGATACACAAAGTTCCTCCCCAGAATGAAATAGAGCCAACTATATATTTTATACCTATCACCTGATTTCTTGCACATCTACCATCTAATCTCTTCAAGGAGACTGCTAGGTAGCACAGTGAGTAGAGTACAGGTTTTGGGGCAGAAACACTTGAGGTCAAATCCTGTCTCTGACATTTACTAGCTAGGTGATCCAGGGCAAGTCAACTAACTTTTGGGGGGGGGGGCATTGCAAGGCAATGGAGTTAAGTGACTTGCTCAAGGTCACACACAGCTAGGTGATTATTATTAAGTGTCTGAGGTAGGATTTGAATTCAGGTCCTCTTGACTCCAGGATTGGTGCCCTATCCACTACACCACCTAGCTGCCCCAATGATTAACTTCTTACAGTCTTAATATCCTTATTTATAAAATGAGGACAGCAGTATCTTTCTTACAAGATTGCTGTTAGGAGGACTCAGTGAAATAATATATATAAACTAATGCTCTTTACTACTTTGTGCATTAGCTCAATAAGCCTATGTACCTGCTCTAGTGGAGCCCAATCAGCAAATATGAGAAATCTTACTTCTTTTTTTTTAGGGTTTTTTTTTTTTGCAAGGCAAATGGGGTTAAGTGGCTTGCCCAAGGCCACACAGCTAGGTAATTATTAAATGTCTGAGACTGGATTTGAACCCAGGTATTCCTGACTCCAAGGCTGGTGCTTTATCCACTACGCCACCTAGCCGCCCGAGAAATCTTACTTCTTAACTCCCCTGAAGGGAAAGGAAAAATTGAACCTACAGACCAGACTCACCAGAAGGTGAAGAGAGCCACAACACCCACCGTCATCAGCAGTTGGATCATTAGGATGGAGTAGACCTATTAGGAAAGAAGATAATAAGAAATGACCTCAATAAAAAATGAGCTACTCAAGACATGGCAAGTCTAGGCACACCTACATGGGTTATATATGAGGATCTAGTTTTGCATGCAGTCAGGTGACAATCAGGTGATACAAAGCTAAGACCTGAGTAGCTGAACTAAATAAATTCTTACTTTTCTGGGAAGTACTGGAAAGGATTGAAAATGGGGTCCATCATAGGAAGCAAAAAGCAACAAATAAATGGGTCCAAAGTGGGGCCCACTGGAGAAAGATTGGCCCACAGAACATTGAGTATCCAGATGTTCTCTAAAGATGATTGGGGCCATGGAAAAGGGGTTACTTACCTTCCTGACAAATACTCTTCTCACATTAGGATCATCCCAACTGAAGGTGGTGAAGATCTCAGGGTCTCCAGAGTACCCACTACTTCCATAGCCAGGGCTGCTATCTGTAGAGAAGAGCATCACATCATGGAGGATAGATGACTTTGTCCTTATTTCCCATGCTTCTCCATCAGCCCTATCCTTGAACTTTCGAACAAGTTGTTGATTCTTCCTTTTTGGAAACCCTCTTCCCTTTTTCTCTCATTTATCTGAACATCCATGGGCCTCTCTTTAAGAACCTTTCCCTAATTTCAACATCATTCCCTTTAGTCTTAGGTTACATCTCCTCAGTATTGATGTCCAGAGTTCTGCTTTACAAATGCTTGCTCAGTCCTTGTCTCTGTCCTCATTACATCCTATCTCTTCTAATAGACTTTTGTTCAGTACTTTGATTTAGGTGGTTCCCAGATCTATAGTCCTGATCTCACTCTTGAGGTTAGATCAACAACCATTAAGAACCTATCATATGCCAACTCATTATTTTCCACAACCATCTCCAAGTAGATATGTATGCTAAGAGGACCTCAAATTGAAACCCATTCAAAGCCAAGCCTTTTCTCTTTCCCCTAAAAAATCCTTGCCACAAGGTACCTTTTTTTTTAATCACTTAATCTCTCATGCTTGAAACCTTGGAGTTATTTTCAAATCTTCCATTTCCTACATTGCTCATATTTGATAAATCAGCTGTCAAGTTCTAGGTTGCACAGTGGTTAGAGTGCTGGCCCTGGGGTCAGGAAGACCTGAATACAAATCTGACCTCAGACATTTATTAGTTCTGCAACTCTGGGTAAATCACTGGTTGATAGCAGCACTTATCTCCTAGGGTTGTTGTAAGGAATAAATGAGATAATTGTAAAGCACTTAGCACTGAACCATAGTAAGTGTTATATAAATTTATTTTTTTATTTGTTGTTGTTCAATTGTATCTGACTGTGATCTATTTGGGATTTTTTTGGGCAAAGATTCTCATGGTATGGCTTGCCATTTTCTTTTCCAGCACATTTTCCAGATTAGGAAACTTAGGCAAACAGGGTGAAGTGGTCAGGGTCACACAGCTAGTAAGTGTCTGAAGTCAGATTTGAACTCAAGAAGATGAGGATTTCTGACTACAGGCCCTGTTTTGTATCCACTATGGTGCCGCCTTGTTGCCTCAATTATTATTATTAAGTTCGGTCAATTCCATTGGCTTTCATATTCTCTCTCATCTCACTGACCTAATACCACCTATAATGACCACTACAATTATCTACTGAAAGGTCTTTCTGCCTCCATTCTCTCTCTTGACTAAATCTGAACTTATTATTGTGGCCAGACATATCTTTTTGGTATCTAACAAATACAGTTGGCATTACAATGGTTGCTGATTGGTTAATCTGTTCATGTTACTCTTCTGCTCAAAAATGCCTTTCCAGTTATATAAGAAAAGTGTGAACTCTTAGTTAAGTTTCTAGGTTTTCCTATTCGACCCATCCACCCTTTTCAGCCATCCTTTCTCTATATATTATTGTGTACTCCAGTCAGACAGTACAATGTGCCATCCCAGTACATATTTATACATTTTCCCATTTCCAGGATCTGTTTCCCATTTCCAGACCTATTATCTTTTTTTTTTTTAGGTTATTGCAAGGCAATGGGGTTAAGTGGCTTGCCCAAGGCCACACAGCTAGGTAATTATTAGGTGTCTGAGGCAAGATTTGAACTCAGGTCCTCCTGACTCCAGGGCCAGTGCTCTATCCACTGCGCCACCTAGCTGCCCTCCTGACATTTTCATATGCTTGGAATACCCATCCTCTTTTCACCAACTCATGTGCCAAAGATGTCTTCCCCAATCCTGAGAGTCAATAATGAATAATCTTCCCCATCTTGGACCTAAGACAACACTTTGCATTTCTGCATCATTTTTTTATTTTTGTTATTTGTGTATAAGTTATGTCTTCCTAACAGACCATACTTTCCATGAGGGCAGGAACTATGTGAATCTAAATTTTATACCCTTTTATACTCCCAAACTTCCTGTGATTCAATTAGTACTCAGTGAGGAAGAGTGCCAGAGGGGGAAGAACAACACATCCTGACCTCAGAATTACTTTTATTTCCCTCGTGGAAATCCCAGTGGATTTACCAGAAAAACACAATACCTAGAGTACAGTCAAAGTCATAGTACTGTGAGGGGTATAGGGTCCTGGTTGGTTGAAAACCTGGGATGTGGATTCTTTAAGCTGTAAAAGCCATAAATAGTGTGGAACCCTGTAAGCAGTGAAAGTCATAATATGGATTTCCTAGTAAAAGTCTCTAGCAGGAGTGAAGTGTGCAGAACCAGAACTACATTATAAAAACTAATAGCTTCATTGTATGATCATCAACTATGATGGATTTGCTTATCTCAGTAGTACAATAATCAGTAGAAGTCTAAAGGAGTTGTGATGGAAATTTCCATCCATATCCAGAGAAGGAACTATGGAATCTGAATGCAGATTAAAGCTTATCATTTTTAATTTTTTCAATTTGTTTTATGTATTATGGTGGTTTCTTTTCCATCTCATGTCTTTTAACCCCCTCTTTCATTTGATTCTTCTTTTCCAACATGATTAATATGGATATAATAATGTTTTGTCCTTCATTTTTGAAGAAGACCATGACATCAGGGAGGTAATGCCATGACAAGCACATGAATCGGATTTGAGTGAGGGGGTGCTGTGCTAAGTTCCAAGCCTCATTTTCTCTTCTAGAGGCCCTTACAAGCTGTGTGACCCTGAGCAAGTCACTTAACCCTGAATATCCTGCATCCAAGGCCATCTCCAGTTGTCCGGATTCATATCTGGTCATTGGACCCAGATGGCTCTAGAGGAGAAAGTGAGACTGGTGACTTAGCACAGCCCCCCTCACTCAAATCTGATTCATGTGCTTGTCATGGCATCACCTCCCTGATGTCATGGTCTTTTTTGATGAAGGACAAACATTATTAATATGGATATATGTTTAACATAGTTATACATGTACCTAAATTATATTGCTTTCTGTCAGGGGGAGGGGAGAGGGAAGAAAGGGAGGAAAAAAATGTGCAACTCAAAACCTTACAAAAAAAGGTTGCTGAAAACTATCTTGGCATGTAAATGGAAAAACAAATAAAAATCTTTTAAAGGTCTCTAGCAGTAAAGTTTATGATGTGGGTTCCAAGCACAAATTTCTGTCAGTGAAAGCCATAGTAATAATAATATACAGTCCCTATCAATGAAAGCTATAAAAAAAGTAAATCAAGATTAATATAAGCCAAAAGAAAGCATACTGACTAGGATCTTCCAGGCCTGGGATGCCAGCCAAAACAAAACTGATATGGCACCCAGGTGTCTGGGACCTGAGACCAGTACTAAGTTGCAGAACCCAAAAATATCAGCTAATCCACACTAACATTTTTGCAACACCTCTTTTCTTTGTCTTTTTTATAATTATCAAAAGAATTTTGGGGTAGTCTTGTGAGGATCCATGATTGTGGTCTAGTAGTCGCCCTAGATTGCCCCAGTGTGAATATCCCCGCTTTGATTATTAAACTATTTATATAATCAATCTGGAGCTCCTGGCCCATTTCTTCAATATATGGATATAAACTGAATTCTTCACATGATAAAACCTTGAATATCTCTTCCAGAGAGATTTCCAGGCAAACTAGTAGCATAGATTGGAGACTGAGCAATTTTCACATATGGCAGCAACCTTTCCAAATCCTAGAAGGTCCAAAGAAATGTTTTCAAATAACTCAAGTAGCTTTTGGTCCTGGCAGGGAGCAAGTGTCTATGGTTGGGGGGAAGGGGGAGAATTGTAGGTTCTTTAACCTTACTAATCTGACAGTTCAGAAGAAGGTGGGCTACTTTCCTAACCCTCTTCTGTCTTACTTATTCCTCAAGGGTAGATGAGTGGGGCTGAAGCTGCCTGGCTCATAATAAATATTTAATAATTGCTTATTTACTTCATTCCTCTTTCTCCAAAATCCTATTCCTCTCCTTAACCCTTATTTCCCTTAGACAGGTGATCAGGATGGAAATGATTACAAAAAGTAGAAGAAGTGGGGAGGAGGAGAAAGAGTTGGTGACAGTCCTAGGGTCTCCATGGTGTCTTCTATGCAAATGGATCCTATGGGTTGGATTGATCCACATAGAAGTCCTAGTCTCCAGTTTCTTCTAACACTGAGGACATGGGAAGTCTTAAAGCATCTCTAGAAACTTTCTGACATTTCACAGGGCTAAAGCTGTGGACAGGAAAGCATAAGGTAAGAATCTGGAAGGAGAGTAGGGCACAAGAGAGCATGACAAAAGGGAAAAAAAGAAATCAGAGATTGATTCTGGGCTGCAGAGCCTATCGAGTTCAGAACATTGAGGCTGGGAAAATAAGACTTCTGTCTATCCCAGTGAAATATCCTTTCTGGGAAACAAGATCTGGTAGGATACTGGGAAATCAAATGAAAATGAAGACATTAAGAGATGTCACCAGCAAGTAGTTTAGAAGACACTATTCCCAGATCCTGTTTCCCTGTGCCATCTAATCTAGAGAGTCAGATCCCATTATTCCCTTGTTCTGCTTTTCTCCTTCATTCAGTCAAAATCCCAGGCACATAACCATACCTTAGCTATCACTAGCTCTGAATCATCCAAGCTACCACCCTTACTTATAATGCTTTCTTCTTTCTTTTGGACTTATTACCTCCAAAATTGTTCAGTGGTCTCCTCCTTTAAAAGAAACTCCCTTCTCTCTCTTTTCCTTTCCTTCCTCTTTCCCCACTTTAGATAAGGGGATCAATAATGCCTAATTTGGTCCTTGGTTTTGTCTATCTGTCCCACCTTCTAATCAGCTTTTCCAAGAATAGAAACAATATGCTCTTCCTTCCACTATTTCAAAACTTCAGAACTGGGACTGACTAATTGATATTATTACAACAATGATACAGTAGATTGCTTCTGTGCTACTTTCTAAGTTCTCCATAGGGTCTCACTACACCCCAAACAGTCCAACCTACCAGGGTTGGGGAGACTCACTTGGGTCCACGTAAGCCCAGCTAGGATGAAAGGGCACAGTTGGGGCTGGTGGAGGGAAGGCCCCAGCCTTCAGCCCCTCCCCTGAGGTTGCTTCCTCATAAGTAGGAGGAGCCAAGGGAGCTGATGGAGTCTCCTTCTTCTCTCCATTTGCCTGTTGCTGCCCCTCAGTCCCAGGGGCCTTGTTAACCACTGAAACCTGTGGAAAATGAATAGAGAGTCAGTCATTAAGGAGAACCATGAGAACACACACACACACACACACACACACACACACACACACACACACAAACACAAATGCAGGAAAAGAGAGGGAGGAGAAGCAGATCATTTTCATATGAGATCTGATCATATTATAAGACCTAGAGAGGACTTTACATAACAACTAAATCCATCATCTCCTAATTTTACACATTAAGAAATAGAGTTCTTGAACCAAGATGGCAACAAGAGAGAATCTTCTCTTAGGTGCTCTCTCATAAAACTTCTAAACTAAGGACTCTAACTAAATTTTCGAGAGACAGAACCCACAGAGGGACCCAGTGTGGCAGTTCTCCTACTCAAGGTAACCTGGAAAAGAGCAGAAAGGCTCTGCTCCCCGGGGTTGGAGGGGCAGCCTGCCAGAGGGGTGGCCTGCCAGAGCCAAAGAACTTCAGCTTCACGGGGGCAGTCCCAGGGCACTGGGAGCCATGGCTCACAGCAGTGGAGGAGTTACCTGATCTACGCCCCGGGGAGCACCGGGCACAAATTGGGGGAACAGTGGGGGACCTCTGCCAGAGTGAGCATGTGAAGCCCAGCCCTCAGCAGCCAAGGCAGTCCAGATCCAGGAAACAGAAGCAGGAGTCCCCAGGGCATGAACCCATTGAACCTAGGGAGGGGACTGAAGAGAGACTGCTGAGCTCTGCCCCGAACAGGAATCTAGGGTTCTGACCATATTCAGATCCTGATTGCAGTCTAGGCACCCACATAGAACAGCAGGGGCCCCCTCCACCTCAGCCCAGTGGCAGAGGGGGGCGCATATGGTCATTCACAGACTAGGAGGGAGGACAGAGCCTCACACACTGAGACCCTTGTGGGAGTGTCCCAAAAGCTCAGGAAGCACCCCCAAAACAGGTTAAGGCTGGGAAAATGAGCAAGCAGATAAACAAGAGGAACACCACTGAGAAATATTTTGCCTGTGAGCCCAAGAAGGATCAAAATACTCAGTCTGAAGATGAGGAAGCACAAGCTCTTGCATCTAAAGACTCCAAGAAAAACAGAAATTGGGCTCAGGCTATGACAGAGCTCAAAAAAGACTTTGAAAATCAAATGAGGGAGTCAGAAGAAAAACTGGGAAAAGAAATGAGAGAGATACAGGAAAAACATGAAAATGAAGTCAGCAGCTTAGTCAAGAAGATCCAAAAAAATGCTGAAGAAAATAGCATGCTAAAAACCAGCTTAGGTCAAATGGATAAAACAGTTCAAAAAGTTATGGAGGAGAAGATTCTTGCTTTAAAAAGCAGAACTGGCGAGATGGAAAAAAGAGATAAGAAAACTCTCTGAGGAAAACAAAACCTTCAGACAAAGAAAAGAACTCAGGGAGATTGCTAAACTTACGAGAAATCAGGACTCAAATACTTCAAAACCAAAAGAATGAAAAATTAGAAGAAAATGTGAAACATGTCATTGAAAAAACAACTGATATGGAAAACAGAGTTAGGAAAGATAATTTAAAAATTATTGGACTACCTGAAAGTCAAGATCAGGAAAAGAGCCTTGACATCATTTTCAAAGAATTACTACAGGAAAATTGCCCTGATATCCTAGAAGCAGAGGGCAAAATAGAAATGGAGAGAATCCACTGATCCCCCTGAGAAAGAGATCCCAAAAAAACCAACCCCCAGGAACATTATAGCCAAGTTCCAGAACTCCCAAGTCAAAGGGAAAATATTACAAGCAGCCAGAAGGACACAATTCAAATATTGTGGAGCTGCAATCAGGATCTCACAGGACTTAGCAGCAACTATATTAAAAGCTCGTAGGGCTTGGAATATAATATACCGGAAGGCAAAAGAGCTTAGAATGCAACCAAGAATCAACTACCCAGCAAAACTGAATGTCCTCTTCCAGGGAAAAAAAGATGGACTTTCAATGAACCAGGGGAATTTCAAATGTTCCTGTTGGAATGGCCAGAGCTGAACAGAAGGTTTGATCTTCAAATACAGGACTCAGGTAAAGCATAGAGATTGGAGGAGAAGGGGAAAATATGAGGGAGTTAATGATGATGAACTACATGTATTCCTGTATGGAAAAATGACACTGATAATACTCATATGAACCTTCTCATTTAATAAAGCAGGTAGAAGGAGGTTTTATAGATGAAGCACAGGAGAAAGCTGAATTAGAAGATAAAATATGGTGTAAAAATGGAGTCAATAGAAAAAAGGGAAATGTAATGGGAGAAAGAAAAAGGAAAGAGGGGACTAGGCCAAGATATTTCATATAATAAGATTTTTCTTTATTACAATGAGCTATTGCAATGATATGGAAGGGGGGGAGGCAAGGGGGAATGAGGGAATCTTCATTCTCATCAGAGGTGGCTAGGAGAGGAAACAGCATATATTCTCAATAGGGTATAGACATCTGGAGTGAGAAGGCGAGGGAGGGACAGGGGGAAGGGGTGGGGATGTGAATGAAGGAGGAGAGGATGGACCATGGGGGGAGAGTGGTCAGATATAACACATTTTCTTTTTTACTTCTTGCAAGGGGCTGGGATTGGATGGCCTGTCTGGGACCATAGGGCCAGGTGGAAGCTGGGCCTAAGGGGTGGTATGGGGGCTCAGGGCCTCTTGGTCCCAGAGCCGGGGATCTGTCTGCTGCGCCACTCAGCTACCCTACAGCAGAGTCAGAGTGAAAGGAGAGAGAAAATATAGTACATGGTAGTGGAGAAATACAAAAGGAGGGAGTTGCGATCAGCAATGGCAACGGTGGAAAAATATGGAAGTAACTTTTGTGATGGACTTATCATAAAGAATGTGATCCACCCGTGACAGAGTTGGTGGTGTTGGAACACAGACTGAAGCATATTTTTTATTATTATTATTTTGGGGAGGGTACAGGGCAAATGGGGCTGGGTGGCCTGCCTGGGGCTGCAAAGCAGGGTGATTGTTGGGTGTCTGAGGCCAGATTTGGACCCGGGTGCTCCTGGCTCTGTCTGCCACCCAGCTGCCCCTACTATTATTACTATTTTATTTTATTTTAGGTCTTTTTTTTCCTTTTTTATGGTTTTTGCAGGGCAGTGGGGTTGAGGTGGCTTGCATGTCACACAGCTGGGTGATTATTAGGTGTACAGGGCCGGATATGGGCTCGGGTGCTCCTGGCTCCAGGGCTGGTGCGCCATCCACTGCCATACCTACAATTATTACTATTATTTTTTTATTTTAATTTTAATTTTAATTTTTTTCTCTCCCCTTTACTTTGTCGCTCAAGCAAGTCTATATTTTTTGGGGAGAGGGGGTATTTTGTTTACTCTTAAACAAGAATATTTTTTTAATGTATAAAAAACATTATTTGTACAAAATGAGAATAAATAAATATTAAATTAAAAAAAGAAAAAAGAAATAGAGTTCTTGAGATGTTGGGTGATTTGAGCAAGCTTACACTAGTTGAAGAGACAGGTTACCTATGAAGTTATTCTTTTCACTCCAAATCTAATGATCTTTCCACTTTACCACAAGAATTCTCCAACTTTATAGATGGAGAAATGGAATCCAAAAAGAGTCAGGTCAAAATATCACAGAGTGATAATTGGAGAAGAGCTCTAGGTAATCCATGGGTCTGTATCAGATTTGTCTATGATGCTGTCAAACAAGGGGGGAGAAAGTGAGAAAAGAATGAAAAAGAGGGAGAAGACTAAAAGGAAGAGGACAAGGAGTGAGAAAGAGAGGGGGAAGAATAATGGTTTGTCTTTAGAGTAATGAGTTCTCTGTCACTACAGCTTTAGCAGAGGTTGAAAGGCTGCATATTGGGGTATTGGAAAGAGTAGATATCCTTCAGATATGGGTTGGGTCTGAGATTCCTTCCAATATTGTGATACTAGAATTCAACAATGGAAGGAAAGAGAATGAAGGGAATAAGGAGGAGAAGGAATAAAGAGAAGATGGGCAGAGAAGAAGAAGGAAGAAAGAAAGCAGATATGTGAGTTAGAAAAAGAGGTAGGAGACAAGAAGGATGGCGGGGGAAGGATCTTATATTTAGAGCTAGAAAGGAACAGTGTCTAACTCCTATATTTTATGCACTGGGAACTTGAGATATAATGACAAGGGTGGGATCTGAACCCAGGCTGATTCCAGAGTCAGAATTGACTCAGAGACTGAATCACATAAAGTGATGAACAATTGGTCCCTAGCCTGGGGTTTCCCCTTTTCTGAGAACTCATCCCTTCTCTGAACCCTAAGAAATGACTTTATTTCTAATGTTACTTTAATTTTTCTTTCAGGGGAATATCTAGGAAAAAAGGTAGGGAGAATGGAAGTTTGAATCCAGTCTCTGTTTGAATCCAGTCTAGCTGTTTGACTTTAGGCAAGTCACTTAACCCTGACTGCCTCACATCCAAGGACATCTCCAGTCATCCTGATTCACATCTGGTCACTGGATCCAGATGACTCTGGAGGAGAAAGTGAGGCTGGTGATTTAGCACAGCTCCCTTCACTCAAATCCAATTTATGGGCTTATCATAGAATCATCTCCCTGATGTTGTGATCTTCTTTGAAAATGAAGGACAAACATTACTCATGCTATAAAAGAGAATGTCCAAAGGTAGACAGATGAAGAAAAATGAAGGGGTTGAATGATTCAGCTCCGAACTCTGAAGGTTTGGAGAAAGGAAAGAAGACCTGTTCCCAAATCATTATCAAAGCTTGAAGATACAACTACAAGAGGAAAATAGGCTTAGAAGCTACAGAACAAAGAATTGTGATTAGAGAGAATGAATTCCCTCAACCAGAAAGTTAAGAACCCCTTCTTTGGAAAGTCTTAAGCAAAGATGGAGTTCTCAGTGACAGGGATGGTTGAATAGAGGTTTTTCCAAGGCAGGGGAAGCTAGAAGATGAATTCTGTTCTCACCTGGTCTGAAAGGTGCTAGAACATTTCCTCCTGGAGAGGAAAATGATCTTGGCCAGAAAAACTAGATCGAGGAAGTAAAAAGCTAGAGGAAACTGAGGCCCAGGTAGGTTATATGATTTGCCAATAGTCACTAGGGTAGGAGTGTTCATTATTGTCCCTTGAATCCTGGTCCTCTTACTTCAGTCAGATATCTGAATCGATATCACTCTGGTGATAAGGAGAATTCTAGACACTTTGTTTAAATAGTTAAGCAGACTCTTTAGGGGAAAAGAAATTTATCAACAAGATATCAGACAAAGACACAGTTGAGTTTAGAGTCAAAGAAGGAAAAGGTTTCTGGGCTGAAGAGAAAGGGACTAGAAACTCAGTTAGTATCAGTTCTCATCTTGGAATATTTTACTATAAGGGATTCTGCCAAACCCAAACACCCCTCCCACAGAGGAAACTGAGGAAACAGCCTAGAGAGTATACACAACAAAAGAAGAAGCTGACTGGAACCCTCTGGGCAAAGAGGGAGAAAGGAAGCAGGAAAAACATTATTGTAGTGGGAATACAAGAAAAATGTTGTAAGACAAAAATCTGAATAAAAAAAGGCTATGTACAATCTTAGCTCCTAAAGCAATTAAGAGATCATGAAACTCAGAATGAATAAAAATGAGCAAAAATTAAAGAAAAGATATTGGCTAACATTTATATAGAACTTTAAGATTTGCAAGGCACTGCAATAAACTTAAGGGGAAAGGTGCTATTAACAGATGAAGAAACTAAGACACATAGAGGTTAAGTGATTTGCCAGAGTCACCTAATCAATTCTTAGGCAGAATTGTTTTTCTGGGGACGGCTAGATGGCATAGTAGATAAAGCACTGGCCTTGGAGTCAGGAGTACCTGGGTTCAAATCCTGTCTCAGACATTTAATAATTACCTAGCTGTGTGGCCTTGGGCAAGCCACTTAACTCCATTTGCCTTGCATAAAAAAAACAACCTAGAATTGCTCTTCTGCTTCAGAATTCTAGTTATCTCAATGCCACAAGGCTGTTCTAAGTATGATGAAAAGTGACTCAAAATCCCTAGTAAAGAATAGTATTCCATGTCGCCTTGGGTAAGCCACTTAACCCCATTTGCCTTGCAAAAATCCTAAAAAAAAAAAAATAGTATTTTTCAGACTCCCAAGAGATTATGAAACAACTTTAAGAAATTCTAGAATGGCCAAAAGAGAAAAGAATTAGGATGGGAAATGGGTCAGAACTTGTTAAGATGGTGTTATGAAAGGTCCATAGAGAAGCCCTGCTTTCCCATATACACTACAACAAAGATCTGAAAAGGGCACCAAATTACAAAATGATCAAGAAATTATATGAGAAAAAGGAACAAGCTCCTTTATTTAGCTTAGCACCACTCAGAAGTTTATGGTCACTGAGAAAGGGCTGCCCAGTGGCTAATACTAGTGGGAGTCAACTAGAGCTCTGACTAGAGATTCTTCAGTGGTATCTGAAGCTTGCTGAGCTCTGTTCCCCAGAGAGAGGTGGGAACAGAAGGCCCAGATGAGGAAGTTCCAGAGAGGTCAGAAATCATTAGCATTCTAAACAGAGATGTGAGTTTGGAAGGGCTCAGAACAAGACATACCTAGAGTTTGAGAAGTCTGAAGGACTCTGATCTGTAATGTTTCAGAGAGCCATGGACATCACAGCACTGTGACCACCGACTGACATAAACTGTGTGCCAAACCCCTTAGTCTGACAACCAAGAGTGTAGGAGGGGAGGGTACCTAATCTGGCTCTGGTACAAAGCCTCAGTTCAAAGCCCCAGTTCAGAAACTGAAGGTGGAGATGGGGTCAAACAGAAGACACTGACACTTGAAATTACTATAGACCTAAAAATACCCAAAAATTCAATCCAGAAAACAAAGTTTATCAACTTTATCGAAGTTTATGGGGGGGGGAATGAAAAAAGACTTTGCCACAAGGACAGCAAGAGCATTCAGCAGTGGATAGAGCACCGGCCCTGGAGTCAGGAGTACCTGAGTTCAAATCTAGCTTCAGACACTTAATAATTACCTAGCTGGTGAACTCATCCAACCTTTCTGGAGAGCTATTTGGAACTACGCCCAAAGGGCAACAAAAAATTGCATACCCTTTGACCCAGCAATACCACTACTGGGTCTATACCCTGAAGAGATGATGAAAAAGGGTAAAAACATTACTTGTACAAAAATATTTATAGCAGCCCTGTTTGTGGTGGCAAAGAAATGGAAATCAAGTAAATGTCCTTCAATTGGGGAATGGCTTAGCAAACTGTGGTATATGTACGTCATGGAACACTATTGTTCTATTAGAAACCAGGAGGGATGGGATTTCAGGGAAGCCTGGAGGGATTTGCATGAACTGATGCTGAGAGAGATGAGAGAACCAGAAAAACACTGTATACCCTAACAGCAACATGGGGGTGGGGGGGAGATGTTCAACCTTGAAGGACTCGCTCATTCCATCAGTGCAACAATTGGGAATAATTTTGGGCTGTCTGCAGAGGAGAGTGCCATCTGTATCCAGATAAAGAGCCATGGACTTTGAACAAAATTCAAGGACTATTTTCTTTAATTTAGGAAAAAAACCAGATATCTTATTGTCTGATCTTGTTACCTCTTAGACTTCTTGTCTCTTCCTTAAGGATATGATTTCTCTCTCATCACACCCAATTTGGATCAATGTACAACATGGAAACAAAGTAAAGACTGACAGATTGCTTTCTGTGGGGGGGGTTGGGGGGAGAATTGTAAAACTCAAATAATATCTTTAATAAAAAAAATAATAATTACCTAGCTGTGTGGTCTTGGGCAAGCCAATTAACCCTATTGCCTTGCAAAAAAAAAAAAAAGAAAAAGGGGCAGCTAGGTTGTGCAGTGGATAAAGCACTGGCCCTGGAGTCAGGAGTACCTGGGTTCAAATCCAGTCTCCGACACTTAATAAGTACCTAGCTGTGTGGCCTTGGGCATGCCACTTAACCCCATTTGCCTTGTCAAAATCTAAAAAAAAAAAAGAGTATTTGGAAGAAAGAAGCAACAGGTTAAAAAAAGAAATAATGACTTAAATAAGAGATCTGAAAGAAAGAAGCAGGACAAATAGCTAAGAAAGGGTAGAAAACATGCAGAGTTTGGTGTAGAAAAACATTAAATTCAGCAGGAAATAGGTAGGGATAGAGAGAGGCAAAAGGATGTTTTGAGAATGAGAATACAGTCAGAGGGGGAATCATCACAAACAAAATAAATGTTATCATCAGAGGGCTGATCATAAGGGGAAATGATAAGGAAAGAAAAGAACTAGTGATCAGTGTCTAGGCAAGGGGAAGAGAGGAGGGCCCAGTGGAATGGAAACAGATCACTTCAATTACAGATCACTAGTGTTGATCACATTCCTTCTCTTTCACCTCATTTTTCTTTCTTCTAAAGAGGAGGGAGGGATAAAAAAGAGGGAAAAGTCTAAAAAGATATGAACATGAATGGAATGGACTTATCTATAAAATGGAAGATGGTAGCAAAAATAGATTAGAAAACAAAATTCAGCAATGTGTTGCTTACAAGGACCATGCTTGAAACATAAAAATTCACAGAGTTAAAATGAAGGGCACGTAGAATTTGTTGTGCTTCAAGTGAATTCAAAAAAAAGTAAGGATTACAATTATGATTTCAGAAAAGACAACAAACAGTAAAAGTAGAAATGGTTAAAAAAGATAAACAGGGACACTATACTATACTTAAAGACAAATAGACCACAGAATAATAAATATTAGCACATTTGTACTGAATGGAATAATACCCTAGTTACTTAAAAGAAAAGAAAATTGAATTGCAGCAAAATTATAATTTAGGGACTTCAATATATCCCTTTCAATAAATCAAACAAAAAAATAAACAAGAAAGAAGTTAAGGGCTTGAATAGAACTTAGGAAAATTTGGAATATCTTTGGTGATTACTGAATGGGACTAGAAAGGAGAATGCATATTTCTCATCTGAGCATGGTACCTTTACAAAAATTAACTATGTGTTTGGGTTCCCAACCATTTTCAGTCCTCAAACCTCCTATTCAATCTGAAAAGAAATGAATTCTAGAGTATATCATGAACTATGAAACAAAATAAAAATATTAATTAATTTTTAATAAAGAAATCTTTATTCAGAACATAACTACATTTTTCATTCTCTATCCATCCCATAATTTTTTTATTAATACTACTATTTTTGGAATATTTCAATAGGAAAATATGGTTATTTAAGGGAGGAGGTTAACTATTTTCTTAATACCTATGCCTATGTTCTCAAACCCCCCCCCCCCACAGGAATACAACCTGTTGGAATTAAAACCTCAAATTAATTCAGAAAAACACAACTTTTATTAGCCCGTATAATACAATATACATTATAATTAATAAAGGACCTTCATAAATCAGATTAATATGTAAATTAGATTAAATAATTTAATCAGAGTATTTGGAGGGGGAGACAAGAACAAATAATAGGAACAATAGATAATTTTAAATAGAATGACAACAACAATATATCAAAATTTTTGGGATGAAGCCAAGGCAGTTCTCAGGAAAAAATTTATATCGCTAAACACTTTTATTAACTGAAAGAGAGAAAATAGATAAATACTAAGCATGTGGTTAAAACAAACTAGAAAAGCAGAAAAAAAAATTCTGGCTAAACAAAAAAAATAAAAATTATGAAAAATCAAAGAAGAACTTAATAAAATTAAAGCAATGATTAATGTTAAACTAGGAACTATTCTTAAAAAAACTAATATGAAATAAGACTTTAGCTTCTTTAATTTAAAAAAAGAGAAAGGCAAAAGCTAAACTGCTAAAAAAATAAAAAAATAGAATCCCTGACTAATGAAAATTAAATTATCAGAAAACTTTGTCTAATAATACCCTAAAAAAACTTCTTAGTGAAGTGTATATTTACAAAAGTATCAAATACTCAGATTGAAAGAATAGAAAATAAAGAAGCTGAGGCAAATTCAATAAGCAAATTGGAAAAAAAATTGAATAAACATTAAATAAACTCCCAAAATGGGGGGACCCAGGACAAGTTGTATTTCCAACTGAATTCTGGCAAATATTTAAAGTACAATTAATTACAACATTAGTCAAAAAGCATTTATTAAATACTGATTTTTTTTAATCAAGTACTACATCACTGGAGCTACAACAACAGGTGAAAATAGTATTTTCCCCAAAGAGTTAACTTTCTAATAGGAATAATAAAAAGAAACGCACTTAAGATCTTACCATTTCCAAAGTAATGGGTTAAGTGTAGGAGATACAAATAGAAAAGGTGAGACAGACTAGGCTTTCAAGTAGCACTCAATCTCAATCTAAACAATATATAACAGAGAGTTCAGGAAGATGGAAAAGCTTAGAAATACTAAGGGTTCAAGAGGGGGAAGATATCAAGGCCAGTGGTCCTTAGTTTGTTGATTGTTGAAGGACAGTGCTGAAAGGACTGAAAATCAGTGGATTCAGAGAGGATGCTAAGGTAAGGAGGTTCTTAGGATACAATAGTCAGACCTGGTGATTCTCCATTTCAGTTGAAGGAATGGAATCATGACTCATCCAATTTGCATGAGTGGTGAAATAGTCCATATGGGTTGTAGATATCATCAGGCCATCATGGATGAATTCTCAGATGCCCATCACAAGAGGAAAGGGGGTAAAGGTGGCACCATTGTTTGCAAAACTAGGAAAAGAAGGTATCCCTACAAACTCCTTCAATGATAAAAATCAGGTTTTAAGCTGAATCCACAAAATATCAAAGCAAAGAAGCAAAATTATAGAGCAGCATTCTTAACAAATGTTTACATAAAAATTTTCATGAAACATAGTTAAAAGATCAGAGAGGATATCCCATAGAAAAAGGCCAAAGAACATGCTTAGATCTGTGGACAATGCTGCAGATTAGGTGGGGTGCCCTTATTAACCTCCAATACATTTAATATAAATTTTGTTTACCCAGCATTAATAGTATGGAAAGTATAGAATTTGTGAAATAAAATCATACTTATCTATTACATATATGCACTAACTGCAAAATACATCAGATCTTGAACTCAACAAACATGGCTGCTCCTATTGAGGGGAAATTGTTTACGCATGTAATACTCCACCAAATTTTACCAATTTAAGCTCTCAGAGTACCATGATTCTTCACAAAGGATACTTCACCATGAGAAAAAAAAGTCTGAGGTTTATTTAAAAAGGTTTACTTAATTATAGCATGTCACTGAATGAAATTCATATGCAAATTTTTTCAGCCATTTCTATTGTTTCCAATTCTTTGTCATAACAAAAAGTGCTGCTACAAATATTTTGCATATATGTGCCCCTTTTCTCTGTCTTTGGCCTTTATAGGATATATGTCTACCAGGAGGATTAATAGGTCAAAGGTTATATACAATTTAGTTGGGGATAGTTTGTTCCCCAAAATGATTTTAACATCTCACAACTCAAACAACAGCTCATTAATGTGTTGTCCTCACTCATCCCCTCTGATAATTGTCATTTTTACCAATCTGATAGATATGAGATAGAATCTCAGAGTTCTTTTAATTTGCATTTATCTAATTATTAATGACTTAGTGATTAATGATTAGTGATAAGACATTATGTCCAGCTTTGTCTTAAACACTAGTTGAAAGTTGTCTTGCTTGTTGATCTAAGTTTCTGTTTGCATTTATAAAAAATGCTTTTTGATGCAATTTTTCCCCTTCCTTCTTCTCTTTTTTTTACATCATTATTATTACTCCTCCCTCCAGATTATTAAAAGTTTATTTTTTTTTAACTTTCTTTGTAGCATCCACACATTGACCAATTCAAAATGGAAACCTACATTCTGCACCTCTAGTCCTTCACCACTCTGTCAGGGGATGAGAAACATACATTATCATCAGTTCTCTAGAATTGTGTTTGGTCATTAATTGATCAGACTTCTTAAGTCATTCAAATTGTTTTTCTTCTTGGAAATAGAGAAAAGAACAGAATAACATTCTCAAAAGCAGTGGAACTCAAGGGAGGCTGTGTGACACAGTAAAAAGAGCATTGAATTTTTAACTCACCTGGACCTTAACCACTATTGGCCTTAGTTTTTTCATGTATGAAATGGGGATTTGACATCATGATTAAGGTTCTTTTCTGCTCTAGAGCTATTATCCTAAATTTCATCCCCAATTAAAATGTCCTTTAAGCTGGTCCTAATCATTATTGAAAAAATCAATTTTTTTTTCTTTTTAATTTTTTTCAAGGCAAATGGGGTTAAGTGGTTTACCCAAGGCCACACAGCTAGGTTATTATTGTCTGAGGCTGGATTTGAACTCAGGTACTCCTGACTCCAGGGCTGGTGCTCTGTCTACTGTACCACCTAGCCACCCCCCGAAAAGTCAAATTTTTTTCAAGAAAAAGAGACATTTGAGTCATTCCTACCTAAAAAAACCAACCACAAAAGATGACAACAACAAACAATAATCCAGAGTTGAGCAGAATATTTGCCTTGCAAACAAGAAAAACAAAGGAAAGGTAAATAAGTATAATTATCAAGAAAAGATTAAGTAATGAAATAAATTCTGTCATACATATTTTTAATTTTATTTTTTAAGGCAATGGGGTTAAGTGACTTGCCCAAGGTCACATAGCTAGATAATTATTAAGTGTCTGAGGCTAGATTTGAACACAGGTACTCCTGACTCCAGGGCCAGTGCTTTATCCACTGCGCCACCTAGCCACCCCTTGAAGACTGTTCTTTTTCTAGAAGGGGCAATAAAAATATTTCATAGGGATGAAGAGGAGTAGTAGTAGTAGTAGTAGTAGTAGTAGTCATAGTAGTATACATCTGTGATGAGAAACATGATATGTATTTTTTTGGTAAGGCAATGGAAGTGATTTGACCAAGATCACACAGCTAGGTAATTATTAAGTATCTGAGGCCAAATTGGAAGTCAGGTCCTCCTGACTCCAGGGCTGGTGCTCTATCCACTGCACCGCCTAACTGCCCTGAGAAATGATTACTAATGGGATTCATCTAGGGGTAATGGAAGTAGAGATCATCTTCTCCAAAGCATGCTTTTACTTTCCAGAACTGGACTGCACCCTAGGAGAGAGGATGTCAGGGAGGGGCAACCAGTTCTCAAGGAGGTAGGGGGCTCATAGAACCAGAGAGACAAGATAATCTGGCTTTAAGAATTGTGATGTCAAGACCTGTGATGTCATTAGTCTTCTTTGAAAATGAAGGATGTACAACAGTCATTGTAAGGGCAAAGGGTAATTCTACGCTTCATGACCTAGGATACAATGGACTAGGATATTTTGACTCCAACCATGTGACACCACTTCCTTCATTAATTTATATTTCTCTAGGTGAGACAAAATAGGACAAGATCTCATCAAAAACAAAACAAAACAAAAGTGGCAGCTAGGTGGTGCAGTGGATAGAGCATCTAGGAGGACCTAAATTCAAATCTGAGCTCAGACACTTAATAAGTCACTTAACCCCATTACCTTAAAAAATAAAAAAGATTATAAAAAATAAAAAAACAAAACAAAATAAAAATTAAGAGCATACCTACACATGTAATAAGGATTATACAGAACATAGGTGAAGATTCCCTATCTGTTAACATGTGTTTGACTTGTTGCTATAGGAGCTTAACCTCCCCTCACCCTTTCTTGGCAAGTCTACTGACAGAAGGAATTATTTGTTGAACATTAGAAAGTTGAAGGAAGAGAATGGGCTCTAAGTTATATATCCTTTTTAAACTGACACAGTGCACTGCCCACTGCAGCAGACCTGAAAGACAATGCAGGATTTTCTGCATCATACCAGAGCAGTACTGAACCACTCATCCCCAAAGCACAAATGGTTGTCTAGAAACTGAGGGCCACTCACTGCACATACTTTGTGTAATGCATATAAAAGTACAAAAGTAATGGCACAGATAGAGGATAGATGACAGTGTTCAAATCTGGAACTTCAGGAGGCTTACCTTCACAGGGGACAGACAGACAGAGAGAAAATAGAGAAAACAGAAAACACGAGCAAACACACAGACATAGGCTAATATAATTTAGAAGAGAAGAGAATGAGATAGAAAAATGGAAGAGGGCAGAGCAAATAAACACTTCTTGGGAAAAGTTATCCCAGAAACATTTCTTGGACCATTGAGATGAGGGAAGGGGGCCAAATTAAAGAAAGAATAATTTGCATAAATTCAAGAAATTTGTAGTATGAAAGGTAAATGGGAATGGACAGGATAGAAAAAGAATCTATTTTTCCCATAGTCTAGCATTAAAATATTATAAGCAAAACTAATCACTATAAAGTGATAATGTTTTTTAAAAGGGAGATAAAAATCAATATAAAAGAAATTAGGGGAGGAAAATATAATTCTATCATTCACATTCATTTCAAATGTGAAGAGATTATTGATAATTATTCATAAATAGAGGAGAAGAGAAGAGAAAGATGAGAATAAAAAAACAAAACTACAATTTATTGCATCAATAAATATACAAAAATACAGAATGAGAAATTAGAACCTGGAAAAAATTAACTACATATAAGATAACTCTAAAAAGTCAGAGATTATAGTCATATTACTTAAAGGATAAATAAAAGTTCACAATGTTAAGAGAATTAGAGACAATAGATTAGAACCAAGGCTACCATAGAAAATGAAACAATTTAAGTATTATAATATATATACCAAGAGAAATAGCAACTATATTCATAAAAGAAAAGTTTACTGAAACAAAAAACCCCCTACATACACAGTAAAACTAATTATGGGAAATATTCATATTCTCTCAGGGCTGAATTACTGAACTGTGAAGATAAAAAGGAAAATATAGAATAATCAGACAATGAACTAGAAGGTAGGGCTATTAATACCAAAATGAAAATGATTTCAATCACAAAAAAAGAGAAATCCAGGATGAAAGATTGAGAAGAAAATTTAAACATAAGAAATTTCAGAGAAAATGAAAATACATAAATGAATTATGAAAAGTGAAACAAATAGAACCCCAAAACTATACATCTATATGTATTTATCTGTATGCATATCTGAAACAGCATATTGCAAGCACATACACTAAAAGAAAAATAAATTTGAAATTGAACAACAATAATTATGATGACTAAGGCTATCTCTGAAGAAGGCAGAAAAATGCACCTCCCTCCTTTTGTTGGAGATGCAGGGTTTTATGTGCCTGGAATGTTTGCAGATGTAGTCAGTGTGTTGGTTTGGCTGAACTGGATTTTTGGTTATTTTTTTTTTTTAGTTTCTTTTGGGTTTTTTTTAAACCTTTGTTAGAGGGGGTTGGTTAGGTGGTGCAGTGGATAAAGCACTGGCCCTGGAGTCAAGAGTACCAAGTTTCAAATCCAGTCTCAAACACTTAATAATTACCTAGCTGTGTGGCCTTGGGCAAGCCACTTAACCCCATTTGCCTTGCAAAAAAACCAAAACCAAAACCAAAAAACCAAAAAAAAAAAAAAAACCTTTGTTAGAATGGAAAACTCTCTGGGGAAGAAAGAGAAAAAGGGAATAATCAGAAAATGATATAGAGATGAAAAGATCTTAAAAAAATTTTAAAGATGGAAAAGAGGAAGTCGATTGATTAGTGGGAAGGAAAATTTGATTTCCATTGGGCAGCATGGTGCAGTGACAAATTTGGATCATCTGGTACATCCTTGCTGTGACTACCTGTATGACCTTTCAGGGACTCAGTGTCCTCATCTGTAAAATGATTGGGTGGGGTGGGGTGGAGAGGACTAGATAATCTCAAAGGTCCCTTAAAAAACTATTGTCCTTAGCTACAGATAACTTCATCTTAGTCTGCAACTCCATCCTCTCCTACTGATTCAGAAAACTATTCTGCTTTTTTTCAAAGCCAGAAAGATCATTCCCAGAATGAATTAAAGAAGTCCTCTTTGACCAGACCCTAAGGATATGGGAAAAAAAATAAATACAACAATTCATAATCACATAACATCCATTTTGTCCAGAGTTATTTTCCCCAGTGCATATCACCTAAACTCTCACTTCAGTTAATCTGGAGGCTCTTATAAACCTTCCTAATCAATAACAGGTGCTGCCATCACATAATGACATCATCTTAAATCAGATAGGCTCAAAACTGGAACCAGGGCTAAAGAAAAAGGTTTTGAGGTCTCTGACAACAACACTATTGATCCTATTCATCATTTGGGAGAAAAAGAGGAACGTTTGGGTCTATTTGTCTAACCTTCACCAGTCCAGGACAGCAGACTAAATAACAACCCATCCATTTTGTTATCTCTGGTTGTATAACTCTTGTAGCGGATGATGTTACATAAACCTACTGGGGAGGGGCCAAGACTCTGAGCCCCCAATTAGCCTCAAACTTAAATTTAAATTAGGGAAAGGAAGACATTCCATGTAGCTTCCTCCGGCCTCCCCCCCCAAAGACCCCCAAACAAACTAAAACACTTTGACCGTTCTAACGATGACGACAGGCAAGAGATCTATGAATACCCCCTCCCCAGCCTAGAATCACACACAGAGGCATCCAGATGGAAAATAACAGAGAGGAGGGTGTGTGAGAGAGAGAGGAGGAGAAAAAGGTATAAAGTGGCGTAGTCCTGGTGGAGGCGACAGATGGCACTGCCCCATGGGGTCCTCATTAGCAAACATACAGCTGAAAGGAATAGACTGGGAAGAGGATTGGGTGGAGGGGAAGGAAAGAAAGGTGGCAGCCCCCAGACGGCCCAATTTGGGGGTACTGCGTTTTTAAACAGCTCTTTCATCTCCTCTCCATTCTTACATCCTCAGCAAACAGCTGAGAGAAGATGCTTGGAGAAGTCTAGAGTCTGGTTCTCCGTTCCAAGGGGATAGGAAGGATTTGGGGATGGGGGCCGCAAAGTACCTTTCCCTGGGTCATGGTGCAGTCTGGAGGGGAGCCGTGTCCCTGGGACCAGGGAAAGTCGCCCGGGTCACCGCAGCCGCCAGCTCAGTCTTCAGCGTGGGTTCTAGCAATATCCACTGCAGCTCAGGGTCGAGACTGGGGAGCGTACCATGTCTGTACCAGAAAGGGGGTGGGGTGGGGGTGGGGTGGGGGGCAGGGCTGGGGATGGAGTCTAGATGCTAAGAAATTGCAGCTTTGGGCATGGGGAGGGAAAAAGAGTGATGTTTGTCCCCCGTTACTCAGAATGATGCAGTCTACCCGCCCCCAAGGGGGGGAAAAGTACCAGACATCTGAGCAGTCCAGGGTGGGGGTGGGGGAGTGGGTAACGGAGGGGAGCTCCTAAGGTTGGCGAGAGGAGGAGCCAGAGGACAGTGGCGGGAGGAGCCAGGGATAACGTTCCCCCGCAGCCACAGAAAGTAATTCATTGAAATCGAATCAGCTGATGTTTGTCTCTGGCTGTCTAAAGCTGTATTGCGGCTCTCTATCTCTTAATCCATCTCTCTGATCTATCTCTATCTCTACCTCTATTATCACTATCGCTGACACTATTCCTGTCTCTGTTATCTCCATCTGGTCTCTTCATCTCTAGTTTCTTTATCATTGTCTCAATTCCTTCAAAAAACATTTATGGTATCCCTACTCAGCCCAAAGCCCTGTGTGCTCTATGCTAGATATTAAGGGTCATGCAGATAACCATGACAAGGGCTCAGCCCTGGAGACTCTTAAAATCCAGTAAGAAAGACAAGCAAACAAAATACATTATGTTAAGTGCATAAAATCCCAGAAGTGGATTTAGAGATGAAAGATAAGTCTTTCATTTTTTTTAATTAAAAGCTCACTTAAATTAAGCTCACTGAGGAAAACATATTTAGAGAGGGACAGCTCCTGTCTACATTCTAATAGGAGAAGGCAATGCATATAAGGAGAATGATAACCAAGAAATGGAGTTTGTTCTAGGGAGGTAGATGGGAGTACAATACCAACTATGGGTGGGTACCCTACAAAAATGGCATTGGTGGATGGTTGAATGGATTATGAAGTTGAAGAATGGGGGTGGCTAAGTGGCAAAATGGATAGAGCACCCGCCCTGGAGTCAGGAGTAACTGAATTCAAATCTGGCCTCAGACACTTAATAATTACCTAACTGTATGGCCTTGGGCAAGTCACTTAACCCCATTGCCTTGCAAGAAAGAAAGAAAGAAAGAAAGAAAGAAAGAAAGAAAGAAAGAAAGAAAGACAGACAGACAGACAGACAGACAGAAAGAAAGAAAGAAAGAAAGAAAGAAAGAAAGAAAGAAAGAAAGTTGAAGAATGGTTCAGTGTTTAGGGCTAGTGAATAGATATAGGGTGATCATGGACTAGTTTGAGCAGTCATACATTTGGTTCAATCTATCAGTTTTTCATATGATATTAATCGATTTTCTCAAGGCCTAAAAGACTGTAAGAGCTATAGAGCACTGTGGGACTTGAATGACAGAGGAGACCTCTCTCCAGGTTTTCTGAGAGAGAAAAGGCTGAAGATCAAGGAAGATTTTCATGAAGGAGGTGAGAAAGATGGAGATTGGGGGGAAAGACATTTCAGGGTCTAGTCTAGCAAAACTACAAAAGTCAAAAATGGAGGGATTACTTCATGGAATGATGAGTAGTTCAGTTTGCTTTGTGCTTAGAGTACCTTAAGGAAAATAGTATAAGACAAGATTGGTAAGGTTGGTTGAAGCCAGATTGTATTTTGAATGCATCAAAAGTAAGTCCGGACTTGATTTAATAAATAATAAGATATTATTGAAGATTTTATCAGAAGAGTGGCATGATCTTCCAGGAAGATTAAAGTGGCATCTGTTTAGGATGATATATTGGACCAGTGAGAGACTGAAGGTGGAGAAACAATTAGGAGGTTATTGCAATATTTTAGATGATCTCTTTGTTGTAGTTTGTCCTTTGTTCTCTAAGAAAACCAATGAAATCAGGAAAGTGATATCTTGCAAGTGAATTGGATTTAAGTGAGGCAAAGCTGTACAAACTCATGAGCTTCACTTTCTCCTTCAGAGCCAATGGAATACATTGGCAAGACATAAATCAAGATGACTGTTACCAACCCAGATGGCACAGTGGATATAGCACTAGCTTTAGAGTCAGGAGGACAGGAATTCTAATCCAGCCTCAGATACTTGATACTCACTAGCTGTGTGACCTTAACCCTGATTGCCTCACATTCAGGGCCATCTCCAGTCATACTGATTCATATCTGACCACTGGATCAGATGACTCTGAAGGAGAAAGTGAGTCTGGTAACTTAGTACAGCATCCCCTCACTCAAATCCAATTCATGTGCTTGTCATGGCATCACCTCCCTGATGTTATAGTCTTCTTCAAGAATTAAGGATAGACATCACCATCATCATCATCATCATCATCATCATCAAATGATCTCTATTGCCAAATGTGATGATTTTTTTCAAGATAGGTCTGATTATACTCAGCAGCCCATGGTCTTCTCTGTCTCAATTGCCATTATTGCCCACCCCTTTTCCCTAGATATGCTTCCCCCCTCCAGATACTCTTCTATCTCTGGGCAGTGAGGTAATATGTACAGTAAAAGATGATGTATGTAAACAAAAAAATAGGGAAATCTACAAGTAAGAGATATAGTGAGCAGCTAGTAGAACAGTGGATAGAGCATTGGCCCTAGAATCAGAAGAATCTGTGTTCGAATTCACCCTCAGAAACCTAATTCTTTCTAGCTCAGTGATCTTGGGCAAGCTGTCCAAAAGGTCAGTGAGGAGAAGAATACCTTAAAAAGCAGAAATGACCAGATGGAAAAGGAGATAAAAAAGCTCTCTGAAGGAAATAATTCCAATTGTGAGAAATCTAGAAACAATAAAACAAAACCAAAAGAATGAAAAACTAGAAGAAAATGTGATGAAATATCTCACTGGAAAAACAACTAACCTGGAAAACAGAGCCAGAAGAGATAATTTAAAAATTATTGGGCTACCTGAAAGTCATGACCAGGAAAAGAGCTTAGACTTTATTTTTCAAAAAATAATCTAGCAAAACTGCCCTGAGATCCTAGAAGCAGAGTGTAAAATAGAAACTGAGGGAATCCACCAAAGACCTCCTGAAATAAATCCCTCCCCCTCCAAAAAAACCTCCCAGGAACATTATAGCCAAATTCCAAAATTCCCAAGTTAAAGAGAAAATACTACAAGCAGCCTGAAAGAAACAATTCATCTATTGGGCACTACAATCAGAATTATACAATATTTGGCAATGTTTACATCATTAAGAACTTGTAGGGCTTGGAATATGATATTCTAAAAGGCAAAAGAGTAAGGATTACAACTGAGAATGAACTACCCAGCAAAACTGAACATCCACTACTAGGGGAAAAGTTGGACATTCAGTGAATCAGGGAACTTTAAAACTTTCCTGCTGAAACTACCAGAGTTAAACAGAAAGTTTGATCTTCAAGTACAGGACTCAGGTGGAGCATAGAGAGGGTGAATGGGAAGGACTAATTATGAGGGATTTGATGACACTGAACTGTGTATTCCTGCACAGAAAGAAGATACTGAAAACTCATATGCAACTTTTCATTTATAAGAGTAGTTGAAAGAACATATATAGACAAGGCACAGGAAGGAACTGAATATAATGGTATAATATAGTATAAAGATGAAGTCAATGGGTGATAATGGAAAGTACTGAGAGAAAGGAAAAGGAGAGGTAGAATGGGTTAAGATATATCACATAAAAGAGTTAAGAAAAAACTTTTGCAATGTAGTGAAAGTGGGGAAGGTGAGGAGGAATGAGTGAGCCTTCATTCTCATCAGAAATGGCTCAGAGAGGAAATAACATACACACTTAATAGGATTTTGAAATCTATCTAACCCTGGAGGAAAAATGAGAGGAAAGGAATGGGAGAAGGGGGACAGTTGTTTTTCTTTACAATATTGTTATTATATAAACAGTCTTACTGGTTCTTCTCAATTTAATTTGGAATCAATTTTTGCAAATCTTACCAGGTTCTCTGGAACCATTCGTTTCAGCATCCATATATCATAATTTGTTCAGCTATTTCCCATTTAGTGGGCACCCCCTTGGTTTCCAGATCTTTGTCAATATGGACATAAATACATTTTTGTACATATGGGTCCTTTCCCAGTTTCTTTGATACCATGTGTGATATTTCTGGATAAAATGTTATGCAAAATTTACTGATTTATGGAGCCTAGTTTCAAGTTGTTTTCCATAACAGCTGAACCAATTCCCTGCTCCATCAACAAAGCATTAATATACATGTTCTTTCTTCAAAGTTTATTTATGTGTCATCTTTTTGCTGTTAGTGTTCTCCTCTGCCTCAAATTATCATGCATCAGAATGGAAACAGATTGAATCTGTGATTTCATGAGGAAACAACCTTTACAAATCAGTACATTTTCTGCAGTTTATATTGTGAGAAATGATAGGTTAAGTGACTTGTCTCAGGTCAAAGAATTAGTATGTCACCAAGGATAGGTGTTGCCTCAGGCAAACTGAAACCTAGGAAAGATGCTAATTTAGAAAGGCCAGGGTCAACTATTGCATCCTGGGCCATTGACAGCCATCTTGAATTTTATCTTGTCATTGGATGATTCTGGAAGACAATCCTACTGGCTGATGACTTTGTGCAACTCTGCCTCACTTAAATCCAATTCACATGCAAGTCAAAACATCACCCTTGTAATGTCATTGGTTCAAAGATAAATAATAGCAACAACACAGAGGATGGTGCATGTTGTATCATTTTATTGAAATTTAAGCTATGAGGAAATATACTATTTTCCATTTTGTCTTTGTAGATACATGGACTAGCACAGTGCCTTGCATATTTCATTTGTTTATCTTGTGCATTTTTGGATCTATGACTTTATTGTTAACAGAAATTCTCAATACAGATATCCCTTACCAATGAGGGTCAGCAACTGGTCTATCACTTATAGAATTTTTTAATTTGATATTTTATCTTTCCACCAATTGTATGTAAAAACAATTTTTAACATTAATTTGAATTTTTTTTGAATTCCAAATTCTCTTTTTCCCTCACCTCTTTTTCTCCCACAGAAAAGGCAAGGAATCTGATAGTTTATAGATATGCAGTCATGCCAAACATATTTACATGTTAGTCATGTTGTGAAAGAAAACACAGACAAGAAACACAAAAAAAATACAATCCCAAGAAAAATAAAGAAAAATCTATTTCTTATCTACATTCAGATCCCATCAGTTCTTTCTCTGGGAATGGATAGTAAGTTTCATTATAAGTTTTTCAGAATAGTCTTGAATCACTATTGCCGGGCATAGCTAAATCATTCATAGTTGATCCTCATATAAAACTGCTCTCATTTTGTACAATGTCCTCCTGGTTCTGCTCCTTTCACTTTGTAACAATTTATGTAAGCCTTTCCAGGTTTTTTCCTGAGAATATTTTGCTCATCATTTCTTATTATACAGTAGTAGTCCATCACAACCATATACTGCAACTTGTTCAGTCATTCTCCATTTGATGGACATCTCAATTTTCAAATCTTTGCCACCACTAAAAGAGTTGCTATAAATATTTTTGTACATATAGGTCATTTTCCTTTTGGTTTTTTTATCTCTCTCTGGGCTACAGACCTAGGAGTGGTATTGTTTGGTCAAAGGATATGCATGAGGGGCAGCTACAGTGGATAGAACACCGGCCCTGAAGTCAGGAGGACCTGAGTTCAAATTCGACTTCAGACACTTTATAATTACCTAGCTGTGTGACTTTGGGCAAGTCACTCAACCCCTTTACCTTAAATAAAAATAAAAAACCAAAGGTTATGGACGGTTTTATATCACTTTGAGCATAGTTCCAAACTGTTCTATAAAATAGTATCCAATTTCACCTACAGTGCATTAATGTCTCAATTTTCCCACATCCCTTTCAACATTTGTCATTTTCCTTTATTTGTTATATTAGCCAATTTGATTATGTGTGGGGTGGTACCTCAAAGTTGTTTTAATTTACATTTTTCTAATCAATAGTGATTTAGAGCATTTTTCACATGACATATGAGAAATGACTCATTTCTATAAATTTGACTCAGTTCTCTATATATTTGAAAAATTAGGTCTTTATCAGAGAAACTTGCTGTAAATTGTTTTCACAGTTATGAATACTATGTATTCTCCTCCATTCTATTTCCTGTTGTTTATCCTTTCACTTTTCACTTTGTCCATTCTCAAAAATATTTTGCTTCTGACTTTTAGCTCCCCTAATTCACCCTCCCTCCTATCAATTCCCTCCTCTCCTTTTATTTCCTTCCTTCAGGGTGAGATAGATTTCTATACACAACTGAGTGTATATATTATTCCCTCTTTGAGCCAATTTCAATGAGAGTAAGGTTCACACAGTCTCCCCTACATACTCTATCTTTCCCTCCACTGTAAAAGCTCTTTCCTGTCTTTTTTGTCAAATAATTATCCCATTTTACCTCCTCCTTTCCTCTTCTCTAGAGCTTTCCTTTTTCTCATTCCTTAATTTTTTTTCAGATAATCATTTCATTTTGTTCAGCTCACACTCATGTCTTCTGTTTATGTACAACCCTTTAACTGCCCTAATGGTGAGAAAGTTTCAGGAGTTATAAGTATAATTTTCCCATGTAGGAATGTAAATGATTTAGCTTTTAGGTTTTTTTTTTTTTGCAAGGCAAATGGGGGGTTAAGTGGCTTGCCCAAGGCCACACAGTTAAGTAATTTTTAAGTGTCTGAGACCGGATTTGAACCCAGGTACTCCTGACTCCAAGGCCGGTGCTTTATCCACTACGCCACCTAGCCGTCCCCGATTTAGCTTTATTAAATGTCTTATGATGTCTCTTTCCTATTTATCTTTTTATGCTTTTTTTTTTTGAGGCTTCTATTTGAAAGTCAAATTTTAGCTCTGGTCTTTTCTTATCAGGAATGCCTGAACCTCCTCCATTTCATTGAATGGTCATTCTCATCCTCTTCCCTGACCCCTAAAGAATTATACTCAGTTTTGCTGGGTAGTTAAATTTTGGTTCTTTTGCCCTCGAGAATACCATATTCCAATCCCTCTGATCTTTTAATGTAGAAACTTCTAAATCTTGTGTTATCCTGACTGTGACTCCATGATATTGCGATTGTTTGTTTTTGTCTTCTTGCAATACATACATACATACGTACATATGTATATATTTGGCTTTTACAAGTCAATGGTGTTAAATAACTTGCGAAAAATCACACAGTTAGGTAATTATTAAGTGTCTGAGGTCACATTTGAACTCAGGTCCTCCTGAATGCAGGTCTAGTGCTCTATCCATTGTGCCACCTAGCTGCCCCTGCTTACAATATTTTTTCCTTGACTTGGATGCTCAGGAATTTTGGCTATAATATTCCTGGAAGTGTTAATTTTGGGATCTCTTTCAGGATGTGATTGATCGATACTTTCAATTTCTATTTTACCTTCTGGTTCTAGAATATCAGGTGGTTTTCCTTGATAATTTCTTGAAAGATGATTCAGGTAGTCCAATGATTCTTAAATTATGTCTCTGATCTGTTTTTCAGTTCAGTTGTTTTTCTTAATGAAATAGTTTACATTTTTTTTCTCTTTTCATTCTTTTGATTTTGTTTGATTGGTTCTAGTTGTCTCATAAAATCATTAGCTTCTACTTCCCAATACTAAATTTTAAGGAACTATCTTCTTCAGTAAGCTTTTGTACTTCCTTTCCCATTTGGCCAATTCTATTTTTCAAGACATTCTTGTCTTCTTTGGATTTTTGTGTCTCTTTTACTATTTGACTTATTCTGGTGCTTTTTTTAGGGTGGTTTTTTTTTTCAAGACAAATGGGGTTACGTGGCTTGTCCAAGGCCACACAGCTAGGTAATTATTAAGTGTCTGAGACCGGATTTGGACCCAGGTACTCCTGACTCCAGGGTCAGTGCTTTATCCACTGTGCCACTTAGCTGCCCCCTATTCTGGTTTTTTTAAGGTGTTATTTACTTTTAGTATTTACCAAACTGCTGGCTCTTTTTTCATGATTTTCTTATATCATACTCATTTTCCCCCCAATTTTTCTTCTGCCTTTCTTAATTGATTTTTATAGTCTTTTTTTAAGCTTTTCCAAGACCTGAGACCAATTCATATTTTTCTTTGATACTTTTTTGACTTTGTTGTCTTCTTTTGAGTGTGTATCTTTCTTGTGACCATAGAAACTTTCCATAGTGAGGGGATTTGCTCATTTTCCCAGCCTATTTTTTGACTTTTAACTCTGTCCTAAAGTTGTGCTCTGCTTCTGGAGTGAAGAGGGCACCCTTCCAAGCTTCAGGGTTTCTTGGAGGCTGTTTTCAGAAATAATTCTGGGGGTCTGTTAGTTTTTGGTTCTTCCAAGATAGTATGTTTTAGGGAGAGCAGTGTTTATTATTCTCTTGAGCTATAGTCTGGTCTGTGAGCAATCAAAAAAATTATTTTTTTGCCCTAGAACTGTGACCAGGGTCTCAGATCCCCTTTGGCAGCAAGCTCCAGTTTACTAGTGGTCCTCCTTGCTTTGAGACTGAGATTCAGGACTGTGACTCAGATACAAATATGGGCAATGCATCAGAGTCTTCTTACCCAGTACCAACAAAGGGACCCCTGTAATCTTCTGACCACTTGTTTGACATCCTTACTGTCTAGGACTGAGAGATTCAGAAGCTGCCACTGCCACACTGATTCAGTCACCCCCAAAACCTATTATTGACTTGCTGGGGTTTGTTACTACACTCCATTCTTACCCTAGTACAACAGACAACCTTACCTGCTGCCCTTCTAAATTATTTTAGGCTGGAAAATTATTTCACCCTGTCCTTTTGTGGCTTGTACTGCTCTAGAATTTGTTCTAGTGTATAATTTAAAGTTATTTGGAGAGGTTTGGGAGGAGGCTTAGGCAAGTCTCTTCCTTTTCTCCATCATATTGGTTCTGACCCCTATAACTTGTGGTCTTAAAGAGATATCACAGACCTTGAGAAGTCAGGAGTCAAAAAACATTTATTGAACACTTATTATGTCCCAGACTGTGTACCTAAACACTGGAGATACAAAAAAAAAAATAGCAAAAAACAGTACCTCTTCCTAAGGTACTCAAAGTCTAATGGGGGAGGTGAGGAGAAAACATGTAAATAGAAATATCTGTATACATACAATATAAACATGTAAATATAAAACCATATAAACATAAAACAAGAGGCATAGAGGATAAATGGGAGATAATAAACAGAGGAAAGGCACCAGAATTAAGGGGGTTTTAGGAAAGGCTTCCTGTAGACAGTAGGATTTTAGGTAGAACTTAAATGAAGTCAGCAAACAGAAATGAGAAAGGAGATTATTTCAGGTATGGAGGAAAGCCAGTGAAAATGTCCAAGTCAAGAGAGAGAGTTTCTTGCTTGAAGGCTAGCAAAAAAGCTAGTGTCACTGGATCAAAGGGTATGTGTGCATGAGGGGAGATAGGGGTGTAGGTGTATAAGTAATAAGAAGACTAAAAAGATAAGTGTTTTTTAAAAGTTATTTAAAGGTTTGTGAATTCCAGACAGGATTTTATATTTGATCCTAGAGGTGATAGGAAGCCATTAGAGTTCACTGAATAGCATGGGAGGGTATGACATACTCAAACTTTATAGTAGCTCTTTTTTGCATTGGCAAAGAATTGTAAACTAGGAGGATATCCATCAATTGAGGAATGGCTGAATAAGTTATAGTATATGAGTGTGATAGAAAGTTATTATGCTGTAAGAAATGATGAAGGGGATGATTTCAGAAAAACCTGAGGTCTATGTGAACTGAAGCAAAGTGAAGAGAGCAGAATCAGAACAATCCACACAATAACAGCAATATTATAACAATAATCAATTGTAAATGACTTAGTAACACTGATCAATACAATAACCCATCACAGTTCCAAAAGACTCAAAAGATAAAAATGCAATCCAAGTCCAGACAGAGAATTAATGAACTTAGAGTGCAACTTCTTTTTCTTCTTTTTCTTTCTTTCTTTTCCCAGGGGTGGGGGAAAATGTAGCTAATGTAGAAATATGTTTTGTATAACTGTATATGTATAATGGGTGTCATATATCTTGACTTCTCAATACATGAGGAAAGGGGTGAAGGGAGGGAGAAAATATGAAACTGAATATAGGAATTATATTAATTTTTAAAATGCTTTATAGCAAGTTGAAGGAGGAGAAAACCTAAGATAGTGGGTAATTAGGAGGTTATCTTTTAGGAAAAATTTTCAAAGAGTAGTGTGGGCAGAAACAAGGTAGCAAGGGATTAGAGACTAAGTGACTTGTGAGGAGGAGGTAGCAAGTATATTTTCTAGGCAATTAGCAGAGAAGAAGATAAAAGGGATAGTATGATTTTAGGGAAATCAACGTAAAGGGAAGGGGTTGGGGGGTTTTTTTGGTAGTAGGATATAAATGGTTGAGTGAGAAGATTAGAGACTACACAAGTTAACATATTACAAACAATGCTGGATTCAGAATCAAACATTTGGGTTTGAATCCTGATTCTACTCTTTAATACCTGTTTGACCTTGCCCAAGAAATTTAACTTTTCTGAGACTCAGGTTTCTCATCTTTTAAAATGAGGGGTTGAACTGCATGGCCTTTCAGGTCCCTAGCTCTATATCTGATACCATGATTCTACAACTCTATTGTTGGTGAAAGGAGAAAGGACAGTGAAGGGGAAGAGATAGAAGATACAAGAAGGAGGGGATGATAAATAGAACAAGATTCTAGAAGAGATAAACAGGACTATAAGATTGAGGAGAAAAGTCATTTTTTTAAAAAAAAGTCATCTTTCACTCACATAAAAGGAAAGAAAAAGTCAGACCTATCTATAGGGAAGCTTTCAAGTATGGAGAAGGGAATTTGGAGAAGCTTATTTGGGATCTCATGAATCTCTAGTAAAGTGAGAATGAAGTAGGGTTTGGGTTCTTGATGAAAGTGGAAAAGTTTTACAGAAGTGTCTTTGAGAATTTAATAAAAGAATAAATAAAAAGATTGCTTTGTTGGAATGTGAGTGTGGTTAAAAATTTCATGAGGACAAGGGTCCTATCTTACCTAAATTTTGTATTTCCCTCAATATCCAGCATAGAGCTCTATTCCCAAAAGATCTTTTATAAATGTTTATAGAATGAGATAAAACATGACCTTGAAGTGGACTAAACATGAATTGTCATTTTCTCTAGCAACACTCCATGGTTTAGGAACAAAGCCAAGAAAGAAAGGAGGGAGAAAAATGATGGAGTTGCTCTAAGTCTAGGAAGGGAGGCACATGAAGCAAGAATATGAATGGTGGACTGGTGCAAAGGAAGGAGTCTAGGGAGTTGAGGATCGGTCACAGTGAGGATAAAGGGCAGATTCAGTTAGAGTGAGGGGTGTGGGAGAAATGAAGGGATCAGAACTTGTGGTCAGAGAAGGGAACTGCAGAGTTCAAGATCTTGTAGGTGTAGTAGTTTCAAGGGATGGTGACATACAAAGTGTGACCATTCAAGTAGATGGCTAAGGTTGAATATAGTTGTATAGGTTGAGGAATGCTAATATCATGGAATGATCTTTTCTCTCTAGTGCTTTAAATTTGCATTCTTTTCTATTTACCACCATTTTGGTCCTCAACTTTCTATCACCATTTCTAAAATGGAAGTTTCAGTCCCTCTATTGATCTCTATCTTAATGTCAGAAGCATGGTATAATAGAACTGACTTCTTACTCATTCCTGTAACTAATTAGCTACATGACTTTGAACAAGTCATTTAAGATTTCTATGTCATTCTTCATCTGTAATATGGTAATAATAAGGCTTGCTCTACTTGTTTCACAAGATTGGTGTGAAAATATAATGAAATTATGCGCACAGTGACATTTATGCTAATATTTCAAGTTCTCTGCGAGTAACCCTCTCTCTAACTATCTGATTCTGGGTTTCAATGACTGCTTCTTCCTATCCCTTCCCTTCTCCCCATCTTTCTTTCTATTGACTTGCTTCCTTCATTACATTTTCCTATTTTTCCCTCTTTTTCTCCACTATTTCATACTCAAGTTTCCATATGCACCTTTTTATCCCTTTCTGTGTCTGTCTTGCTTTTTCTCTGTCTTTATCTCTTCATCTTTCTCTGTCTTTTTTCTTGTTTCTTTTTTTTTTTTTGTTTCTTTCTCTCTGTTTTCCAACAAGCACTTGTTAAGTACCTATTATTTGTCTGGAATCAAGGGACTGATGATCTTCAGTCTTGTCTTTGAAATATATCCTTCCTCATTAACTACTAGTTAGTGATCTCTGGTAAACCTTTTCATCTTTTTGGAACTCAGTTTCCTTACCTATAAAATGAATGGTTTGGAAAAGATGATACCTAAGGTCCCTTCTAGCTAGAATACTCTATGACAGTGATACCATCCCATATTTCTTATCCCTGATAGTTATGATGCCCTTGTCCTTGCTCAGGGTACCAACAGTGATTCCTCCCTCTTTCTCCTGGAGTGGGACAACTTTTTCCTTTTTCCCTTCTTTGCCTTTAGCATCCTCTCAAGTCACTGATCAATCCAGCCATGTTGAACCCTGTGGTGCATTGAAGAACTAACACCCAACCTTAAGGAAAAGATACCCTCCCAGCCCAAGAATGATGGTCTGTCTCCAATGCTGGTCTTTGCTTCATCTCCTTGGTTCAACCACAGCTATGTATTTATATGGAAGCTCCCAGAGAACTATGAGAAAGTCTGGGTCTTTGAAGAAGCTTTTCCCCTTAGTTCTGACCTGAACTTGTATTCAATCAACATTCTGTGGGTACCTATATTCAATGCAGCGTGCTGGGTATTGGGGGAGACATAAAGAAAACTAAGACAAGTGCCTGCTGCCAAAAAATTTACAACTTAGTAAGGGTGACAAAATCTACATATACTGATACATATCAGGCTATATAAGAATATGGTGAAATACAAAGTTGTTGTTTATCCTTTATTCTTTTTTTATTTGAGTTTTACAATTTTTCCCCAATCTTACTTATCCTTTATCCTTTTTTTTTTAGGTTTTTGCAAGGCAAATGGGGTTACGTGGCTTGCCCAAGGCCACACAACTAGGTAATTATTAAGTGTCTGAGACCGGATTTGAACCCAGGTATTCCTGACTCCAGGGCCAGTGCTTTATCCATTGTGCCACCCCACTTATCCTTTATTCTTGAAGAAGACCAGGATATCAGGGATGTAATGCCATTACATTCAAGTGAATTGGATTTAAGTGAGGGAGGGCTTTGCAAAGTCACCAGTCTCACTTTCTCCTCTAGAGTCTCCTCTAGAGACCACTGGGCCCAGTGGTCAGATATGGATCAGGATGACTAGAGATGACCCTGGATGCAGTGGGAGACCTTGACCTTTTTAACCTTGGCTTTTAATTGGTCTCAGTTTCACTGAGATAGCATCCATTCAGGGATTTAGGCTAGGTAAGAAAGAAATAAGGCAAAGAATGACCTCTTTAACCTAGTTTTAAAAAATTAATCTGGGAAGAAAGGAGAGGAGAAGAGAGAGAGGAGAGGAGAGGGCGAAAAAAGAAAGAAAGGAGCTGTGTTGCCCAACTGGTCAGCAGTAGGACAGCTCCTACAACTCATATAGGTTGTTGTTTATCCTTTTTTCTCAATGAGGGCCATGATTGAAAAAGAAGATGAGATTTAATCGATGTAATGCAGTGGGGTCTTCAGTCTGGGAATTATGCCACTTATTGCAGCCAAAGCTTTCTGAAGGAGCATCTTGTCCTATTGATCTGCATGGAGCTTATGGTCTAGGGGTGGGGAATGTTTTTTTCTGCCAAAGATCATTTAGATATTTGTAATATCATTTGCGGCTTATATATGATCAAATATTTGATAAATTCACCCTTATAAAGCTCCTTGATTCATTGAATTTCACCAGACCAATAGGGCCCACCAATTCCCTGCCCCTGCAATATAGTTCATGAAAATCCCCACATCTATTGTTTAGTCAGGCATTCCCCAACTTGTATTTGTGAATCTGATAGAATTTTATATTTATTTCTATTTAATTTTATTTGGTTTTATCTTTAGTTCTTGTCACATGAGTCATATACTCATCTGATTCAATATACACCTGTTAGAGACAAAGGTGAAGAAGGTGCCCATTTCCTTGAACCAGTGCTCTAACCTTGCTGAATATAATTTCCATGCAAAGAATAAGAAAGTTCCTTTTATTAACTGTTAAGTGGACTAGGATTCTCATTTTCTTCCATTTCTGAAATTGAACCACTAGATCAGACCCAACCAAAGACATTCAGCAATAGTTTGCAGGATGGAATTAGAATGTGTTTCTTGTGATTGAAGATGATTTTGAGGAAGTGGAACTTTGAGTAAATGAGTGATCAACAATCTTAATGGATGTGCTTATTTTATCAGTGCAATAATTATAGACAATTTAAGAGTACCAACAATGGAGAATACCATCTGTATCCAGATAAAGAACTGTGGAATTTAAACAAATACCAAAGGTTCAGTTTTTTAAAAAAGTGTCTTATGTACTACATGAATTTTGCTATCTCTAATATTTTATTTTCTCCTCCAGGATATGATTTCTTTCTCAACACATTCAATTTCAATCAATGTAGCATGAAAACAATCAAATTGTCTTCTGGGGGGGAGGGGGGAAGGAAGGGAAGGGGGGGGGAAAGTGTAAAATTCAAAACCTTGCAAAAATGATAGGTAGAAACTACTATTGTATATAATAGGAAAACAAATATAATATTTAAAAAACTAAAATAAAAAATTAATGAGTGATCAAATAAAGGAGCCTAGAATTTTACAAATCCCAAGGTAAACCTTTCAATGTGAAAGAAAGGGGGCTCCCATTCACCCAAAAAAGTGAGTACCGGAGAATACTAAAGAAAATTGACATGGAGGATGAAGACAGTACCAAAGTGAACATTTCCTGTCTGTTAATAATAATGTTAATAATATTATTCATGTTAATAAAAATCCTGGCCAACAGCATACAGAAAAAAATGAAAGTAAATTCTCTCTGTGTCTTGAGTAAAATTCATGATTTCAAAGTACTATACCTAGAAGGTAGAGTGGTAATTTATGGATACTAGGAAAAGGGCAATGGGAGACCAGTTATGGGAAAATATGATCTCCTAATTCAAATATCATGTTGGCAAATATGTGGGATCCTACTGATATCAAGACACAGGAATGAACTGAAAATATACCTCAGTAAGAGAATCTCAAATTTATTTCATTAAAATTTCTAGTGAGAAAGAGAGGAAGTAGGTATGGGGTGTCTTATAGTGTACATAAAGAAACTTGGGAAATTTGGGATACCATTAAGAAACTTGGAAGTTGCAGGAGCCTAGGGAGGAACTGGATTTGAGGTTCAGTCTGGGATTCAGTCTCAGTCTGAAGGAAAAGAGATTAAAATTCTGGGACAGAGACCAAAGCTGATGAAAAGTAAATCTCCCAACATGGGGAGGAGGGTTAAGGCAGCTTTGCAGTTCAGCCCTAAGTGTATATACATTATCAGGGAGGAGCCAGAAAGTGAATGAGAGGAAAATAGAAGGGGAGAAAAGGTTGAAAAATCAAAGATTTCAAGAGGAAGACAGTTCAGTTAAAAACCTAGAGCAAAGAAGATAAATCAGCATAAAGGAGTGGAAAAAGCTCAGGACTGAGACAAGCAGAGGACTGAGTTCAAATCTTTTCAATTTATGGCCTATTAAGCCTCATTTACCTATAAAATAAGAAGGCTGGGTCCAATGACCTCTAAAGTCTCTTCCAACTCTAAAGCTTATGATCCTATAATGATTGCTAAAACCTGAAAGAGATGGTCAAATTCTCTTACCAAATATTAAAAGAGAAAAAAAGTTGCACCAATGACTGATGAAAAATATAGAACCAAGTGGTTTCAAGAGAATATGAAAAAAGTTATTCCAGGCTGATTTGAAAACAAAAAAAAAAAAATGAAAAGCTTAAGAGAAAAATTTAGGAAGAATTCTTTTTGCATGAAATAATTAGATGATTAAAAACATCTTCACTCTATAGTGATGATATCTCTAAAGAAGTGAAAAAGAGGGGTGGCTAGGTGCAGTGAATAGAGCACCAGCCCTGTATTCAGGAGGAGCAGAGTTCAATTACCTAGCTGTATGACCTTGGGCAAATCACTTAAACACACTTGCCTTGCAAAAAAAAAACAAACAAACCCCCCAATATGAAAAAGAATAACAGACCTAGATACAAAAAAAAAAACTAACATGAAAGACAATTTGAAAGAAAAGAAGCAAAAGGCAAAATTGTTGAAAGAATAAATGATCTGTATGTAAATAAAATTCATTAACCTTGAAGAGAGAATGGATAGGAAAAAACATAAGGATTATAGGTCTCCTAAAATTATAGAGCCCAAAGAATTGTGATGGAGACCAAGCTATGAATTTTGGGGAGTACATTTTATTACCAATGACTATGTGGGGATACCTCCATAGTGCCAAGTATCCAGAGAACAAGGTTTTTATAGTATTTTGATGGGGGGGGGGGTGTATTGTGAGCAAGCAGGATACAGAAGTAGAGATAGCAATTAGATATATTTCCTTGTCAGACTATTACAAACATATGGCCTAGTATAGATCTTGCTTTCTGTCTTAACATGTTTCTTGAGACAAAGGGAGTCACATATTCATGGTCTTCCCACAGGTTCAAGGTGAGTGGAATTTACTATCTTAGGGTTCCAGCTACATCTGGGGGAAGGGGAGGCAGTCTTGGGAGAAAGCAGGAATTTTACAGATACAGCAAAATGATTAGGTTAAAAAGAGTGTTTTGTGTATCTCAGACAAATTTATGGTTTATCTCATGATCCCAGTCAAGCATTTGGGTCCTGTCAGATTATTCTCAGACCCAAAGGCACCTAGCCAAGTTTACATTTCTGAGTAGTTTCTCGGGGCCCAGAAAGGTGACAAGGACCCCTTTTATACAGGCATTACACAAATATTAATATTGTACTGCAAAATGATATGCCAAGGGGCGGCTAGGTGGTTCAATGGATAGAGCACCGGCCCTGGAGTCAGGAGTACCTGAGTTCAAATCCGGGCTCAGACATTTAATAATTACCTAGCTGTGTGGCCTTGGGCAAGCCACTTAACCCCATTGCCTTGCAAAAACTAAAAAATAAATAAAAATAATAATATGCCAAATAAATAAATCTAAACACCACAATCCAGGAAATAGTGTTTGAAACTGTGAATAGAGAAAATAATGTTCTATACTTCAAATTTCAAGGCATATACTGTTAAATCAAATAATTCCAAAGACTGGCAACAAATGCTGCACATGGTCAGGACAAAGATCCTCAAATTTGAATGAACATTTGACTCACTAGAAACCCCATGAGAATGCAATAATATAGCCCAAAAAGCAAAGGAGCTTAAATAGCAGCCTAAAATGATATACCCTACAAACCATCAATAAAAAGATTCAATAAAAGAGAGGTATTTGGGGCATATCTTAAAAAAAAAGATTTGAGCAGAATATTTGACTTTGAAATATCAAAACAACAGAGACACATGAAGGATAAATAAGAATAATTACCAAAGAAAGTATAAATAATGAAATAAATTAGCTCATCTTTAGATATTTTTTAAAAAGTGACCTATGTTCTATAATAAAAACAACAACCCACCAACAGTGGGATAAGCAAAGAGTTCTTAAAAGAGGATAAAGATAAAAGCAAAATTTAAAGAAATAGAAAAAATGAAGATGAACAAACAAAACAGAAATCCCTTGGACCAAATTCCACAACTAGGGGTGTGCTAAGTAAATGTTTAATAACTGCCTTAGGTGGGAGGGAATATATGTACACACTTACTTTTAAGTTTAATCTACATTATTAACACTGTCTTAGGTCTACTCAACCAATTGAAAAAAAGAAATCAAGTCTTGCTTTATAGTAATTGTATTTCTGATTTGTGAATGCTCAAAAGCAGTTTAAGCTGGCTCCAGCACAATATTGTACTCTCTCTCCCCCATTAATTATTGCATTTTATAGTCAAAGTTGTAGAGGGAATGTTCTTTAATGGATAAAAAGAAATTGGAGGTCAGGAAAATGTGCAATTTCCACCTTTAGCCACAGGTTTAGATGAGGGGGTGGGGTATGACTTTCTCTTCAGCTGGAATGTTTCTATGATCTCTTCAGTTGGAGCATTGCAAAACTCTTTCATTTAGGGTAGGGACTCAGTTTTGGTTAGCCACAAACATCAGATCCTCAACTCTGAAGTTGTTCACTTTCTTCAGGAAAGTATGTGGAAAGCTTTGCCTCACCTATTGGGCAAATTCTTCTCTCTCAAAAAAGTCACTCCACCTTATCTTAGGGTGAATAATTTCAATTCAATCCTATTTCACCTCTCATACTCCTTTGGGAATATTATGAAAAATTAAATGTTTTGGACAAAGTGATGAATGTAGTCTGTGCCCTAGAGGCAAGTTTCTTGTTTTGCTTGCCTCCTAATAGTCAATTCGAGGCTCCCATCCTTTCTAGTAAGTCAGATTCCAACTATTAAACTAGAAATACAAATATGAAAGACCTGCCCTCAAGGAACTTAAAATATAATGTGGGCAAGACAACTACAAAAAGAAGCTGAAAAGGTAAGGGGAGGCAAAAAAAGGTACCCAATTGGGGGGGGGGGGGTGGCTTGATGGATAAGTCCAAAGGAATACAACTTGGTGAGAAAAAAGAGATGGTTGATCTGAGATCTCTTCTTAAATGGAGATTCAGGAAACAACACTTCTCTCTGCTCTCCAAACAGAGGGATCCTAAGGTCAGAGGACACTGATGAAGTCTGAATGCTAGGGCCAATATGATCTTGCAGGATGATGAAGATGAGCAATACCTATTTTACATCTTTAAATTTACTCTTTTATATGTCAATACCTCTGTCTTTGAGCCCATAGAGACACCTTCTGCCTTTGCAGAAGTCTCAATGGATGATCTTTTGCACTCAAGCCCCCCACTCCCCTTAAATCATCTTTTCAGGGAGAAATTTGCTGTACCTGCAGATAACTTGAGAAATACTAGGATGTCTGTGGATGTGTCTGATTTTAGCATTTCAAATAGTTCACAAAGTTAACACACAAGGTCTGTACAAAATGAAGTGTCTTAATTGTATAAAGACATATGAAACATAGAGTTGCAACAAATGTATAAGTCAAATGTAAATATATATCAATCACACAACAAGTAAGATATCAGTAGTATATGTTATATATTGCTTATTAGCATACATAACAATGCCAATAAAGAAATATAATTCCATTGTGATGATATGCATAATAAAATATATTGCAGTGACTTACAAAGCACACATTATATATAATTTTTGAATGAGTTTCATCTATCTGTGCTAATAACCATCTCTGCTATTTCATGTTTATATTTCAGTATCTATATTTTAGTGCCTTTAGATCTTTAGCTTTTTCTATGTCTTACTGGGGTATAGCCTCTCACATAAAATTGGTTAGAAGAGGAAGCTTAAACTTGGTACTTGGGAAACATAAAGTCAATTAGGAACATACAAAGATTAAAGAAGAAATAAACAAGGATAAATTTGATGAATTAGAAAATAAAAGTTCAGAATAAACACAAAAGGAAGAGAAAAAAGGAAAGAAACTCATATTAGGAAAAAAGGTACAAAAAAATTTTAACTAACAAAAGAAATTAAAAGGAAGAAAAGGAGGAGGGATTTTCTACTGAATGCTTAACCAAGAGGGGAAAAATAAAGGAAATAAGAGGGAAAGAGTAAGACAGCCAAATAAAAAGAAGAAAAGAAATTTATAATTTAAGCAAAATCCCTAAATTAGATCAAAAGGTGGAAGGAAGAGATAATCGGGAAAAGTGAAGAGAGCCTTTGATTATAGAGTTTCATTAAAGTAGTTCAAGAAAAACTAATCAAAGAAACAAAGTAATTAGCTGAAAGGTGAACAATAACAAAATCCAAAGAAAAAATTAATATTGCAACCACAAATGGAAGAAAATATAAACCTAACTCATAACATTAAATGTGAATGAATTAAACAATCCAACAAAATTAAAAGAATAGCAAAAGGAATAAGAAAGCAGAATCCCATAATCTATTGCTCACATGAAATGCACCTAAAAGTCACATATAAACAAATATGTATTCATTCATATACACATTCATGTATATTCATATATATATATATCCACATATATACATATATATACACACTAACATAGTTACAATAGAATGAGATCCTGAAACAAAATCTATATACATTGATCAAATGTAGAAAACTAAGAGTTGCAATTATGCTATCAGAAAAAACAAAAACAAAAATTCACTATATAAACGGTGAAAATAAATCATGTTTATAGACACCGTGGACATACAATAAGATAATACCAATATTAAACATGTATTTCAAAGGCATATCATCTAAATACATAAAGAAAAAATTAAGTGTATTGTAAGAAGACATAGAGTAATGCAATAATAATAGCAGATATCAATGTTCCTCTCAGAATTGGATAAGTTTGAAATACAAACAATGGTAGAATGTAGGATTAAGCAAACTTTTGGAGAATTTAGGGCTAAAAGATTTATGGTACCTTCTGAATGGAATAACTAAAGAGTAATACTACATAGTACTTTTACAAAAATGGGTTCTGTGACAGCATGGAGAAATTGTAAATAAAAGTAAAAAGAAAGCATAGGCATTAAATCCATCTTTTACATACCATAACTTTTTTTTTTGTCAAGGCAATGGGGTTAAGTGACTTGCCTAAGGCTACACAACCCTGTAAGCATTATGTGTCTGCGTTCAGATTTAAACTCAGGTCCTCCTGACTTCAGGGCCAGTGCTCCATCCACTGTGCCACCTAGCTTCCCCTACATGCCATAACTCAATGAAAATAAAATCAAGAAAATAAAAAAAAACATAAACTTATCTGAAGAAATAATAAAATCTTAAATAATGAATGTCAGCAAATAAATTAGAGAAATAAATGATAATTAAATGAAAGACAACAATAATGATGGGGCCACATATCCAGATTTCTGGAAGGTAGTTAAATAATCCTCAGAGGAAAAAATTATATTCCAGATACTCATACACAATATTGAAAATTAGAGAACAAGCAAATTAGAGATAAAAAGAAGAGTACAGGTCTGAAGAATAAAACTAAAAGTTCTTTGAATAATGTTAAAAATCAATCATCCTTTAATGACTGGATTAAAATGAAAAGAGCATAAAATCAAATTAACAAAGTGTTTGTAAAGGGAATTAAAGGGGAAAAATATTTAAAGGCATTATTTGTTCTTTAAATTTTTGATAGAATCTAATATTTTCCCCCTTTAATTCCCTTTACACCAAATTATAAGATTGTATTCTTTAATATTTCTATCTGATGTTTTGTTAGTTTGGATATTTTGTATTTTTGTTAAGAAATCCATTTTTTTTGGTTTTGTTTTTCCATGTTTTTCTAGTTTTGATGGCATATAATATGCAAAATCGGTTCCAATAATTCTTCTTATCTCTTCTGTTTTGCTGTTCATTTTTGAAAATATTTGTTAATTTGATTTTATGCTCTTTTGTTTAAGACATCGTGCATTTATTTTTTGAATGCCTTGCAGGGTCCATCCTAAAGAGATTTATGCAATGCAGTCCCATCTAGGGTGCCATAAATGTGAGGGTATTCAAATTGTCAACCTACAATAAGAGAGAATGAGGAAGAGCCAATGAAATGGACCACAGATCTTCCTCCTTTTCTATTGATGTCCCCTTCTTCTGGTTAATAGACCTTGCTCTTGAGGACCAAAAATGACATATCAATGAGGGTGAGGTGGGAGTCACAGAGCAAGTGACCAGCACAGTATGGGGCATCTCCACTGTGCTGGTCACTTGCTCATTCTGGACAGAGAGAGAGGTACAGGGATACAAAAATAAATTGAAGGACTTTGCATGTAATTAAATTGGCTCTGACACTCTGGACTTGGTCACTATTCAAGGAAAAGTAAGGGTGGAGAACCTCTAGTTAGCTTCCTATGATTAAGCAAGTAAACTCACAGCTCTGAAGTCTAATGTATAGAATTCATAATCACTATCACTATGGAATCATTCCAAATTGATTAATGCTGATTGGAATAGAGTAGACATCCAAATGAATTATTTCTCACACTTTTATGCCTAGTATAATTCCAACTTGGTCATAATGAATGTTTTTTGGGTGTAAATTGCCATCATCTTTTTTCCAGAATTTTATTTAATTTAAATGTTTTGAAATCAATATTCATGAATGTTATTGGTCTAGAATTCTGTGTCTTTATTATCTCCTGGTTTAGGTGTTTTATATATATATATATATATATATATATATATATATATATATATATATATATGTATATGTATATAATGGCTTATATTTGTCTCATAAAAGGAGTTTGGTAGAGTCTTCCTCAGTTTTTGAGAACAGATAAATTTTTAGGAAGTTTAAAGGAAAGTGGGTATAACTTTTGCTAAATATTCACTTATAAATGACCCTTAGGCCTTAATTGATCAGTCTTAGGTCCCTAGATTTTAAGTCCAGAAATTAAGAATTGGAAGTATTGGATAGTTTGCCAAAACTAATTCCTGAATATTATAATAGTAGCTGTAGGACAAGAACTTACATATAGGTGGAACTCAAAAGGATAGAAGATTGCCTCCCATCATTCATAATCAAAGAGAGACCATAAGTCAAATATGAGTACCTCAGGAAACTAGTCCAGTTCTCTCAGGAGAAGTTTCTCTGAGGAGTGCCACTCTTGGTTGGTGATACCCCTAAGAGAGATGGGGTCAGGTATAAGATGATAAATGCATCCTGCAAGATCTCCATTGGGACAAGGATGAACACCCTATGGGGGGGATAACTAAGGAAAGAGCTATTAAGCTGTGTAAAGTTTTGAATAAGAATGAAAGAGCTTTAGGGGATTGTTTTGATCAAAATGTGGAACTTTTGATTGCTTAGAAAGTTATGGAATTTCATTGAACAACTTCCCCAAATTAGCTTAGAACAAATGAATTATTGATAATGCTAAATTAGTCATCATTCTCAGTTTTTCTTCCTGTGATTATACTTTGGCAAAATAGACTTTTTTTTTAATGGAACATTAACCAGCTTTTCTATCTACTAGGGATTGTGCTAAATAAAAAGTGCACTTTAAATGGGTGAACTCAATTGGCAAATTGGAGAAAGTAATTTGTATTGTTACTAAATTACATGTTTTATTGATAAGATTCTAAAAGCATTAACATAATTAAGAAATAGAAGAGTTATCTTAAGTTGACATTAGAACCCCAGCTACAAGATGGTCTATACCTAATGTAGGAGTCTGACAAGATCTTGATTTCAAAATCTCGTAGGAAAAATTTAGAAATTAAGGCCTAAGTTAATGCTGCATTTTGCTATATGTTCTCTATATGTCTGTTTTGTAAATGATTAAACTAAATTTAGGAATAATGGGTTCTTTACTTCAGATAGAGAGGAAAATCTTTAAAACTATATTTATGTTGTGCTGTTTGTGCTTTGTGCTAACTCATAGCTAACAGATGTCTTACCTTTGCCTTTTCTTTTGGCATGATCAGCCAAAAGAAATAGACTTTTACAAGAAGTAAACTTTCAAAAAAGTCTTAAAAGTTCAAATCTCTCTCTTTTTTAAATCTCTATTTCCAGCATGGCCAGCTTGGAGATTTGTGAGATGAAAGACAGATACAAGAGTTATCTGAAAATAAGATTCAAAAATTAATTGGAAACCAAATTTATAAAAAAGGAATAATCAATTTTTTATTTCTAAACTATAATTTGAATGTGTGTAGGTTTTTTTTTTTAGGTTTTTGCAAGGCAAATGGGGTTAAGTGGCTTGCCCAAGGCCACACAGCTAGGTAATTATTAAATGTCTGAGACCGGATTTGAACCCAGGTACTCCTGACTCCAGGGCCAGTGCTTTATACACTGCACCACCTAGCTGGCCCAATTTGAATGTTTTATAGAGTATTTTGATGAGTTTTTGGGGTACCAGAAAATTCTATAGAGTTTAATAAGAACAAAAATAGTAACAACAAACTAAAAGGGACCTTTAAAATAACTAGGGATTTATTTAAAGCTGAAGTTAGTATTTTAAGAATTATCTTAATGAGTCATGAGATATGTTCAGGAGAGATTCAGTGAAATATAATTTCAGAGAAGTGTTAAAATAAGAAAAACTTAGGGAATAATATAGGCGAATTTAAGATAAAACTCTTGTGACCTTAAATAATTTCACAATTCAGAATTTTAAAAGGAAACACATTTCCTAAACCTGAATAAGTTTCAGCTAGCCAGTCTCTAAGTCTGAGGTTTTGGAATATCAATCTGTGAATTAGTTTTAATTTTAGTTTATAATAAATAAATAAAGATCTACTTTAAAACTATGCTATACTTGGAATAAGTTTATAATAGGAAATGATTTTTATTATTAGAAGTCAGAATAAGAAAATTTTAGACTATCTTCAGAGAAGGATAAAAGTGGGTAGAATTGGAGTTCATTTACCTTTCTGTTGTTTAGTGCTTCTAAACAACCAACCTGAAGGTGCCAAGCAAGTCCTGATTAGGAATCCCTGATTGAAGCTAATTCCCAAAGTACTCCCAGAAAAAGAAAACTTGTTTTGAATCAGAAAGCAACTGAAGATAAGTGATATTTAATATCATTACAGTTTAAGTCAATTGTGTGGGTAAATTTAAATTTAAATTTAAACCAACTTATGTTGAAATCAGTTGGTTAGTGAAAATAAGTTCAAATTGTATAAATAAGGATATAAATAAGTTGGGTGAAGAATTACTGAAGATAAAATTAAACAAGATTTTTAAAAAGATACATATAGAAATAAATTAAAGGCATGATCTGATAACAGAAGGTCAAATTAAAATCAACATATGGCTTATAAAAACAAAAAATACTGAAATTTTGAGAGGGAAAAGCAGAACTTGCAAATTATTTGAGGATAAACATTTTATAGGAGAAATAATGAAACTTAACAATATAAAAGAAATTCTTATCAGTTGGAAGTTTACAAAGTTATAAAACAGAGTGCTTTGGAATCTTTATTAAATACCTTGCAATAGGCTGAAAAAAAAAAATAAAAGGACTTTACTTTGAATGTTTTAAAAAGGAATAAAGAAAAAGCTGTACCTTCAGAAAAGCACAATTTCTATCAGTTTTCTTATAGTGCAATTCCTGTTAAAATCCTGTGTCATAGTTGAACTTTGACTGATCCCCCCAAAAGCTGTATGAATGTCTTTCCAGCATAAAAGAGATTAACTTTGAGGAGATAAATGATTTCTTCTCCAAAGTCATTCTGCTTGTTGAAATCTGTGGTACTTATAATGAGGACTTTGTTGGGCTGTGTGAGTTGTTATTTGGATCTATTTACCTATCACTTACCAAAAACCTATGTGGGTTTTCTAATTGCCCAAAAGCCCTTAAATAAATTGTTGTGAACTACACATTTGTAATCACTAAAGAACCAAAAATAGGTTTATTAGAGGAATTAAGAAAGTAGACGAAAAAAAGAGTAATGCTGCATAAGGAAATAAGAAAAGTTAAGAATGAATTGAAGGGCAAAGAAAATTGGAATCTGTTTGCATTGACATAGTATAAATTCAGAGTTTGAAAGTAAAGTGTTCTGAAGTTCTGAAAAGAAGATTTCAGAGAGGGTCTTAATCCTATTGAAATAGAAAATATTTAGGGATTTTTTTTTTAAGCAAAGCCTCTTTGATGCTGCTTCATGCTTTCCTTCCCCAATAAATATGACTACAAAATATGTTTCATAAAATGCATGTTAATTAATTGATTGATAGAAAAAGGATTATCTCTTTGCTCCAGTTTAAATAATTATGCTGAAGAATTAGTAATTTAGAAAATTTAAAGGAATTAGTTTGGCTCTTTGGCTAACTCAAAGAAACAAAGAAGTAGTAATAGGAAATTGGGAATGTTACTGTGAATTTTTTTGGAATAGAAGCCAAATAAAAATGATGGAACCATGTGCAAAATAAAGTTTAATTGGGGCAGTTAGGTGGTGCAGAGGACAGAACACCAGCCCTGGAGTCAGGAGGACCTGAGTACAAATGTGGCCTTGGACACTTAATAATTATCTATTATGTGACCTGAGCAAGTCCCTTAACCCCATTACCTTGGTTATTGCCACTAGTCATTATAAATCAAAATTAATTGAGTTGAAAATATTATAATGGTAGTAAATTAGAGAATCTAATAAGTCCTTGAATATACAAAAGGGATAATAACCAACTATCTTTAAGGTTTTTTGGGAGAAACACATAGTTGTGGTGCAGTAACATGACTTGTGTAAAAGAGGAGCACTACAGTGTCCTTGTAGGAATACAAAGTCAACCTTGTAGTAATACAAAGTCAACCTTGTAGAAATACAAGGTGAACAAAATTTATCCCATTTATAATTGCTTTTTTTCTAAATGACTGTAATGTTAGCAAAACTGGGAAATCACAGACTAAACATTTTAAAGAATTGCTAAAAACAGGCTTAAGCAATTTTCAAAATAGGAAAGCCTGGTAGGTGGTAAGTAGTACATAAACTACTATAATTATCATGAAATGCCAGATATAAAAGACTTTGTATGAATTGACAAGTTTGAAAGGTATTTTACTAAATTGTTATCACCTGATTTATATATTTTTTAAGTACAAGAAGGCTAGAGAAGCTGTTAAAGTTTCTTTCTTTTTTTCATTCTGAATACTCTTACATTATAAATATAGCTTTTATATGATTATTAAAGAATATTTTATTTTTTAAAACCATGTGATAATAATAGGGGAGGCTAGGTGGCATAGTGGATAAAGCACTGGCCTTGGAGTCAGGAGTACCTGGGTTCAAATCCAGTCTCAGACATTTAGCTGTGTGGCCTTGGGCAAGCCACTTAACCCCATTTGCCTTGCAAAAACCTAAAAAAAAAAAGTGATAATAATAATAATAAAAATGATAATAAATAATAGTAAATGACTTACTATTAGAAGAAAAGCACGAGGAAGTCTTCTAAGGAGATCTTCACGAGATTCCTTGGGATGAGCCCTGTTGATAGGGTATTGTGAAACTTGACCACACTGCCATTTAAGGAATAGGAGTTCTCCCACCCAAAATGGAGATATGAATTTGAATAGCAAAGTAGATGTCATTTGAGATCACTTGGAAATTCATGTAATGATATCTTTTAATGCCATTATTTTGAACCAACTATTCTCTGTGTATGGATTTGTGATGAAGAAGTAGAAATCGTGAGATAAGGAAGAGATCTCTTGGCTCCTGAGTAACTGAGAAGGTAAGCTATTTTCCCCCAGAACTTCAATCATTAGGTATACTTTTTTAGTTCATAATGGCGAAGGGGTCATTGTGGCACACAAGGGATGGTAGATTTAATTAAGCAAGAGTGGCTTACTGCAGATACCAACTCAATGATAGCTAACATGACAGTCACTTGTCCAACATAAGTGGTTTTTAATCAGCTTGCACCAGCTTACCAACTTGGACCCCTCTTTGAGTACTTTTCAAAAAAAACCACAACTATTATTGTGCCTAATTTAGTTCTTGAAATTGTGCGCAGGTATGAACCACTTGCCTATATGGACTCTTCTGGGGAAATCTCATCTCATTCTCATACCACTGTATTCTAGAAATGATATGATGTTCCTGTATCCAGATAAAGAGCTGTGGAGTTTGAACAAAGTCCAAGGACTATTCCCTTTAATTTAGAAAAAAAAGACATATCTTATTGTCTGATCTTGTTACCTCTTAGACTTCTTGTCTCTTTCTTAAGGATATGATTTCTCTCTCATCACACTCAATTTGAATCAATGTACAAAATGGAAACAAAGTAAAGACTGACAGATTGCTTTCCATGGGGGGTGGAGGGAGGGAAGTAAGATGGGGGAAAATTGTAAAACTCAAATAATATCTTTAATAAAAAAAACAACTTAATAAAAAAAAAGAAATGATATGATGTTCTCCCTTTAGTTTTATCTGCAGATCAATGAGGGTGGGAAGGATAGTTGTGAACAGATGAAATTTATGAATAGTTTAAGTGTTCTAGATGGGATTTTGAGGCTAATATATGAGAAAAATAACAATCATCTAGCCCTAAGGCTGAAATTAGTGAAATGAGTGAAATTTTGCTCTTTGAAGAAGAATCTCTTGGGACTTCACTTTTACATCCTGGACCCAGGTTTAAGTGATTGATCACTGCAGCTTCAATATTTTTGGGAAATTCCACGTGCCCCTGCACTACGGCTACAAATGGATATCTGTCCCTAGGAAAATTGAGAAGATGATCTTTGTGAAGATAAAGGTAGGATTCTCTTGACCTATCCCCATTTTGGAAAATAAGATTTTTTTCCCACCTAGTGAATTCTGAACCTAGCTATGATAGATATGACTCATAGCTGAAATCAAACAGAACTAATGCTATGTCCCTGCCTTTCTCCACACATAGCAAATTCCATAGATAAGAGCAAATATTAAAAAAAAAGATGTACCTTCTTGATAATATATCATTTTAAATTGTCATTTGAATCAGATAGTAGAAACCATGAATTGATGGGGTTATTTACTTTATAAGAAATCTCCCTACATTCTTTCATTATGATAATTTGTTTGGTGGGGAGATACCACAATGAAAAATAGGATACAATTTTAAAAATTGGATTAAGAATAATACATGTAAAAACATTTGAAATCTAATATCTAATAATATTAAAAGAGGCAACTTATTTTTTAATTCAGGACTTCATGATGCAAGAATTAAAATTCTCTGAAGTTTCAGGTAAATTGTATATTTTTAATATATTGTTTTATCTTACAGCTCTATTTAATATTGAATTTGTACTGAGAAACAAAACTAGAAGGAAGAAGCTCCTTCAAAGTTAACCTAAGAACATGGCTAATTTTAGAAATATAAAATTAAATACATTGAATTTTTTTTCATCTACATCTAGGATTTGTGATCCATAATAACTGAATCTACTGAAGCTGTGAAACTATGAATATTGGAATTTGCTGTAAATGGCCATCTTGTGATCATTTAATCAGTGGAGATGCTCCCATGATTTTTCCAACCTGTTAATCCCCTGCTGAGGTATCATTTTTGGTCCTTAAGAGCAAGGTCTATCAACAAATAAGATTCCATATTTCATCATGCCTCTTTTGCATATTTGGAAACCCTATAAAAATCAGATCCTGGAAGGAAGGAGCATCTCAGATCTGAAGAATATCTAAGGTCCACTTCAATAGAAGGGACCATGGTCCCTTTAATAAAGTACCTTTGGCTCAGAACCCTGCCTTAGTTTCTTTTATTATAGATTAATTACCACAAAAGGATGGTTCAACATTAAGAAAATAACGTATATAATCATACCAAAACCCAAATCATCCCATGTGACTACCTCAATAAATACATAAAAATTCTTTGGGAAAATTTAACTAAATACCCTACAAAGTACAAGCATAAAAGGATTTTTTCAAATATAAAGTATCTTTCTAAAGCCAAAGGCAAGTATTACAAGCAATGGAGAAATAGAACATTCTCCAACAAATAGAGGAGTAAAGGAAAAATGCCTCCTTTTCCTATTATTGTTTGATATAATTATATAAATGTTAGCAATAATAATACAAGAGAAATGTGAAAGAAGTGCAGTTAAAGGAGACATGATTCCTATTTGCTGATGATGTAATGGTTTTCTTAGAAAATCCTAGTAAATCAGAAAAGGAAACATACTGAGATAATTCAATAAGCATGCTACAAAATAATGCAAAAAATCTAGAGTATTTCTACATAATAATAAAATCCAAAATTCAATAATAGAAAGTCCTACTCAATATAACTACAAAATACATAAAATATTTGGAGGTCTACCAAAGTATATTTGATACTTGTATAATTTCAACTATAAATGTTCTTTAAAGAAATGAGGAACAATTTAAATAGCTGGAGGAATACTTAATTCACCACTCTTTGTAGCCTATTCTAATATAATAAAAATTACAATACTATTCAAATTAATTTATAGATTTAGCCGTATATCAATCACTCTACCAAAGGGCTATATTTCAGAGCTAGGCAAAATAATAACAAAGTTCACTGGGGGAACAAAAGATCTATAATATTAAGAGAAATTATGGCAATAAAGAGGAAAAATAGAAATGAAAGAAGATCTCACTTCTAGATCTCTATTATAAACAACAATCACCAAATCATTCAATTAACGTTTAAAAATGAAAAATATATCAATGGGACAGGTCAAACAAGGAAGAACCAGAAATGATAAAACTTTATATCCTGGTGTTTCATGTTTCTGAATTTCTGGGAAAACTGAAAAGTAATCTGGCAGAAATTAGATTTAGATCCACATTTTATATAATAGTATCTAATAGTAAATTCAAATGGATTTGTGACCTAAACATTATTATATCATTTTTTAAAAAAAGGAAGCAAAGTTGATCAAATACCTTTCATAGTTTTGTGTAATAGATTAATTCTTAACCAAATGGATGATGGAGAAAGAGCATTCAAGAGCAACAGGAGTTACTGGGGGAAAAAATTCATTGAGGTCTGACTTTTAAAACACACACACACACACACACACACACACACACACACACACACACACACACACAAATCAACAGAAATATATAAAAGCGAAAATCATTCCCCAATAGTCAAAAACTGTTCAGAGGATATGAACAAATGGTTCTCAAAAAAAGAGAATGGAAACTATTAATTACCAAGTGAAAGAATGTTCCAAATCAATAATAAGACAAATACAAATTTCCTAAAAATCCTCAAGTTTCACTTAAAAATCAAAAACCTGGCAAAGATGACAAAAGATGATAATAATTAGTGTTGAAAGGTTGGGATTAGAAAAGCAAACTATAATTTAGAATTTTGTAAATAAAATTATCAAACTGTCTGTTCTCTTAGTGCAGAAATTCCACTGCAAGGTATATACTCCAAGAAGGTCAATGACAAAATGAAAGGTTCCTTGCACACCTAAATATTTACAGCAGCAAGATACGAACATATTTATAGCAATATTTTTTATAGCAAATAACTGGAAACAAGGTAAATTCCTATCAATTAGAGGATGGATGAACAAATGGTGGTACATGGATATAATGAAATGTTGCAAGAAATGGAAAAAATCAAATGAATACAAGAATTATGGAAAGAATTCGATAAATTGATATGAAGTGAAATGAACAGAAAAGGAAAATGATACATACAAAGATTGTAACAAAATAATTAAAAAGAGCAATACAACCAAAGAATTGAAATTGAATGAAATCATATTAATCAACTTTGTCCCCAAAGAGGAGATCTGAAAAGATACTTCCTCTTACTTTTTTAGAAGAGGTGGAGGTTAACAGTTATAAAATATTCTTTATAATGAATGTTTTTGACATGTTGGGATGCTTTGTTGAACTTTTTTCTTCCTCTTTTAAAATTATTTATTGTAAGGGATAACTCTCAAGGAGGAAGTAGCTGTAAAGATACAAGAGGAAATATAAGTGGTGTAGAAACAAAAGTAAAATGTTTTTGAAAACTATCAAAGAAATGAAAGTTTTTGAAAACTATAAAAAGAAATGCAAAGGGTGGCTAGGTGATGCAGTGGATAGAGCACTGGCCCTGGAGTCAGGAGTACCTGAGTTCAAATTAGACCTCAGACACTTAAGGCCACACCTAGCTGTGTGGCCTTGGGCAAACCACTTAACCCTATTGCCTTGCAAAAAACCTAAAAAAAAATGCAAATAAAAGTAAAAGAAATACACTCACTTGCAGACTGGTTGGCTCTTGAAGCTTTTAAACTTAATTCTTATAGCATGATTTAAGATCTTTTCAAAACCAGGTTTGTCATGGCTTTTTAGTTCCCTCAAAAGATAATGTTTTTCATTTTTAGAATCTTCACCTACCCCTCAACAACCCTTGGAAGACTTTCTTATTGAATGGTGATTTTGTTGTCTGATCCAATTTGAAATTACTTAGCTGAATAACTTACCCTCTTTAAGTCCCAGATGGGAAGGAGACTATAATAAATGATCACATAAAGTTTTTCCTATCTTCTCAGAGTAGTTTATACCCCCCCAGAATAGCTACCTTCAAATTCAAGGTATTCCATGGATCTGAATCCATTCAAAACCATAGATCACAAGCCCTTTTGATTGAGTTTACTTTTTTCTCTAGTCAGGACAGGAATAATTTAATAAAATATGAAGATGATGTTTGTTCTTCATTCTCAAAAGAAGATCATGACATCAAGGAGGTGGTACCATGATAAGCTATGAATTGAATTTAAGTGGGTGCTGTGCTAAGTCACCAGTCTCACTTTCTCCTCTAGAGCCACCTGGGTCCAGGGGCCAGATATGAATTAGGACAACTGAGGATGGCCCTGGAGGAGAGGTAATTAGGGTTAAGTGATTTGTCCAAGGTCACATAGCTAGTAAAAAGTGTCTGAGGCTGAATTCAGACACCAGTCCTCCTGACTCCAAGACCAATGCTCTATCCACTAAACCACCCTAGACTATGACATCAGGGAGATGATGCCATAAAATATGAAGACACTTAATCAAATAACATAGTAAGAAAAGTCTCAAAGTAAACATCCTACCTCCATCTTCCAACATAAAACGAGGGTACATTCTCCTGAAAATACACATACCATCAGTAGAGAGAGTGCTTGCATAATGATCATATATGAAGGACATGTTCATACGGAACATATGTGACCAAGTTAGATACATGGAGAAGAAACTCAAATTACCAAAATACTCTGGCTATGCCATTGCTGAGTGGGTGTGATATTGCTACTGAGCACATTGCTCTGGCAATGGTAAATGGGAGCTGCTAGATAGAATGTTCCTATTGGACTTGGCTCTCTGTTACCAATTTCTGGAATCATTTCTTCAGGGCCACTGTGAACTACCTCAATTGTTATCTTTTAAGGAAGTGACCTCCAAACTTATCAACAAAAATTTTTGAGCATTCACTTAAATATATGTATTTTACATTTTACATATGTATATATTATGTTATAGGCAGCTAGATGGCACAATGGGTAGAGGGCCAACCCTAAAGTCAGGAGAACCTGAGTTCAAATCTGGTCTTAGACACTTTCTAACTATGTGACTGATTGCCTCATATCCAGGACCATCTCTAGTCATTTTGATTCATATCTGGCCAATGGACCCAGATGACTTCAGAAAAAGTGAGGCTGGTGACATAGTACAGTACTCCATCACTGAAATCCAATTCATGTGCATGTTATAGCATCAACTCCCTGATGTCATCATGGTCTTCTTCAAGAATGAAGAACAGACATCATCACTATTATACAGTGCTGCACTCTCTAATTTATTTTAATTATATTTAATTTTAAATTATTATAAATATATATATTTTTTGGTTTTTGAGAGACAGTGGGGTTAAGCGACTCACCCAAGGTCACACAGCTAGATAATTATTAAGTGTTTGAGGTCAGTTTAACCTCAGATCCTCCTGACTCCAGGGATGATGCTCTATCCACTGTGCTACCTAGTTGCCCCTAAATTATTATATTTATTGTAAAATCTATACCAAAATGAATTTTAAGGACATTTAAAAATATTTCAAATATTGCCTTACTAACAAAATTATCATTAATAATATTTTATAGAGAGCAATATGACAAATATTCTTTCTTTAAAAAAGTCTTATTTTAACACTTTGTGATATGATTCAAAGGTATGGTTTATTTTGATGCATGGTTTTATTGCCAACTGAAAATGATGTCTCAGAAAGATATGTAGATCATATAAAATGCATAAAATTGTTCCAATATTTTCTTAGAGCATTCAAATAAATTGAATATCTGCATCCTTTGTGCTAAGACACAGGATTAAGATCTTTTTCAGGTAAATGAAGGCTAATTACACCATAGTCATAGCCCACCATACCCAGCTATAAAGAATTCAGGGTGCCCTTAGGCTAAGATGAAATCTTTCAGATTCTTAAAATTGGGGTGAATTCAAAGCCTTTGGTCATAGATAACAATATGATTTAGGATTAGACATTCCCAAGAATTTCTCTGGCATGGCATACAAGTGAATTTGGGATAGAAATAAAGGCAAACTATGGGGGCATCAATTCTTCACTCAACTGGTTCCTATTTCTGTTCTTATTGATGTATTTATCAGCAGACAAGTTGCTCTTTCTTTACATTAAAATCTAGAACAATTCAGTCAAACACACCAATCTTCCAAAGTTCACACAAGATGATCTTTTTCTTCCAAGATTCTCTCTAGTTGCATAAGCAGAGTTTTAAGAGGACTTCGAGGAAGAGAGAGAGGAGATAGAGAGATTGAGGGAAGCCTGTTCCAGAATGATCACTGTCCCTGAACTTTGAGGTTGTCTTGTGTATGGTAACTCTCCTTTCATCTGTAAATAGTTTGATTGTAAAAAAGGGACAGAGGGGAAATGAAACTTTTATATTAAAAATAGATTAATTCAACTTGTGAAGAAATATAATCTTTCAAATAAAATTTTGAGGAGAAATAGATGTTGGAAGGACCAGATAGAAACTCTCCCTAATTAATATATTGAGAAGACAGACCTATTTGAAGGTAGAGAAATGTCTAAGGCAATCATGATAAATGGCCAGTTTTAGAATTTTAGAGGTTGTAACAGACACATTTTAAAATCGACTGTTCAGAGATTATGAGAAGATAAAATAAGAATTGTTAGGTTTGTAACTGACAGAAAGGTAGACTTTCTGATCAAATAAGATAACATTTGTAAAGTGCTTATCACAGTACAGTATAGGGTGCTCTATAAATATTTATTTCCCCTTCCTTTTTTGTGAGTTTTCTCTCACAAGATCACTGACTAGCAGAAAGCTCTGATTTAAAGCTTTGGGGGAGTGGTGAAGTAGCTAGTTATGAAAAGTGTCAGCTGCTTTGCAGGGAACCTGCTTGATGATATTTGTCTTTCATTCTTGAAGATCTTGATATCAAGGAGGTGATACCATCACAAGCACATGAATTGGATTTAAGGTGGGGGGGCGGGGACTGTACCAAGTCACCAGCCTCATCTTCTCTTCCAGAGCCATCTGGATCCAGTGGCCAGATATGAATCAGGGTGACTAGAAATAGCACTAAATATAAGGCAATCACGGTTAAGTAATTTGCCAAGGTCACGCATTTAGCAAGTGTTAAGTGTCTGAGGCTGGATTTGAACTCCTGTCCTCCTGACTCCAAGACCAGTGCTTGCCTGCTGATTAAAGGAGATGTAGTGCTTTGCTAATTGGCTAAAGAAATGACTAGAATAGTAGATGGAAAATTCATTAAGAGACAGATAAATTCAGCTGACATTTGAGCTTATAATTTTCAGAAGGGGAAAACTCAGAGGCCCCTGGATATTCTCTACTGTCCTCTCTAGTTTGAGAAGAAGAAACAGCAGAGGGGGAAAAAAATCAGTCTTTACATCTGTTTAATTGAGAAGAAACATAACTGGCTGAGGTCTGATTGGGCAAAGCAGAATCCTACTGAGTGAAGAGGCGCCTAAGCTTGTCTATATTGTCTGGAGAACCAAGTTTGGGATTTTACAGTTCTCTTGCTTAAGGGAAATGCTTATTACAATGATAGTATAAGGCTTTCTCCACACTCTATTAAGTCTGAATGTGAGTTAAAGTTTGTCACAACTTCATTAGCTAGAGAGTAGAAGAGGAACAGATTTGTTCAGTAATAAAGTATTAAGGACCAGAATGGGAAGAGTTAGCAAAGAAATGGCTTCATGTGGTGCAAGCTGTTTCTGAAGAGACCAAGGACATTGAGGTCTGCTGTGCAGATTTGTGAGTTGACTTAAGCACTGGATTTTCTCAATCGTGTATTTTCCTGCTAGTTTTTATAAATATATGCTCACTCTCTTCCATGGGCATCAAATACATTGGTGGAAGTGTTTGATTCAAACCCATGGTAGGACTGTGATAGTTTTATTATTCCTACTTTTTTTCAGTGACTGTGAAGTTATGATTAATTTTGCTTTTGGTTTATCATTAAGTAAATATTTTATTTTTTAAAGTTAATTGTGCTATGGAGTCTGATTTTGTGTAAATGGAAAGCATACCAGTGGGAGTCAAGGAGCTACACTTGTATGCTTGGCTTCTTAGTCTCTCTGACTATATTTTCATTTCCCTTCAATCCAACCTCCACACAGCTACCAAAAAAATTCTTCCTAATGCACAGTTCTGGCCATGTAGCTACCCTTTTAGAAAAAAAATTTCAGTATCACCTGTAGGATAAAATATAAACTTTGAGTCTGTCATTTTAGGGCCCTTTTAATTCTGACTCCTATCCCAAATTGTTCTATTGAACCTTAAAGTCCTTTAAGAAATTTTCTTTGATATTTCTCAGGTATTTATCCTTTTCCTTATTGAGACCACATCCTAAAGGGTAAACCCATCTCTGCCCATTGTTTCAACAAACCTTGCTTTTCTGTGCCTTTGCACATCTGGAATGTTGGGGTTTATGCCTAATCATGACTTTGGGTTATAGTTTCAAATTACTTTTCAGAACGACTGGACTACTTACATCATAGCTTCACCAGCAATGCATTGGCATATTTGTCCTCCCACAACCCCAGTTGACATTTTGCTCTTTTGCCATCTTTGAAAATCTAATTGGTGAACCCTCAGAGTTGTCTTTATTTGCATTTTTCTTTATTTGTGATTTAAAATTTTTCTTTAACACATATGCTTTTAATTGAACTGGTTTTAAATTGGTGAACAGGTAAAGTTCTCCCCCATGTTCTGATCCCAATCTTATTGAACTTCTGGGAAATTCTTTCATCTCTTTGTTTGGGGTGGGCAGAAAGGGAAAAGGAGGGAATCATTATAGCTCTGAGCATCTTTCTATAGTAACAAGAGTTAAAACAGAATATACAAAAAAGGTGTTTGTTTTAGGATTATAAAATTAATGTGTAAGCAATCCTATTACCTTACCCCTTGTTCCCTTCCTTGACAGAATTTATGTAATTAACTCCTTTTGTTGAACAAGACAGTCTTCATACAGTCAAATAACAGCAATGATTTATGCAAAGTTTGGAATGACTTTTTTTTTAAATTCAAGAAAACAAATGCAAAATCAGAATTCTGAAGATGCACTATGTAGAACTCTGGACTTTGCCTCCAACATATTTAGATTGCTCATCGCCGTCATCATTCCAATTTTTCAATCATGAGTCAAATGCCAAACAAAACAAAACAAACAAAAAAAAGCAAATAAAGTGATGCCATTCTCATCTCTTTTGGAACACTTATTGTCACACCCTTTGACAAGAAAAACAAAAACCAAAAAACCCCAGTCCATTTAAAAGTATGTGTGGAGGACAGTGCAGGGCCCAGATTCATCACACTTGATGATCCATATCTGCTGGAAAGTAGACAGGGAGGGTTAGCATGTACCTACCCTCTCTTTAATCCAGACAGAATGAATACTTGTCCTCAGGGGGAGGCAATGATCTTGATTTCCATTTTGTTGTGACAGCAATCTCCTTCTGAATTTTGTCAACAATACTTGCTGGCACCATCAAACAATACAATATTGGCCGTTGGATCCTTATGGATGCCAACATGATCTTTTATGATTAAGTTGAAGGTATTTTCTTGGATATCACAAGATTCACTATCTAATAAAGATGGTCAGAAGAGAGTTTCTGGAAAGCTGAGTTTCTGTGCCAATGGTGATAATCTGACAGTCAGGGAGCCTTTAATTCTTTTCCACAGATGAGCAAGGTGCAACAGTGGTCATCTCTTTCTCAACATCTAATGTAGCAGTTCTGAAACTTTTTGGTCTCAAACATTTTATACTCTTAGAAATAATTGAGAATTTCCCCCAAAGAGTTTTTATTTGTGTGGAGAATATCTATTGACATTACTATGTTGAAAATTTAATTTGTTATTAACAATAATAAATTTATTAACATGTGTAATGTAGGATTATTTGCAAGAAGATATTTACTATCAAAGATATAAATATACATATGTGTAAATATATGCATATACTTATATGTATGTTTGCATAAATATACAAACTTAGCCCCTCAACATATTCCACAACATTTGGAGGCATAATCTTTCTTCCCTTCCTGTAGCACCTCAATTTCTGGAGAGTAAAAAGATATTACATTTGTACCTTAGTTTGGTTTCAGAGGGCCTAGTTGACTGTACCACCCTGCCTGCAATCTTGGTTCCAAGATCACCACGGCTTGAATTCCCAGATCCTGTGGGAATAATAACTTCTTGCACTTGAAACTGAGGACAAATAACACAAAATAGGAACAAACACCACCAGACTGATTTCTTGGAGTTGGGATAAGAGAAATAAGCAGAGAAAAGCAAGTTCTTTCCTTTCCCTGGTTCAATTAAAAGCATACAGGTACTGGATACAGTAGATAGATATCATTGAAGGGCATATGTTTTAAAGGAACAGTCACTCAAAGAAGACTACCTCTATCCATATGGTAAGGGACTCAGTGGACTCCATATTAGACAAAGTTGTCATACTCAAAAGCTGCACATCATTCCTTCCTTCCCAGTCAAGAAGACTCCATGTCAGAACTGGGAATGCCCAGAAGCCCAGGTTACATATAAATAACATTTTAAATTATTAATAACTTTATTTTCCAAAGCAAAAATATAGTGAGAAAATGGCATTATCTTACATAATTTTGCAAATCTCTTTATTATCTAGTTTAAAAGGAGACATTCTCTTAATCTGCTTCTACATTCAATCTGTTATGATATTTGTTTTGGGTGAAATATATGAAGAAATTATATCTCCAAATAGATATGTATTTGGAAAAAAGGAATATTTTAATAGGTAATTCATATTTTTGAAAATAATGAATGTAATTTTGACCTCTCAAATCCATCCAAAAAATCTTAAGGGATTCCCAAAAGTCCTCAAACACACTTTGAGAAACTCTGATCTAGAAAAATACTATTAGTGTCATGGAAAATTTCCCTCGTAGCTGAGGTAGTGATGTAATAGCCACTCCCAATCAAGATCTTATAGATGGAGGATAGCATGGGAAAGGGCATAACCTTCATAAATTGTGTAGGTAACAATTGTATAGGTAACTGAGTCCTTCACAAGACTAGTGATACAATCAAAGATATGCAGGGATAACACAAATAAGGATAGCAAAGAGCTTGGGGGTAAAGTACATTTAGAACTTGATCCATGCCCTTTTTTCTCTGTTGACTTTAAAGTTCGTGGAAGCTTCTATGAGTAGCATGGGGGTCATATAGAACTCACATCTTTAGGGGTCATAGAGCTCATTACCTCCATGCTGTCCCAATTGGTGACCATTCTATTTTTCAATAGGGTTCTTCTAGGGACATAATACTTCTCTGTCTCCCAAGGAGTTGTCTTTCTGATTAATACTCCCAACACAGGAGGGTACCTAACAATGGAATGGAAGACAACCTGAGGAACATCATCTCCTGCAAAGTCAGCTTTGTACATTTTGAAGCTATTGTCAAAAAGAGTAGCAATCTTCATCCATGGGCAACTCTGAAGTGACAAATTTAAATACCTTAGACATAAAGAAGATGGTTAGACCCTTGAGAGGCAGAGAAGCCCAGCCAGGGATGTGCTGGAACCATCTCAGACTGAGTTGCAAGAACCAATTATTAAATTTCCAGGTGAGCATTGACACTTCAGAAACTAGCAGATGCTATGAATCAAGGCTTGATTTAATGTTTTCTTGATTATCTAGAATTAAGAAAGCAATGGAAAAAATATTGATTAATGCAAATTAAAGTTAACTGTGCCCTGTATACTTATTTTTTGAAAGCCAGTTTTTAAACATTTAACCCATCCTTCCTGGTGGGGAGCTCGCATGTTTTCAAATAGTTGTTGATACTTTTGGTGGGGTTGTGAACTGATCCAACCAATCTGGAGAACATTTTGGAATTGTGCCTAATTATTGTTTGTTGCAATTTGTCCTTCATTCTTGAAGAGGAACAAAGACATCAGGAAGGGGCTGTTATGACTTTCAAGTGAATTGAATTTAAATGAGGAAGGGCTGTGTGAAGTTACCAGCCTCATTTTATCCTCTGAAGCTATCTAGGTTCAGTGTCAAGTTATAAATCAGGACAACTGGAAATAGTCCTGGAAGAAGTGGTAGACCTTGGCCTTTTCAAGCCAGGTCTCAGTTTGTGGTATCTTTTACACAGGTCAGACAGAAATCAGTCTGGAAGGGGAAGGCCCTAAGGATTTCTTTTTTTTTTTTATTAAATATTTTATTTATTTTGAGTTTTACAATTTTTTTCCCAATCTACTTCCCTTCCCCACCCCCCACAGAAAGCAATTTGTCAGTCTTTACATTGTTTCCATGTTGTACTTTGATCCAAATTGAGTGTCATGAAAGAGAAATCATATCCTTAAAGAAGAAACATAAAGTATAAGAGATAACAAGATCAAACAGTAAGATAACAGGTTTTTTTCCCCCTAAATTAAAGGGAATAGTCCTTGAACTTTGTTCAAACTCCATGGTTCTTTATCTGGATACAGATCATATTCTCCATTGCAGACAGCCCCAAATTGTCCCTGACTGTGGCACTGATGGAATGAGCAAGTCCATCAAGGTTGATCATCACCCCCATGTTGCTGTTAGGATGTACAGTGTTTTTCTGGTTCTGCTCATCTTGCTCAGCATCAGTTCATGCAAATCTCTCCGGGCTTCCCTGAATTCCTGTCCCTTCTGGTTTCTAATAGAACAATAGTGTTCCATGACATACATATATCACAGTTTGTTAAGCCATTCCCCAACTGAAGGACATTTACTTGATTTCCAATTCTTTGCCACCACAAACAGGGCTGCTATGAATATTTTTGTACAAATGATGTTCTTAACCCTTGTTAATCATCTCTTCAGGGTATAGACCCAGTAGTGGTATTGCTGGATCAAAGGGTATGCACATTTTTGTTGCCCTTTGGGAGTAGATCTAAATTTCTCTCCAGAAAGGTTGGATGACTTCACAGCTCCACCAACAGTGTAATAGTGTCCCAGATTTTCCACAACCCTTCCAGCAATGATCATTATCATTTCTGGTCATATTGGCCAGTCTGAGAGGTGTGAGGTGGTACCTCAGAGAAGCTTTAATTTGCATTTCTCTGATAAGTAATGATTTAGAGCAATTTTTCATATGATTATGGATTGCCTTGATCTCTTCATCTGTAAATTGCCTTTGAATATCCTTTGACCATTTGTCAACTGAGGAATGGCTTTTTTTTTTTTGACTCAGTTCTCTGTATATTTTAGAAATGAGTCCTCTGTCAGAAACATTAGTTGTAAAGATTGTTTCCCAGTTTACTACATTTCTTTTGATCTTGGTTGCAGTGTTTTTATCTGTGCAAAACTTTTTAATTTAATGTAATCAAAATCATCTAGTTTGTTTTTAGTGATGTTCTCCATCTCTTCCTTAGTCATAAACTGCTCCCCTTTCCATAGATCTGACAGGTAAACTAGTCCTTGATCTTCTAATTTGCTTATAGTATTGGTTTTTTTATGTCTAAATCCTGTATCTATTTGGATCTTATCTTGGAATAGGGTGTGAGGTGTTGGTCTAATCTAAGTTTCTTCCATACCAACTTCCAATTTTCCCAGCAGTTTTTATCAAAAGAGAGAGTTTTTATCCCAATAGCTGGACTCTTTGGGTTTATCAAACAGCAGATTACTATAATTGTTTCCTGCTATTGCACCTAGTCTATTCCACTGGTCCACCACTCTATTTCTTAGCCAATATCAGACAGTTTTGATGACTGATGGTCTATAATATAATTTTAGATCACGTAGGGCTAAGCCCCCTTCTTTTGTACTTTTTTTTCATTAAATCCCTGGAAATTCTTGACTTTTTTATTTCTCCATATGAATTTACTTACAACTTTTTCTAACTCATTAAAGTAATTTTTTGGAATTTTGATTGGCAGGGCACTAAACAGGTAGTTCAATTTTAGTAGAATTATCATTTTTATTATTATATTGGCTCCACCTATCCATGAGCAGTTGATGTTTGCCCAGTTCTTTAGATCTAATTTAATTTGTGTGAGAAGTGTTTTATAATTGTTTTCAAAAAGTTTCTGAGAATGCCTTGGCAAATAGACTCCCAGGTATTTTATATTGTCTGAGGTTACTTTGAATGGGATTTCTCTTTCTAGCTCTTCCTGCTGTATTTTGCTAGTCATGTATAGAAAAGTTGAGGATTTATGAGGGTTTATTTTATATCCTGCAACTTTGCTAAAATTGCTAATTATTTCCATTAGTTTTTTGGATTAATTCTTGGGATTCTCTAGGTATACCATCATGTCATCTGCAAAGAGTGAGAGTTTTGTCTCTTCTTTCCCAACTCTAATTCCTTCCATTTCTTTTTCTTCTCTAATTGCTGAAGCTAACATTTCTAATACAATATTGAATAGTAGTGGTGATAATGGGCATCCTTGTTTCACCCCTGATCTTATTGGGAATGCCTCTAGCCTCTCCCTATTGAATATAATGCTTGTTGATGGTTTCAGATAGATACTGCTAATTATTCTAAGGAACTGTCCATTTAAACCTACACTCTCTAGTGTTTTTAGTAGGAATAGGTGCTGTATTTTATCAAAAGCTTTTTCAGCATCTACTGATATGATCATACAATTTCTGATAGGTTTGTTGTTGATATAATTGATTGTACTAACAGTTTTCCTAATATTGAACCAACCCTGCATTCCTGGAATAAATCCCACTTGATCATAATGTATTATCCCAGTGATAACTTGTTGTAATTGTTTTGCTAAGATTTTATTTAAGATTTTTGCATCTATATTCATCAAGGAGATAGGTCTATAATTTTTTTTCTCTGTTTTAACTCTTCCTGGTTTAGGTATCAGCACCATATTGGTTTCATAGAAAGAGTTAGGCAGAGTTCCATCTTCCCCTATTTTTCCAAAGAGTTTATATAGAATTGGGACCAATTGTTCCTTAAATGTTTGGTAGAATTCACTTGTGAATCCATCAGGCTTTTTCTTAGGGAGTTCAATGATGACTTGTTGAATTTCTTTTTCTGAGATAGACCCTAAAGATTTCTGACCAAAACAGATATCTTGCTAGGTTTCAACAATCAAAATTTATAGTCCTTTGTATAGAGCATCCTAAGGTAAAGGTATGATTCCCTATATGATCAGAGGAAGAGGAGGGAGAAACTGAAGGAGGGAGAGATGAAAAGAAGGCAGGGAGGGAGGGAGGCAGGAAGAAAGCCAGGAAGGAGTATTGCTCAACTGGATCTGGACAGTTGGGTCCCCAGTGAGGCAACTATTCATAGATTGTTATTTTTCCTTCATTCTCTCTTTTCACTAAGACACCTAGTTGCTCCCTGTCCTTCTTTCTTTGAAAAGGACCAGTCATATCAGGAAGGTGACTTGCAAGTGAACTGATTTTAAAAGGGCTGTGCAGAGTCACCAGTCTCACTCCTTTCTCCAGAAACCAGCTAGGTCCAGTGGCAAGATATAAAGCAGGATGACTGGAGATGGTCCTGAATGCAGTGGAAGACTATGTAATCGGGCCGGCCGCTGCCGGGCCCGGGGAGCGCTTCCTCTACTACGCCTAGGCAGCAACCTGCTCGGGGCGCGGCTGCGGCTGCGGAGCCCCTCCGCCCGGTTCCACTGCGTGGCCCGGCTGCAGGATTTCAAACTTGACTTTGGAAATTATCAGGGTATGACGAGTAGCACTTGTCACGGTGGCATAGCTACTATCGTTCAGAGCCCCGGAGATGAAGTCTGGGGAGTCGTATGGAATGTGCATGTGGAAAATAGAAGTTCTCTGGATGAACAAGAAGGAGTTGAAGATGGCACATATATTCCAATAGAAGTTGATGTTTACAATCAAGAAGGGAAAGTATTAACCTGCCGGTTTTACCAGATGAGAGATTATGTCCCTGCACCTCCCTCCCCTCAGTATAAAAAGGTCATCTGCAAGGGTGCCAAACAGAATGACCTGCCCTCAGATTATCAGAAGAAATTAGAAGAAATCGAAACAAATCACTACCAAGGACCCGTGAAAGTCCTTGAAGAAACTGAAGCCATCATCAATGAATCACTATAGCAAATGTCCATTATAACTTTAGAACGTATATCTATCTAATCTGACTTTTGACCTTATCATTAATTTTCATTACTGTCTCTCTTTGCCACTTTTGCAGTTTTTTATATTTGATAAGATGAATCCCAAATTGTCAAATAACTTATGCTGCCAGCTGTTGGGACCTTCTCTTGTTTCTGACTTTCCATAGGGATTGGGGTCAAGGCTCGGGCATAACAATTTTGAGACAGTATAAGACTTGTACCTGGTGAAATCCTTCTTTGGATATTGGCCATGATTTTAGGTGTGGTCTGAGGAGAAGAGGACACCCCATTGGCCTTTCCGGACAAGGAGGCTGTTTCCCTTTGTTTAGCAAATGTGGGGAAGCTGGAGATTGCTTTCATCTGATGGTGATTTTGATAATAAAATGAATGTCAATGATCTGTTAAAAAAAAGACTATGTAATCAAACTGTGCCTACTCTTTGATCCAGCAATGCCACTCCAAAGACATCTAATCTGTATATAGCTTGTTTATTCTAAGGGACAGGGACTATCTAAATTTTATATTTTTTATATTTAGCATAGTACCTAATACAACTTTTCATAAGTACTTGTTTCTCTTCCATTTAAAATTTTATATAATCAAATTTGTATTTTTTGTATTTTTAAGCTTTTCTGAAATCTATTATTTCTTGAATTTTTTTCCTTCAAATCATAGTTGCAAAAGATATTTCCTTCCTTAATCCCCTTATTTGTTGTTTTTGATGCATCTTTTTATATTTTATTTATTTATCTATTTGGAGTTTATCTTGACCTGTTGTATGAAATACTTTCTAAACCTAATTTCTGCTAGAATGATTTACAATTTTCCCAGTTTTGCATCCTTCTCTGCTGACTCCTCTTCACCCTCCTAATTCTGTCTTACATTCACATGTGGTGAACAACCCTGACCTTCACCATATCCTCTTCAGTTGCCTTATTCTGTCAGTGTCCTGGCTATGTGCCCCATCACCCCCATGGGAGGTCCATTATTTCCTTTTCCCCAAACCCAGGAGAAGATATAAAAGGGTAACAATAACAACAATAATAATAGTTAGCCTTTATATGTAGGCTTATTATTTATTATAATTATATTATTTGTTATAAATAATTATAAAATATTAATTTATTTCTTTAGAATATAAAATTATATTATTTATTAACTTATTTGTTTGTAGACTTAAGGTTTTCAAAGTCCTTTATATGTGTTATCCCATTTGATCTTCACAACAATCCTATGACATAGTTATTATATATATATAATCATTTTAGGGAGGGGAAACCTGAGAGTAAGAGTGGTTAAGTGATATGCTCAGGTTTTCACAGGTCTGAGGTAGGATTCAAACTCTTATCTTCCTGTCACCAAAAGCTGACACTGTCTTCTATACTCCTAAGCTGTCTAGTTGGAATAGGCAGCTAGATTTAAAAAATGTGGTCTCTGGTCCCTAGGTCTGTTAGATTCATAGTTATTATAAATCGAGTGGGGTATTGTCTGTTTCTAGTTGCCTCTTAAAATCTTTATAATGACCTCTGTTTTCGGTCCTGGGGATGACCACTTTTTTTTTTTTTTAAGGTTTTTGCATTCACTTTCCAGCTTGGGAAACTGAAATTCAAGATGTTGAATGACTCATCCAAAGTCACCTAGCCTGTTGCAAGGAGGATCTAGGAAGACTCAAGTTTCTGATTCTTTTGATCAATACAAAGTAGAGGGAGATGATCTTAGGGTGTAGGAATATACTTTCTCCCTGGATCCTGGCTGGAGCCTTGATTTCCAAGTAGTCAGAATCAAATCCATTCTGACAGTCCATTCATTTATCTCCAGTGTTCTAGCTTCAACAGAGAGGGAGAAAAGGTCATAGGTTGTTGAAGTCAAAGATGGTTGAGCCAGCATGCCTCATTTTCACCGAATTGCTCACAAAGCACATCCAGGAGTAATACAGATGTTATATGGTTGACCCCTTGAATTCTTGCACTTTCACTTAGCAGAGTGGGACAATTTCCCCCATCAGGTTGGGTATGCCAGACACTAGGCATCTTGCATAGGGCTTAAAATGTTTTTCCTTCCCCTGACCCACTAAAAAAATTCAGGTAAGCCCACAGGTTACCAAAAAAAAAAACAACCTCCTTTCTCCCCTAGTCCCCTAGTCCTGTTCATACAGTCTTCCTAACTCAACATGAAACTACACAGCAAGAAACCTGACACTAGCAACCCAGTGAAGCATAGGTTGTTTACATAACAACTCCTCCCTAGTGTTTCCTTTCAGCATCTGACCCCCCCCACCCTCCCCTCATTCCTAAAACCTCTCCATTTCACTTCCTTCCTTCCCTCCCACTCCCACCTTACTGACAATCTCCAAGATATAAGTGATAAGAAATATTTGGCAGCCATGAAAGTCACCTGAATCAACTTTCTTTCTTTTTCCTTCCCAAAAGTCAGTTCTGGCATTGATGAGGCTATATTCCTGCTACTCTTTCCTCTCTACCCCTACTCTGTCATTTACTCTTACCTCCAAACCCACCCTATCTCCTTTCAGTTCTTGTTTCTGTCTTAGTTGAGTATCACAATTCCAAGAACTACTTTAGAAGTATCACCTCCATTTTACAGATGAAGAAAATAAAGGAGGTTGTGTCCTGCCCAAAGTTCAATTTCCATTCCTAACAAGAACAGGTTGTATGACTCTGATCAAATCTGTTAGTGCCTCAGACACTTTATAGATTGCTGAATAGCCACCTATTTGTGTTGGCAGAGGGTCTTTCTTTACCAGGAATTCCCTATCCCAATAATGTTACAATCCCAAATTGTTTAAGAACAACTATTGCATTAAGAATGCAATATAGGGGCGACTAGGTGGTGTAGTGGATAAACCACTGGCCCTGGAGCCAGGAGTACCTGGGTTCAAATCCGGCCTCAGGCACTTAGTAATTACCTAGCTGTGTGGCCTTGGGCAAGCCACTTAACCCTATTTGCCTTGCAAAAACCTAAAAAAAAAAAGATTTGGCAGATTTAGCATAGGAAGGAATCCAGAGTTCATTTAGCTCAAATCTCTTAGTTTACAAATGAGGAAATTGAGGTCAATTAGAAGGGTATTGACATACAAGTGAAGGCTGATGAGGGCCTTAACCAGAGTAGTGGCCAAATGAGGGAAAAGAAGGGAATGGATTCAAGAAATATTGTCTCTATATTGTTAGATTTGTTAGAATTTGTTGACTTATTTGAATATGGTTGACTGGGACAGGGTTGGGGGGATGGTAGAGGAAAAGGGAGGAAATAAGCATGACACCAAGATTGCAAACCTAGGTAATGAAAGAATGGTGAAGAGTCTTGTGAAAACATTTCAAAATTTCTATTCATCTCTGTTGATTTGTTGTTGTTTGTCTTCATCAGAAAAACTTAGAATACCCTTTTCTCATTAAAGGATTATTTTTTTCCAATTTAAAGCATTATACTGAGTTTTGTCAGCTAGGTTTTTCTTGGTTGTAAGCATTTTGTTTTTGAAATATTATATTCCAAGGTCTACTTTACTTTGAACTCTTTTTTGTTTCAGACTTGGAAACTATGGATTTTGGTGATGGTCTTCCTAGAACTTTTCATTTGGCTATTTTTTTCAGGAAATGAATGTGGATTGTTTCTATTTTCACTTTGTCTTCTGGTTCTAATAAGTTTAGGCAGTTTTCATCCATGAATTTTTAAAATACTAAGTTGATTTTTTCTTCTAGTAGATCCTCTGGCCAAGTTGTATTTTTGTTTGAGGTCTCACCTGTAGATATTACAGAACTAATTTTTTTTCCTTCTGTGACCTAGGATCTATAATATTTCTTTATCATTGGTGTCTTCTACTGTTTACTCATTGATCTCACAATCAGACACTTTGTGAATCAAATTCTATGTGCTTCTGGAAAGAATGGTGGAACTTTGGCTCTGAGTTGTGTGGTCTAGGGTCCTGTCATTATGTTTTCTATATACCAAACACTGTGTTCTTCAAGGACCTCAGAGATTGCTCTGACAAACGAGTGGCACACTTATAGAACCATGCGGCTCACTCCAATGATGGCTGCCATCTGATTTCTGTCTTTCAATTCTTTGTTTTTTTATTCTTACTGGAATAGTTGGATGAAAGCTAGCCTATTCTGCTCCTGATCACTGCATCATACTAGCTATAACTTCTCACTAATTTTTGTTCCTTTTGGGGGGGGGTGCCTTGTTGCTTCAAAAATAAATGTCACTGCCTCTGGGTCCCAGGAGAAATCTGTTCCTTGACAGGGAAACAGCATAGGATAGTAGTAAAAGGAACATTAGATTTAACATCAAAACATTGGATTTGGGTCTTGACTTTGCTCCTTATTAGACATGCGATGTAATTTCTTTGAACCTTCATTTCCTCATCTGTGGTATTCACCAGTGTCACAAAGGATTCAGATTCCAAGTGAAGATTTAGTGAGGAAAGATTAGTAAGATTCACCAGATGCTCTTGGTTATGAATGATATTGTCACTTTTATCTTAAGACCCAGAATACTACAGGGCCTCTGGAATTAGAGCTGCAGACCCTCAAAAAAGATTGACCCAAGCTTTTACCCTTTGTGTATCAGCAGAGCAAAAATAGCAGATTTTCCAGCAGCATCATATTCAACTGGCATCTTTTTCCAAAAAAAAAAATAGAATTCAAAGCCTATCCCCAGAGGAGGTGGCAGAAATCAATCAACAGCATAATGTCTTCTTAATTGAAACTTAAATAGGTCTTCAGCATGGAGAAGTCACCTCTTTTCATTGCACTCCACCTCCTCTAACACAGTAGTCAAGTATTTTTACCTACACTGAAATGTGACCAGGTCAGTTGATTTAATGGGTCATTCTTAAGGACTAAATAGATTTGGCTTCATCTCAGTCAATTGGCACTATTTCAAACAGCATGAGCCCACTTCATAGCAGGGTAAGGAACAATTTAATCTTGTCTCAGAAGGTGGTGTTATCACTAGCTGAACAAATTCTGGAGCGTAATCTCCTAGAGTCTTTACTCAAATCTTTCCCAAATTGGGGCATCCACCAAAATCTCAAATAAAAACCAAAAGAAGCTTTTCAACTTCATGTCAAATATCCAGTGCATCCTTTGTTAACCAGAGGGTGTTTTTTTCTTGAAACTAATCTTGCTAGTCTGACTTTGTAACAGAGACAAACATTTTTTATATGTTGCTATTGCCTCATTGAAATGATCATTGAACCCATGGGAGCTGGTGATGTCACCAAGAGAAATATTGTAAAGAGAGAAGAGAAAAGAGCTTATGATAGAGCCTTGGGTTACACTCACAGTTAAAAAAGAACAAGATGTGGATGATGACCCAGTAAAATATTATGAAAAAAAAAATAAATGTAAGAAGAAAAGAAGCAGAAGTTTGCATCATAAAAACTCTGAAGAAGAAAAAAATCCAAACAAAGAGAGGTCAAAGGTATTAAATCTTTTTTTTTAAAGATGAGAACTGAGAAAAGGACATTTGATTAAGGGATTAGTAGTAACTTTGTAGAGATGATCATTTTAGTAAAGTGATGAGATGGAGATGGTTTTCCCTCTTAGGAGCTGAGAGGGAAGAAAGATATCAGACAATATTCAGGAGAAATAAGGACCAAGCAGCAGCAGCAGCAGCAGCAGCAAGATTTGAACTCAGGTTCTAAGACCTTATGTTCAATTACTTACAATTGAAAAATAATTATCAGCATTCTTTCCACTGTACCATACTCTCTATTGTAAGTGAAGGTGATCATAATATTTCTTACAAAGCTACTGTGTGGATCCAAGAGATCACATATATGAAAATGCTTTGAAAAGTATAAAGGGCTCTATTCATCAAACTTTTACTGAGTGACTACCCTTCAGTGGGTTAGGTATTTTTCTTATCCTTATCATAATCAAGAAGGTTTTATTCAGCTCTCATTTCTGCTGGATGCTACACAGATCTAATTACACACATCAACACCACACTTGTAGAGTTCATGGCAATGCAAGCTGATGTTTGGATAACTTTATCGAGTTAGTTAAAATAACGAAAAAAATTAATCTGAAGGACCAAAAGGTCAAGAATTTAAGAATATAATGAGGTTGGGGAGTAGCGATGAAGGAAGCTTAGTAATTCTTTTCTTTTTTTTTCTATAAATTTATTCATTCCCCAACTACATGCAAAGATAATTTTCAACATTCTTTTTTTTGTAAGATTTTGAGTTCCACATTTTTTCCCTTCCTCCCTTCCCTTCTCCTCCCCCTGATCTTAGCAATGAGTATTTGGATATAGGTTATATATGTATAACTACGTTAAACATTTTTCTATATCAGTCACATTATGAAATCAGAAAAAAAGGGAAAAACATGAGAAAGAAAAAAGATATAAAGCATAAAACAAACTTTGAAAATGGAAAATAGTATGCTTTGATCTGCATTCAGATTCCTTAGTTCTTTCTCTGAATGTGAATGGGATTTTTCCATCACAAGTCTTTTAGAATTGTCTTTGTCTATCATAGTTGATCATCACACAATGTTGTTGTTACTAGGAACAATGTTATCCTGATTCTGCCCACTTCACTCAGGATCAGTTCATCAGTTCACCTATTCATGATTTCTTACAAAACAATAGTATTTCATCACATTCATATTCCACAATTTGTTCAGCAATTCCCCAAGTCATGGTCATTCCCTCAGTTTCCAATTCTTTGCTGCTACAAAAAGAGTTGCTATAAATATTATCTACATGTGGGTCTTTCCCTCTTTTTTATAATCTCTTTGGGATACAAACCTATTAGTGATAGAAGGGAGCTTGGTATTACCAGATCTCAAATTATATTACAAAACAGTAATCACTAAAACTTTAAAAAAAAAGAGGGGCAGCTAGGTGGTGCAATGGGTAGGTAAAGCACTGACTCTGGAGTCAGGAGAACCTGCATTCAAATGTGAGCTCAGACACAAAATAATTGCCTTGTTGTGTGACTTTGGGCAAGTCATTTAACCCTATGACCTTAAATAAATAAAAATTTTTTTTTAAAAAAAGGTTATACAGGGGGCGGCTAAGGTGGCACAGTGGTTAAAGCACCGGCCCTGGAGTCAGGAGTACCTGGGTTCAAATCCAGTCTCAGACACTTAATAATTACCTAGCTGTGTGGCCTTGGGCAAGTCACTTAACCCCATTTGCCTTGCAAAAACCTAAAAAAAAATAAAAAAAATAAAAAATAAAAAAGGTTATACAGTGGAATCAATTAGGTAAACAAGACCCCCAAATAAGTGAATATAAAATAACAAATCCAAATATGACAAATATTGGGGGGAAAAGATTTTATATTCATTAAAAACTGCTGAGCAAGTTGGAAAGCAGTGTGGCAGATATTAAGTTTAGATCAAAATTTAATATATATTATGTACCGTAATAAACTCCAAATTTTGTAACTTTGCTAGAGAAGGGAAAGAGACACCTTTCATAACTATGGCTACATGTAGAATTTTTAACTAAATACAAAATAGATCATGAGAAGATGAAATGGATAATTTTCCATTATTATAGAATGTTGAAAAAAATTGTCCAAGCAAAATCAATGAAGTTAGAATAAGAAGAAGCAGTTATTTTTGCCACAAGTATCTCTGATAAAGGCCTGATATCTAAGATACATAGGGGAATGACTGCATTACAAGAGCAGGTACCATTCTGTAATGGATACTCAGTATATGAACATGTAAGTTTCAAATGGATAAATACTACTTTCAACAATTCTATGAGTGAATTATCCACATCACTAATATCTTTTAAAATTATATTAAAGGAATTTGGATATCATATCTCATATAATAAGATTTACAAGGATGTCAAAAGATAAAAATGGCAATTGTAAGAGGGGCCAAGGGGAAAAAAGTACATTAATGCATTTTTTGGGGGAAAAATACATTAATGCATTTTTTTACATTAATGCATTCTAAGTATAGTTGTAAATTGTTACAATTATTCTAGAAAAGTTTGGAATCATACCCTAAAAGTCACTAAATTAAATATATGCTTTGATCTGGCAATATCACTTCTAGGTATATGTCCCAAAGAGGTCAAAGTCAGAGGGAAAGGATTCAAATATGCACAGATATTTATAGCAACACTTTTTTGTAGGAACACTGGAAACAAAATGGGTGTCCATCAATGAGGAAATGACTGGAAAATGTGGTAATTAAAGGTATGGGATATAGTGTATGATAAAAACTAACAAAATAGATAATTTCAGAGAACGTGAGAAGTTTTGAATAAATTGATAGTGAGATGAGAAGAAGCAGGAGAATAGATGATTGCAATAATTTGTAATGGATGTGATTGGGGGTTGTGGGGAAGTAACTTCAATATTTTGAACTGAGACATTTTCCATGTAGCTATAGTTCCTTAAGAAAGGATTTTCAGAACCTACAAGTTCCTTATTGGTCTCTATGGCTTGAACATTGTGCCAAGAAGGATTGGCAACATGGGAATAGAGTCTAGTGGAAGCTCCCCTCTCAGGAGATTATAAAAAGATCTGTAGAGAGGCTCTACCCTCTTGTTGAGCTTGTCAGTTTAGGACTTTGCCAACCTTTCCTTGGTCTTCCAGCAAGGGGGAAAGGTGTTTCTTTCTTTCCTATCTGCTTCTCCATCATAGCTCACAAATCAACTTCACGTTGTCTAAAACCTTGCTTATGCAAGATTGACACTGGAAATCAAATTATTGGCTGCCTCCTCTGATTTGGTGTTTCTTTCTCTGGAACACAAGTCTGTAGTTATGAAGAATAAATCCTGAGAAAGATATGTTTCCAGTCTTGGAAGATATCTTAACAGAACTCAGTTTATTCAAGAATTCTTGTATTTTTAAGCCCCTTCCATTTTTCTAGCAAGAGATGCTATCTGTAACTATATCACTTCTCAAAGGAAGAGATGACCAAAAGGAGCATACTGAACATGAAGGGGCTGAAAGATCATGCCTGACTGACCAGATCTAGGTCAGAATTACTTGTACAACACATATCTGAGATACAATTGAAATGTCTGTATAAGCAGTCCCACAGTGTCTTTCTTGTTCAAGGACATAGGCTATTGTTTATGTATTAAGTATTTGTTAATGCACACTTTTGAGTCTTTTGCATCTTAAACATTTCTTTTGTAATGGAGGGAATAAATAACTATTCTAAATCTGATATCAATTTTATGTGTTCAATATCTTTTCTAGACAGGACTTTGAAAATTCCCTTTGGGATATCCTGGATATGGATCATATTTAAGCTTTGTTTTCAAGATTTTCCCAGAGAATTGCTTCAGGATGGAGACAGAGCAAGCTAGAGAGTTTGAGATGAAGAAAGGAGACCAACATGGCTAAGTAACTTGCCAAGGGATTTTAATTCTCAACTTCAGGTCTGGTGCTTTCTCCATTGCAATACCTAATTTCCCAGAAAAATCATAAATCCATGTCATATCAGGATCAGTTCAAGAAACTGATTATTATTGAGCCTAGAGAAGAAAAGATTCAAAGGAGATTTGATAATTGTATTCAAATACTTGAAGAGTTGTCATTGTGACAGATTAGATACTCAGTTTTGCCCTTACAGGCAGAATTAGGAACAAAAGTAGAAGTTATAAAGAAGTGAATTTAGATTTAATATCAACAAAAACCTCTAACAATTAAAACTATCCACAAGTAGAATGATTTGCCTTAAGAAGTAATGGCTTCAGGCGGCTAGGTGGTACAGTGGATAAAGCACCGGCCCTAGAGTCAGGAGTACCTGGGTTCAAATCCAGTCTCAGACACTTAATAATTACCTAGTTGTGTGGCCTTGGGCAAGCCACTTAACCCCATTTGCCTTGAGAAAACCTAAAAAAAAACAAAAAGTAATGGCTTCTATGGGGGGCTAGGTGGCACAGTGGATAAAACACCAGCCCTGGAGTCAGGAGTACCTGGGTTCAAATCCAGTCTCAGACACTTAATAATTACCTAGTTGCGTGGCCTTGGGCAAGCCACTTAACCCCATTTGCCTTGAGAAAAACCTAAAAAAAAAAAAAAGTAATGGCTTCTATGGGGGGCTAGGTGGCACAGTGGATAAAACACCAGCCCTGGAGTCAGGAGTACTTGGATTCAAATCCAGTCTCAGACATTTAATAATTACCTAGTTGTGTGGCCTTGGGCAAGCCACTTAACCCCATTTGCCTTGCAAAAACCTAAAAAGAAAAAAAAAGAAGTAATGGCTTCTCCATGGAAAGACTTTGCATGAACTGATGTTGAGTGAAGTTAGCAGAACCAAGAGAATGTTGTACACATTAACAACAATATTGTGGGATGATTAACTGATGGACACAGCTCCTGTCAGCAGTTCAGAAACCAAGGACAATCCTGAGAAACCTGCTATAGACAATGTCATTCACATTTAGAGAAAAAACTGTGGAGATTGAATGCAGAGCAAAACATACTATGTTTACTTTTTAAAAACTTCTTTATGTTTTTCCTTTCCCTTTTGTTTTAATTCCTCTTTCATAACATGACTAATATCGAAATATGTTCAACACAATTGTATGTGTACAATTTTTACCAGATTGTTCACTGCCATGGGGAGAGGGGAAGGAATGGAAGGTAGTAGAAAAACTTGGAACTCATAAACTCACAAATAGATGAATATTGAAAAACAACCTTTGTATTTAATTGAAAAAATAAAATAAAATTTCAATTAAATAAAAGGAGTAATGACTTCTCAGTGACAGTTTTCAAGTGGAAACTGAAGTGGAAACTTGTAACACAGGTTAGGAGGATATTTTTTTTTAACTTGGACTAAATGGTTTCATCCAATTCTAAAATTCCGCAATTCTCATATCACATTTTAAAAATGGGACTTTGTTTCAGACAGAAGCTTCCCAGGAACAATAATAAGAGATTCCAGGAACAGAAAAACATCAACAATAATAAAGACTCTAATTATCATGCTCACTCTAATGATGGTCCCCAGGGCTGAAAAAAAGGAGTTGCCAGCATTTTTCCAAAGACAAGATTTTCTTAGTGTTGACCTATGGGATTTTGACCCTTCTTTCTACCCCAATTTAATCTTCTTTGACTGTCACAATAAATGGACATGATTTCAAAATAATAATTGTGTCTTTTGCCTTCCAGCTATTTAATTCTGGGGTTCTTCTAGATCATCTCCTTGAGTTCTCCCTCCTCCCTCTTCTTCATTTGGGCTCCCCAGCTCTCTTCTTTACTCCCTGTTCATCTGTGGGAGGAGCACATAAAGGTCTCATAGGAATTTCTGAAATCTGGGCTCCTTTCCCATGAAAGAAGAAAACAAAGGTTAATTATTGTTCTGGGTTGGGTTTGACCCAGGCCAATCTGGTGGTTCAGGCTTGGAATGAAATGAAATACTCAGAGACCATCTAACATTTAACAAAAGGAAGTTTATTCAACAATAGCTTAGAAAGGCTACTTGGTAAAGATACATTCTTGGATTCAGTTGGGCACCATTCCCCTCAACTCCAAATTTGCTACACTGCTATATAACATTATGACAATAAGAAATCTATCAGTCCAGAGGATCTTTATTTCTGCACTGGAATTTTGGTAGCTCAGGGAAGACATCTGGTATGAAGCTTACTGATCCCTTTTCAGAATTTCTCATCCTCCTGATTCTCCCAACTCTTGACTGGGGCTCCAAGAAACTGCAGTATATGTCCATATATCCACAGTCTGGTAAAACTGTCTCAGCAAATAGGCTAAATAAAGTAAATTGAAGTCTCAAACTTGTAGGTGAATTAGCAAGGTGTCTACCTCAAGCAGGTGAAGATTTTCCCTCCAGTGAAACAGGTAGATGAAGACAATTTATTCTAATGGCCATGAAGACAACTGAAGTAGGCACTGAGGAATGCATAGATCTTGGTCAGACATGGAAGACCTCAAAGGCCATCACTGGTCATCCTGACTCTGTCTTGTCTTCTGTGGAAAACAGAATGAGATTGAGAAGAATGCAACTGTGCCTTGCTTAACTCCAATTCACATGCAAGTCAAGCTATCACTTTGTGATGTCATTGATCCTTTTCAAACCCCCTGCCCAATGAAGGATGAACAATAGCTTTGGAATTTTATGCTTTAGGTGACTAAGAAATTATGTTTAATCTCATGGTGAATTTCTAAATACCTGACCTATAGCCTTGGGCTCTAAGTAGATATTTAAAGGATGGTGCTCCTTTAACATTACTCCCATTAGTGACTAAGTCCTAGTGACCTTACAGGGGATCTTCTACACCTTAACAACTTTAGGATTATTAACTGAATGTGAGAAGTGCCAGAAATCTCAGGCTTTGTCATTCCCCTTCCAAAGTACAACTTTATTTTGGTTTTAACAATGGCTCTCCTGATCCAAAACAGTGATGATGAATAGGGATAGTATCAGGAACATCAGGGTCATAGCACAGATTAATAAATTCCTGTTGCAGTCAATGATAATCATTTGGATCAAGATCAAAGTTGTGCTGGTAAATGCTTAACAACTGACTCTCCAAAAAAAATTATGTGTAACATCCTTTTTTTCTTTTTTGGTTTATTTTTTATTTAAAATCTCATCCCAGTTACATGCAAATGGAAGTTTCTATATTTACTTCCAAAATCTTGAGTTTCAAATTCTCTTCCTTCTTCCTAACCCACTCCATCCATTGAGAAAGTAAATTACTTGGTGTAGGTTAAAAATGTATAGCCTTTGTGGGAGGATTGGGACATTAATGCATTGTCAATGGAGTTGTGGAACTGATCTAGCCATTCTGGAAAGCAATATGGGACTATGAACAAAGAGCAATAAAATTGATGATACCCTTTGATCCAGCAATTCCAATACTATGCCTATATTTAAAAGAACTCATAAAAAATGGGAAAAGTCCCTCATGTTTCAAAATATTCATGGTAGCTCTTTTTGTAGAGGCAAAGAATTAGAAATTGAGGGGATGTCAATTAATTGGGGAATGGCTAAACAAGTTATGATTTATGAACATTATGGAATGCTATTTTTCTATAAGAAACCATGAATGGTCAGACTAATTACAAGAACTGAAGCTCAGTGAAGGGAGCAGAACCAAGAAAATAGTGTACACATTAACAACAGCATTGTGAGTTGATCAACCTGGATGGATGCAACTCTTCCCAGTGGCTCTGAAATCTAGGACAACCCTAGGAAACAGGTTATGGATAATGCTATCCCCATTCAAAGGAAGAAAAATAAAACAAAACAAAAGAAAAAACCCTACAGAATCTGAATGAACACTACATTTATTTTTTTTAATTTCTCTTATGTATTTCTTTCCTGTCTCATGGTTCTCTTTCTTTTTCCTTAATCTTAATTTCTCATATAGAAAATGACTAATCTGTAAAAATGTTAAACACAAATGTGTATTCACTTGACTTGTTTACTGCTGAGGGGAAGGTAGAAGGAAATCATGTACACTTAAAAATCTGTATAAACATGTGGATGACTGTTGAAAACCTTTCATAACATGAAATTGGAGAAATGAAATAAAATATCAATTGAAAAAAGTGTAGCCATGAAATACATTGCTATAATAGTCATGTTACAAAAGTAAACACAATCCCTGCCACCCCCAAAAAAAGAGAAAATAAAGTGAGAAAAAAAAAAATTGTGCTTCAATCTGCATTCAGACACCATTAGCTTTTTCTTTGGGATGGACAGTATTCTTTATAAGTCCATCAGAGAAATTGCTTCAATATTTTTTCCCCACAGTTTCCATCACTAGCTGTATGTCCCCCCCAACCCGTTTATTCTATTCTTTCTCTCCTTTCACCCAGTCTCTACTCAAAAGTGTATTGTATTTGACAGTCTTCCTCTTCTGTCACCTACACCTCCCTCCCCTCCCTGTGTACTCCCTCCCTCATTCTTTTTCTCTCCTTTTTTCTTCTAGGGTAAGATGGATTTCTATACCCAACTGAGTGTTTATGAGCCATTTCTGATGAAAGTAAAAGCTCACTCATTCCCTTCCACTCCATTGCAAAAGCTTTTTCCTTGCCTCTTTTATGTGAAGTAACTTGCCCAATTCTACTTCTCCTTTCCCTTTGCCCCAGTACATTCTTTTCTCACCCATTAATTTCATCTTTTTAACATATTATACCTTCAAATTCACTTCCCTCTTCTGTCATGTCTTCATGTCTATAAATGTTCCTTCAAACTGCTCTAATAAATGAGAAGGTTCATATGAGTTATCAGTATCCCATGCAGGAATACAAGCAGTTCAACATCATTAAAACCCTCAAAATTTACCCTTCCTGGCCACCCTCTCTGAATCCTGTATTTGAAGATCAAACTTACAGTTCAAATCTGGCCATTTCATCAGGAAAGTTTGAAAGTCCCCTGTTTCATTGAATGTCCATCTTTCCCCTGAAAGGGTATGTTTACTTTTGATGGATGGTTGATTCTTGGTTGTCATCCAAGCTCTTTTGTATTCCAGAATATTATATTCCAAAACCTAAGTCTTTTATGTAAAAGCTGCTAAATTACTCTGACTGTAGCTCCACAACAATAGAATTGTTTCTTTCTGGCTGCTTGTAATATTTTCTCCTTGACTAGGGAGTTCTGAAATTTGGCTATACTATTACTGGCGCTTTTCATTTTGAGATCACTTTCAGGAGGTGATCAGTATAAAGGGTTAAAATTAAGAATGCTGGCCATGAAGTTCTCTTGAGAAAACATGAGACCCAGATGTTTGCACAAGGTCAAAATGCTCTGATAACAGCAAATATCTGAGTGTGTTCTGTACTCAGGGAGGAGCTCTGGTCCTTCTTTGCTTAACCATTATCTTACTCCTTTGAAGTTGATAGAAAAGAGAACAACTATTGTGAAAGAGGAAGCCTGGGAGTGATCCTTGAGTTATCCTGTTTTGCATACCTAAATAAGGCTGATAGAGTGGTCTTACATGTATAAAAAGAACTGTCTGCTTGCAAAGGCAGAGATGTAGTGGCCTGTTAATAAAACCTGTTACTCTTCTCTCCTGGTTGAACTCTCAATATTGAACATGCTGGTCATGTCCATTTGGCACCATGAAGACCTTGGAACTAAGGTACGACCTGGCTGCCCAAAAGGAAAAGTCAAAGGACTTTTCAGATCAGTAGATTCTTTCAATTTCAGTGTTACCCTCTACTTCTAAGATATCAGGGCAAATTTTCCAGAAGAGTTTCTTGAAAAATGAAGTCTAGCAGGACGGAGCGAAGATGACAACAAGAGAGGATCATGTCTTAGGCACTCTCTCACAAATCTTCTAAACTAAGGACTCTAACTAAATTTTTGAGAGACAGAACTCACAGAGGGACCGAGTGAGGCAGTTCTCCTACTCAAGTTAACCTGGAAAAGAGCAGAAAGGCTCTGCTCCCCCGTGGTTGGAGGGGCGGCCGGCCAGAGGAGTGGCCCGCCAGAGGGAAAGAACTTCAGCCTCCTGGAGGCAGTTCCAGGATGCTGGGAGCCCCAGCTCACAGCAGCAGGGGAGTTTCCTGACCTACCACCCAGGGAGCACCAAGCACAAATTGGGAGAACAGCAGGGGACCCCTGCCAGAGCAAGTGTGTGAAGCCCAGCCCTCAGGGCACACAGTGAGCAGCCTGGTCATGGCAGTCCAGATCCAGGAAACAGAAGGAGGTGGATCTGGTAAGCAGGAGCCCCCAAGGCATGAGCCCATTGAATCTAGGGAGGGGAGTGAAGAGAGATTGCCAAGCTCTGTCCTCTGCCCCTGGAACAGGATGCTGGGGTTCTGACCACATTCAGATCCTGATCACAGTCTAGGCCCCCCCATAGAACAGCAGGATACCCCCACCTCAGGCCCATGGCAGGGGGGAGTACATATGATCATTAACAGACCAGGAGGGAGGACAGAGCCTCACAACACTGAGACCCTTGTGGGAGTGGCCCAAAAGCTCAGGAAGCACCCCAAAAACAGGTTAAGGCTGGGAAAATGAGCAAGCAGAGAAACAAGAGGAACACCACTGAGAAATATTTTGCCTGTGAGCCCAAGAAGGATCAAAACACTCAGGAAGCACAAGCTCCTGCATCTAAAGGCTCCAAGAAAAACAGAAATTGGGCTCAGGCCATGACAGAGCTCAAAAAAGACTTTGAAAATCAAATGAGGGAGTTAGAAGAAAAACTGGGAAAAGAAATGAGAGAGATGCAGGGAAAACATGAAAATGAAGGAAGCAGCTTAGTCAAGGAGATCCAAAAAAATGCTGAAGAAAATAGCATGCTAAAAACCAACTTAGGTCAAATGGATAAAACAGTCCAAAAAGTTATTGAGGATAAGCATGCTTTAAAAAGCAGAATGGGCCAGATGGAAAAGGAGATAAGAAATCTCTCTGAGGAAAACAAATCCTTCAGACAAAGAATAGAACTCAGGGAGATTGTTGAATTTACGAGAAATCAGGACTCAATACTTCAAAACCAAAAGAATGAAAAATTAGAAGAAAATGTGAAACATCTCATTGAAAAAACAACTGATATGGAAAACAGATTTAGGAAAGATAATTTAAAAATTATTGGAATGCCTGAAAGTCATGATCAGGAAAAGAACCTTGATATCATTTTCAAAGAATTACTACAGGAAAATTGCCCTGATATTCTAGAAGAAGAGGGCAAAATAGAAATGGAGAAAATCCACCAATTCCCCCCAAGAAAGAGATCCCAAAAAACCAACCCCAGGAATATTATAGCCAAGTTCCAGAACTCCCAAGTCAAAGAGAAAATATTACAAGCAGCCGGAAGGACACAATTCAAATATCATGGAGCTGCAATCAGGATCTCACAGGACTTAGCAGCAACTATATTAAAAGCTTGTAGGGCTTGGAATATAATATACCAGAAGGCAAAAGAGCTTAGTATGCAACCAAGAATCAACTACCCAGAAAAACTGAATGTCCTCTTCCAGGGAAAAAGATGGACTTTCAATGAACCAGGAGAATCTCAAATGTTCCTGTTGGAATGGCCAGAGCTAAACAGAAGGTTTGATCTTCAGATACAGGACTCGGGTGAAGCATGGAGATTGGAGGAGAAGGGGAAAATATGAGGGAGTTAATGATGATGAGCTGCATGTATTCCTGTATGGAAAAATGACACTGATAATATTCATATGAACCATCTCAGTTAATAGAGCAGGTAGAAGGAGGTTTTATAGATGAAGCACAGGACAAAGCTGAATTCAAAGATAAAATATAGTGTAAAAATGGAGTCAATATAAAAAAGGGAAATGTAATGGGAGAAAGAAAAAGGAGGGGGGAATAGGCCAAGATACTTCATATAATAAGATTTTTCTTCATTACAGTGAGCTATTGCAATGATATGGAAGCAGGGAAGGCAAGGGTGAATGAGGGTATCTTCTCTCTTATCAGAGATGGCTAGGAGAGAAAACAGCACATATATATATATATATATATATATATATATATACGCAATGGGGTATAGACATCTGGAGTAAGAAGCGGGGAGACAGGGGGAAGGGGTGGGGATGTGAATGAAGGAGGAGAGGATGGACCATGGGGGGAGAGTGGTCAGATATAACATTTTCTTTTTTACTTCTTGCAAGGGGCTGGGATTGGATGGCCTGTCCAGGACCATAGGGCCAGGTAGAAGCTGGGCCTAAGGGGTGGTATGGGGGCTCAGGGCCTCTTGGTCCCAGAGCCGGGGTTCTATCTGCTGCACCACTCAGCTACCCTACAGCAGAGTCAGTGAAAGGAGAGATAAAATATAGTACATGGTAGTGGAGAAATACGAAAGGAGGGAGTTGTGATCAGCAATGGCAATGGTGGAAAAATGTGGAAGTAACTTTTGTGATGGACTTATCATTAAGAATGTGATCCACCCACAACAAAGTTGGTGGTGTTGGAACACAGACTGAAGCACATTTTTCATTATTATTATTATTATTATTTTGGGGGGGTACAGGGCAAATGGGACTGAATGGCCTACCTGGGGCCACATAGCAGGGTGATTTTTGGCCAGATTCAGACCAGAGTGCTCCTGGTTCAAGGGCCAGTGCTCTCCAGCTGCCCCTACTATTATTACTATTTTATTTTAGGTCTTTTTTTTTTTTTTGGTTTATGCAGGACAGTGGAGTTGGGGTGGCTTGCAACTCACACAGCTGTTGTTGGGTGTATGGGGCCAGATATGGGCTTGGGTGCTCCTGGCTCCAGGGCTGGTGTTCTGTCCACTGCACCACCCAGCCATACCTACAATTATTACTATTATTTTTTTATTTTAATTTTTAATTTTTTTCTCTCCCCTTTACTTTATTGTTCAAGTAAGTCTATATTTTTTGGGGGGGGGAGCTATTTTGTTTACTCTTAAGAATTTTTTATTAATGTATAAAAAATTGTACAAAATGAGAATAAATAAATATTAAATAAAATTAAAAAAAAAGAAAAATGAAGTCTAGGGTGTCTTTTGTTTATGACTTTCAGGTAGTTCAATAATCATAAATTATCTATCCTGGATCTATTTTCTAGGTCATTGTTTTTCCTATGAGATATTACACATTTTCTTCTGGTTTTTCATTCTTTTGATTTTATTTTATTGTTTCTTGATTTCTCACAAAGTCATCACCTTCTCTTAGCTCCATTCCACATTTGAAGGAATTATTTTCTTCAGAGAGTTTTTGTATCTCCTTTTCCATCTGGCCAATTCTGCTTTTTAAGACATTCTTTTCCTCATTGACTTTTTGGATTTCTTTTTCCATTGTTTTTTTTTTAACTTTTTTTTATTATTATTTAAGGCAATGGGGTTAAGTGGCTTGCCCAAGGCCACACAGCTAGGCAATTATTAAGTGTCTGAGGCCAGATTTGAACTCAGGTCCTCCTGACTCCAGGGCTGGTGTTCTATCCACTGCACCACCTAGCCGCCCTTTCAATGGTTTTTAAGATCTTATTTTCTTCAGTATTTTTTTTTGCAATCTTTCACCAAGTTACTGACTTGCTTTTCATAATTTTCCTTCATTGCTCTCATTTCTCTTCCCAATTTTTCCTCTGTCTCTCTTACTTGATTTTCAAAATCTTTTTTTGAGATCTTCCATAACATGAGACCAATTCATATTTTTCTTGGAGGCTTTGGATTCAGAAGCTTGGACTTTGTTATCTTCTGATTGTGTATTTTGATCCTCCACAAGACCAAAGTAATTGTCTTCGGTCAGATTTTTTTCTTCTATTGTTTGCTCATTTCCCCAGCCTATTACTTGATTTTAAACCTTTATTAACTTATTAATTTAACTCTGCTTCCAGGGTAGTGGACACTGTTCCAAGCTTTTGAGGGTTTTTGCAGCTATTTTCAGGGCTATCCCCCCATGAACCTCAGTTCTTCCAAGGTCTTATGAGAGGCTTTGACTGCTCTCCTGACCTATGCTCTGGACTGTGGATGACCACAAGCACTCTCCTCTGCCCTGGAGTTGTGAGAACAGTCCCTGCTCTGCTATGGCAGTAAAGTTCCTTTGCCTGAGACTAGGGCCTGAATCTGAGTATGGGTGAAACAGCAAAGTTCTGCCCCAGGGATAGCAGAGAAAATGCTGCAATCACCCCCAATGTCCCTGCTGATATAGGTTGAGCACTCTGAAAGCAACTCCTGGGCAGCTCCCTAGTTTCTGGTTCCAGGGCCAGGGTTGCTCTGGGGTATGAGCTGAACTGGGGTCCCTGCTCATTCTGGTGGGGCAGAATTTTCCCCACTGCTCTTCCCAATTGAACTTGGCAACACTTGGATTGAGAAATCTAAAAACCACCACTGCTATCACAGACCCAGTTGCCCCAGGGATCCAGTTGACCAGAAGTCTGTTCCTGAATAGCTGGAGCCCATTTGCTCTGGATCAGATAGACCTTTCCTGTGGATCTTCCAAGTTGTCTTGGACTGGAAAGTTATTTCACTGTCTTTTTATGAGTTCTGCCCCTCTAGAATTTGGTTAGAGTCTTTATTTAAAGGTCTTTGGAGTCATCTGGGGGGGAGTTTGTGGGAATTCTTGCCTTTACTCTGCCATCCTGGTTCCAGCCCCCCACATGAAACCCTTTTAAGTTTATTTTGCCTTATTAATATGTTCTCGGGGCGGTTAGGTGGCATAGTGGATAGAGCACTGGCCCTGGAGTCAGGAGTACCTGAGTTCAAATCTGTTGGGGGCGGGGGGAAGAGGCTTGGTGGTCGCTTAGCGGGGGAAACATAATCCCCTTATAAAGGAATGTTACAGAACTCGGCCCCTCATTGTTTAAGAGTTCATGGGAGGGAGGACAGAAGGGATAAAATAATCCCTTTATAAAGGAATGTTACAGAACTCGGCCCCTCATTGTTTAAGAGTTCATGGGAGGGAGGACAGGGGGGATAAAAGTGTCTGCTGAGAGGTAGGGAGGGAGCGGGAATGTGATCACAGAAGAATAAAGACTCATTACCCACCTCAGGCGCTCTGTCTGGTTCTTCCCCCATCAAAGAGTGGGGGCCGGAGGTACCCCGAAGACTCATCACGCGTTGGACTGGTGAGTAAGAGGACGGACTAGCATAAAGAAGCCGGCGTTGTAAATAAAAACCCGGCAAGTGGTGCCGAAACCCGGGACCTGATTTTGCTAGGGAACGTCTGAATCCGCTGGTCGGATTCTCCAGACAGCCTCGGTCGTTTCCGACCGGGAGGAAGGAGAGGGCGTTTACTCTCAGATATTGCCTGAAGGACATACCCCTATTGTGTTGACTATGCTTTCTTTCTCTCCCCTTTCTCCTTCTGCTCTAATCACGCTCCTTGCCGTGCTGGCCTGTCTGATTGTGCCCTGCTTCCTCCTTCTCTTTTGCCGAACGGGAACTTTCCAGTTCTGCCACCTGTTAGGATTGCAGCCTCGGCTAGTAGACAGCATGGGGGGCCGGAATAGTATTCCCGCCTTTGAGCTGGAGGAAAAAGAGGCCGTTGCAGCGCAGCTTTATAAACTCTGCGCTAAGCATGGCCGTAAATTACCTATCAAGACGTGCCGTGCTTTTGTTGAGAATATCTGGAACATCTGCCCTTGGGTGCAACATAGTGGGATCCAACTAGATAAATGGAAGGTGGTAGGGCAGCAGATGGCCTCCTATAATGACACCTGCCCGGGAAAACTAACCCCCAAGGATTTTACAGTGTATAAGATAGTGGATGCAGCCCTGCATCCCCAGAAGGTGACTTTGGCACGAACAATCAGCACTCAGGTGGGTAGCTCGTTGGCGGGATCGGATTCAGAGAGCTCAGAGGAAGAGGGAAGGCCACCCCCTCCCCTGTATCCGTGGGAGGAACTTAGAAGAAACAATGGGGGAACAAGGGGCCCCCAGGGAGAAGAAAATGCCGCATGCCCCTCCTTACCGAGACAGAATGAAAAGGGGGAGGGCGATGAATGTGGCACACTTAGAGATTCAGGGCCGGAAGTTTCCGAGCGCGGGAAGGGAGGGGTGCAAACAGCCCTCAGGGGTGGCAGGAAGAGGAGCGTGAGTAGGTGGGACCGGGAGGCTGCTGACGAGGAGGGAGAAGTCCGCGCTGATTGGACAGCTGCCGCGCCCCAGGCTTGGCGGCCCAGCCAGGAAACAGAGGCAAAAAATCCCCCGTGTTCCTTGTCCGCCCTTCAGAGATCCCCTCAAGGGCTCCGCCCATCCGGCCTACTTGCCACCAGTGCCTCCATAGCAATAGAGAAAGGGGAGGAGGTGGACTGGGATGACTGGGGCCTCTACCCGGTATTTACGGACCCCCTTACCGGAGCCCGAGACTACCGCCCTGTCCCTTTTAAGATGCTTAAGGAACTTAAGGAGGCCGTGACTAAATACGGCCCAAACTCCCCTTATGTAAAAAGACTGATGCAAAACCTCTTTGCTACGCACCCTTGGACCCCTGCTGACTTTGACGAAATTGCAGCCGCGTGCCTAGATGCCTCCTTATATTTAGCTTTTAAGGCTCAGGCCCGCAGAGAGGCCTCTAAGCTGGCAAAATCCCGGGGTTATACTCCCCTGGATTTAGCCATTGACCTCCTGTGTGGAACTGGAGCCTATACTGACCCTGCTGTTCAGGCCCAGTATGGCCAGTTTGAGCTAGAGACTGTTAAAGAAACACATGTTGCAGCTTGGGATAAGATTGGAGCCATGAAAGGGGGGGAGAGCCACACAGAAGTTGGTTGGGCTGAAGCAGAGAGCAGATCAGACACCCCTCTCATTTGTGAACGAGGTTAAAGAGACAGTGACTCGTATAATGGGAGACACCCCGGGATCTGATCTACTTATGAGACAATTGATTAAAGAGGGTCTTCGCCCCAAAGGGATCGCAGCCATTAGCAGCCTTCCCCCCGACGCTTCATTAGAAGAAATTGTTGACAAATTGCTGGACATGCCCAGCGAGGATTCAATTCAAGCCTTAGTGACTGCCATGGAGAACCGGGAGGATAGCCTCCTGACCGCCCTTCACGGTATGCAGGTGAGACCCACCTGTTTTGGGTGTGGAAAGCCAGGGCACCTCAAAGCACAGTGCAGGCAGCGGCCCCCCTCCACTTCAGTTCCGACCTGTTATTCCTGTGGAAAGCCAGGTCACATAGCCAGGTTCTGCCGATCCAAAGGGAAGTCGGGAAAAGGGAAAGGGAGGGGCCCGGCCGCGGGGCCCCCCCCCCCCCCCCCCCCCGCGTGCTCGAAGACAGCGGCCCCATTACTGTGACTATCCCCGTGAGGGTTGACTATAGAGAAGGGACACAGCAGAGAGAGATCGGGCCTTGGGAAACCTCGATGATTCCCATTGAGCTAAATATTTTCCCAGCGCTCATCACAGGGGCTGAGAGATGTGTGGACTTAGTCACCCATACCCAGGTCATTTTTGGTCCCGGAAGTCCCACATCCGTAAGGGTCACAAACCCCCACCCCTTTCCCACCTTGGTAAAACAGGGCCAAGAGGTAGGAAAGGCGCTGCCCTTGCGGACCCCTCCCGCTCATGTGAACTGGGTCCACCCGGTCAGCTCTGGGCGACCACTGTTAACCGTCACGGTGGAAAATCAGAAGCTCGAAGGGATAATTGACACTGGATCCGATTGCTCTGTCATAAATAGGGGACAGTGGAGGCGCGAGTGGCCACTCCTACAGAGCCCTCAAGCAGTGACGGGGGTGGGGGGCAATAGATCTGCCATGAAAGCAGCACACGCCCTACGGTGGTCAGCTTTGGAAGAATCTGGACTCTTCACCCCACTGTGCCTACCCGACTTCCCTTATGCATTATGGGGTAGAGATATCTTGAGCCAGCTTAACCTGACACTTGCCACCCCTGATAGCCTGCGGGGAAATTAATTGGGGCCACTCTAGAGATGAGCTTTTCCCCCAGAATAACATGGATTAATAAGAAACCTATTTGGGTTGAGCAGTGGCCCCTGACAAAAGAAAAGCTCATCGCCCTCACAGACATAGTAATGACCCTCCTGCACGAGAACAAAGTGGAACCGTCCCTTAGCCCGTATAACTCCCCCGTCTTTGTCATAAAAAAGAAAGGGGGGAGTTGGAGAATGTTGATTGATCTTCGGGCAGTAAATGCCAACATGATACCCATGGGGACCCTCCAACCTGGTCTCCCTATGCCCACTGCAGTCCCGCAAGGGTGGACTATTATAGTGATTGATGTTAAAGACTGCTTCTATAGCATTCCCCTCCACCCGGAGGACAAAGAAAAATTTGCCTTTTCCCTCCCCGCGATCAATTTCCAAGCCCCCAGTAAACGTTATCAATTCACCGTCCTACCGCAGGGAATGGCCAATAGCCCCACCCTGTGCCAGCTTTACATGGATACTCTGCTACATCCTATCAGAAAAGAATTCCCGAATTGCATGCTCATACATTACATGGATGATATCTTGATTGCAGCACCTTCTGTGACGGGGGCTCGGGCTTGCTTGCAACGCACCACCCATGTCCTCCGCGAGAAGGGGCTTCACATAGCCCCGGAAAAGGTACAGATGGATTTCCCCTATGATTACTTGGGGCATAGGATTTTTCCAGGAAAGATTAGTAGGGCACTTCCTCCGATCAACATCGAGGGATATACTACTCTTAATGATTTTCAGAGGCTTGTTGGCGCCATACAGTGGCTGCGTCCCGCTATGCCCCTCCCATCCTCCTTAATGCAACCTCTATATGATGTCCTTAAAGGCGACTCCCATCTGTCATCCCCTAGAAGTTGGACCCCCCAGGCAAGACAGGCGCTCTCGGAAATTTTCCGCAGAACCTCTTCCTTCTTGGTTCAATACGACCCGGAGTCGCCTGTCCTCTTCCACACACTGGGGGACAGTTCCCTGGGCTGGGGATGTTTATTCCAGAGACATGGATGCCTTGAATGGCTATACCCCCGGACCACTAAGAGCATCATCCGGGACCGGTGGGAGGCCCTGGCCTTATTTTGCCTTCAGGCCTCAGAGCGATGCCAGCGTCTCTTTGGCCTCTTGCCTGTCCTCAACTTTACCCTCCCAGAGGAGGTGACCCACTCACTAGTTGATAGATCTATCGCTTGGGCCACTGTCCTGACTACCCTCTCTCAGACCAGACTCACGCCACCTCCCGTGGTTAGAGTGTTCGCTGAACTGCACCTTTCCCGCCCGTGCCCTCTAGTGTCCCCAGAACCAGTGACCGGCCCTAATGTCTTCACTGACGCTACCAGGTTGGGCCGTGCTGTGGTCCATGACCCTGCTAGACCCGCCACCTGGATTTTTGATACCCCCTTTGACTCCACTCAGAAGAATGAACTATATGCTATACTTCAGGCTTTCCGTCTCTACAGAGACACCCCTTTTAATCTTATTACTGACAGTATGTATTGTGCCATGCTAATCCCTCGTTTAGAAGATGCCTTCATTTCCTCGACTTCTTCCATTAGCCCACTCCTTACACAGCTGCAATCCTCCCTCCGTGATAGAAACCACCCCCTGTTTGTTCTTCACGTGCGCTCTCACGTTTCTTCCACCGGCCCCATATTCCAGGGCAATGCGGAGGCAGATAGGGCTCTCTTGTTAAACCTGTCCACACCTGCCCAGCTGGCGCATGGTAAGTATCACTTGTCATCCAGGTCGCTCCGGTGCCTATACAGCATTCCCCGGAAGGAGGCTCGCCAAATTGTGCGCTCCTGCACTTCTTGTGCTCCCTTTAGACAAGCCCTCCCCGCAGAGGGGTCTAACCCACGTGGGGACGGCCCCAATGCTCTTTGGCAGATGGACATTACTTACCTGGGTCGTAAGTACATCCATGTCTCGGTGGACACCTTCTCCTCCTTCACCTTCGCCTCTCTACAGCCAGGAGAAGCGGTTAAACACGTTCTCTCACATCTATATGCCCAGATGGCTGTCTTAGGGGTCCCCTCGGCTATCAAAACCGATAATGGGCCCGCCTACACCTCGAGAGCCTTTGCTTCCTTTTGCAAAGAATTTTCCATTTCCCATTCCACCGGGATCCCTTACAATCCCACTGGCCAAGCTTTGGTAGAAAGAGCAAATCGCACACTCAAAACTACGCTCTTTAAACAGAAAGGGGGAGTTGGCAGGTCACTGACCCATTCAGACCTGTCTCAGGTACTATTTACCATGAATTTCCTACAAGTCAGGGATGACGGCACTACAGCCGCCCAGAGATTTTTCTCCCCAAAAGGACATGCTAAGAAAGAACCAACACTCCTGCCCTCTCCCACCAAGGCCCTACCAGGCTCTAAAGTCATGTGGAGAGATGAAGAGGGAGGTTGGCATGGCCCTGTAACGGTAAAGAACAGAAGACAGGGCCACCTGTCATTTCATCCCGAGGATAAGATAGAAGAGCCAGAAAGATGGCTCCCTGTTTACAAGATAAGAGACCTTGATTAATGCCCAACCCTACGGGGTGAGAGGAATTTCTTTCTTTTTCAGGCCTTCTGATCATCGTAGGGATCCTTGGAGGTGCTCCATCTGAAGGAAATCCGACATGGGGAATACTCCGAGTTATTCCCTCTCCCCTTCCGGTAGCACGGAACTCCCCGATCTACCCTCGCCTGCTAGTGACCAATACATCGATGGGGCTCCCTTCTGCCTCGGTGGGGCCCCTCATGTGTGGCCACAGGGGAAAACATCGAGGATCCCATACCATGGAGGGATTGCCAGATGGCGGGAGGATACCCCCTTGAGGGTGAACAAGGACGCTGATTCTGGGAATCACCCTACTTGTTGTCTGTTTCTGCCGCCTAGCTAGGCGACAGAGGGGTTATATGCTTCTTACTCAGAAAGCCTTCATGGCCATAGAGACGGGGGAGGATCCCCAAGTCTGGCTAGCCGCCATGCATGACATGTGACACCTAGGGGTAAGACGAGGTAAACCCCAAGACGGGCAACCTCTCCTAACCCAGCCACCTAAGACAGGCCCTGAGGGTGTCGGGCGCCTAGGACGGGCAAGGTCCTGGGTTGAAGGAGATGACCTAAGACAGGGTTCCTCGCCCCCGGCTATCAGAGGCCAGTAGAAATGACACCGCTTAAGGCTAACCTCAGCACCGCTTAAGGTCACACCAAGTGATAACCTTGTAAAACAGAAAGGGGGAGATGTTGGGGGCGGGGGGAAGAGGCTTGGTGGTCGCTTAGCGGGGGAAACATAATCCCCTTATAAAGGAATGTTACAGAACTCGGCCCCTCATTGTTTAAGAGTTCATGGGAGGGAGGACAGAAGGGATAAAATAATCCCCTTATAAAGGAATGTTACAGAACTCGGCCCCTCATTGTTTAAGAGTTCATGGGAGGGAGGACAGGGGGGATAAAAGTGTCTGCTGAGAGGTAGGGAGGGAGCGGGAATGTGATCACAGAAGAATAAAGACTCATTACCCACCTCAGGCGCTCTGTCTGGTTCTTCCCCCATCAAAGAGTGGGGGCCGGAGGTACCCCGAAGACTCATCACGCGTTGGACTGGTGAGTAAGAGGACGGACTAGCATAAAGAAGCCGGCGTTGTAAATAAAAACCCGGCACAAATCCAGCCTCAGACACTTAATAATTACTGAGCTGTGTGGCCTTGGGCAAGCCACTTAACCCCATTGCCTTGCCAAAAAAAACCCAAAACTTTGAGTTACAAATTTTCTCTTCCTCCCTCTCAATCCTCCCCTTCATTGAGAAAGCATGAAATTTGATATAGTTTATAAATGTGTAGCCACACAAAAACACTTCTATAGTAGTCATGTTGTAAAAGAAACAAGACCACTCCCTCTAAAAAATAAACGTCAAGAAAAATAAAGTAAAAAATGTATGCAACAATCTGTATTCATCTTTGGGGTTATATAGCGTTCTTCATCATAAGTCCTTTGGAGTTGTCTTGAGTTATTGTAGGCTATCAATAGTCTTAAAACAGATATATAGCTGAGTCTGCTCTACACACAGAGGAATTCAGACAGGGGAATAATCCTTCATTTTTTATATTCATCCATCACAAAAAGATAAAATAGAAGGCTAATGAGTGATAATTGGGTCTATCATTTCATCTTTGACATTATGGACCAACCCTCACCTTTTTTAAGTCATTTATTCCAGTCCTCTACAGGATAACCCCTTAGAAGTAGTTGCTCCAATCAAGGCCTCTAATCTTTATGACAGGTTGGAGGAGGGAGTAGCTCAGAGCATCATCTAGGCTTCTTACTCCAAGCCCTTTGTCTTAAATGGCCTCCAGTTAGTTATCCAAGCAGGCTTGGCATGTTGGAATGATTAATGGAGTTTTGATTTATAATCTGATGCCTAAAGTATCATTTCTGAAGATTGAAAATCTACCCTTAGAAATCTGAAACAAGAAGAACTGAATCATCCCTTGATTCCCATCTTCTTCTTCTAACTTCCTGGAAAGTTAGGATGAAGATAGGAACCAACTGGCAGGGAGCAGGTATCAGAAGAAATCTTGAGGGTGAAAAGTTCTACTCCTCTCCATCCTCATGCATGCTGTTCATTCATTCCTATGATAGACATCCATTTAATGCTGAAAATTGTTCTAGATACTAGCAGAGATCCAGAGTTTAATTAGAACATTATCCTTATCCTTAGAGAGCATCTAGACTAGTAAGGAAATAACAACAGCAATAATAGGTCATGTTCCTTTTCATACATGCATCTACAATTCTGTGAAATAGGTAATACAAGAATCATTTATCTGTGTTATATAGGCACTGAGGATCAGAAAAGCTAAATGAATTATCTATAATCACAAAGCTAATATTAGAGGTTGAATTCAAACCTAGGTCTCCTAGTTCCAAGACCAGCATTCTTCTCACTGCACCAAGTTGAATATAAGATGAATAGCTATAATACAAAATAATACATTTGAAATGTGTTCTTTGATAGCAGTCTTTGTTTTTCTGGGCTCTTCCTAGACAGAAGACAGAGATCACCTGAAGGTGACCTGCTTCAAATAGTTCATCTACAGTCTTTTTTTCTCAGTATCTTCCTCTCAGTCAAGGCAGTGATTATGGGAAGAGCACCAGGAGCATTCATAATGACATTAGGTGGCCTCCTAACATGGCGGTCTCTTGTGCTCCTCTCATTCTGCCTAGTAACCCTGAGAAAGCTGTTATATCCTCCCCACAGTGCTCTTGCTCCCTTCACCCCTTTCACAGGATTTCATCTGACTCAGCTCCTTTCAGATGAGAAAAGAGGAAAACTGTTTTTTCAGACATTGGCAAAGTCCCTTGGGCTGAACTAGAATGCACTGATGTTTTCTGTCCTGTCTTTCAGGCCTCCATATCAGTGGCATACTCCTACATTGCTGATCCATACAACATTTGTAGTCTTCCAAAACCAGAAGATCCAAGTAAGGCTAAACAAAAAGGAAATAAAATTATCATTTTTTGCAAAAGATATGATGGCATAGTTAGAGAATTCCAGATAGTTGAAATTAATTGAAAGGATAACTCAATAGCATGAAAGACTGTAGATGTTTTGCTAAAATCTAGTTATATATCCCCCCTTATCAGTTACTCTAGTAACCATTCACCCCCCAAAAGGAAAAGAGGTTAGTTTAATTAATCAGTTCTTGAAGAAGTCTGACTAGATCTTGTTATCACAGGTTCGTTTTCTTGATAAAAACACTTAAAAAAAAACATCTTCAGGGGTGGCTAGGTGGCGTAGTGGATAAAGCCTTGGAGTCAGGAGTACCTGGGTTCAAATCTGGTCTCAGACACTTAATGATTACCTAGCTGTGTGGCCTTGGGCAAGCCACTTAACCCCATTTGCCTTGTTAAAAAAAAAAACCCTAAAAAAAAACACTTTCTAAAAATTCAAATATTATTTTATCCTTGCAACATCACTGAAAGGTAGATGCTATTATTCATTTTCACTTTACATATGAGGAAATTGAGGCAGATGGAAGTTAAATGTCAGGGTCATCACACAGGTTGTAAGTTTCTGAGGCTGGATTTGAATGCAAGTCTTTTTTAACACCAGTTCTAGCCCTTTATCCACTGCTCTAACTGCCCAAACACTTTCTTCTTATATCAGAGAGCCAGGGAACAAATTCCACCTCTTATGTGACTTGGACACATTGTTCATGACCCCTGGGCTTCAATTTCCTCATCTGTAAAGTTAAGGACCTAGTTTAGTTGGCTTATATCTGATTTCTTCCATTTATAGATCTATTTATCTGATTTTTACCAAGGATGTGTAATGCTTTCAAGTCTGAAAGGACTGGGACCTTTTCTTCAACTTTCTTTTTCTATGATGTCCTAACATTATTCTTGAAGATCTGTGGCACAATGTTAAATTCATTCTTTAGTATTTGCCTTGCCTCCATCTTATATACTCCCCCCCACACTTTTTAAGTTGGGTGATGGTCTCTTTAGGCAGCTTCTTCCTCCTTGGAATTATTTCTATGTGTATCTTCAGTTCTTAATCATAAAGAATTTTCCAATTCTTTTGGGTTAATTTTCCCTATAGAATTTTAGGTCAGATAATCCTACCTCTGCTTTCTCTAAACTCTTTGAAATCCACTACCCCTAGAATTCATGAGTCCATGGTTAGCTGTCCCTTTTTTTCTCTTTCATCAATTCAAAAATGGAGTAGTCACTTCCATCAAGGTTCCCAATCTTTTTCTACTTTATCCTGATTAGTAACAATCAAGAGTAGATTAGCAATTCTTCTTGTTGCTCCCACTACCTTTGGAAGAATGTAACTATTACCAAGGCATGCCAAGAATTTGTTAGCCTCTTTGCTTTTGGCAGGGAAAGTTCCAGCAAATGTTTAGATAATTAAAAGCACTCATGCCAGTCTGAACTCCTTATCTATTTCCTACTTCTCTCCAGTTTTCAGTAGTGTAATCCCAGAAGGAGGTGGCTCAAGAGATAGAGAACGAGGCCTGCAGTCAAGAAGTCCTGAGTTCAAATATGACTTCTGATACTTACTTAGCTGTGTGCCCCTGAGCAAACTCTGTTTGCCTTACTCCACTGGAGAAAAAAAAAATCACTCCAGTATCTTTGCCAAGAAATTCCCATGCAGTTTGGATTGGGTTCAGTCCTCAGAACCATGTCTCTGAGTGGGGGCTCTCTTAACTCCCTCTCATTGGCTCATTAAAGTTCCAATTGAACCCTCCCAGAAATAATTTTACCTATAGCATAGGTTATAGTTCATATATGCCTCCCTCAAAATAGTGAGTAAAATACTCACTAAACAATATGAATAAGTGTAACATATTCCTATTCAGAAAAGAGAATGCTAAATATAAAGAGTCACAACTCAAATTAAACAGAATTAACAGGATTAATTTGCTTTGTGTCAAAGGCTACAATCTGCTAGGAGGCTAATATTTAAGCCGAATTAGAACATGAAAACAGTTTTACAAGACTGCTAATTAGCTATTTTTCATTCTACCTGGGTGGGCCACTGTTCAATGAAATGACCAGATTTGGAACAATCTTCTTTCCAGTGTTTACTCACTCTAATGCAGAAATTTCCTTGCTGCCAGCCTGCTCTTGTCGTCAGAAAATTTCTGTACATGCGCTATACATGTCATGGTTCATATTTGAAATATAATTTTCTGTTGTTTGTTCTTTTCCTCTAACAAAAAAAAATTAAAAAGAAGTAAAGCAATCTCCCTGAGAACAAGGACTTTAATTTTTTTTCATTTTTAGACCCTTTGTACGCAAATATCTAACACAGTAAATGGCACAAAGTACTTTAAAAATGCTTGTCGAATAGAATTGATTCAAATACTCTTATAACATATCTTTCTTCTCCCTCCCCTTCAAAAGGAAAAAAACAGTAGAAATCAACATTATAGCTACCAGTAGTTTATAATACTTAGAAAAATGTAATCCTGGTCTCCTCCCTACCCTCCCTCTTTCAGCCCAACCCAAGTCACTAAGTCTTATTATTTTTTCTTTTGTATCAATCATCTATAGTGGTAGTTTGTTTTGACTGAATCAATGCCCTTCCCAACCCCACCCTCTCATTAGAAGGTACCTTCTCTCTTTGCAATCCAAATCAATCATCTATTTACTCTATAATATTTTTATCACTTTTTAAAAATCTTCCTTTGTTAAATTCAGCTAAATGCTAGATTCTGAAGTCCATTTCCCTCTGTCTTTTATTGCAATATTGTAATGACCTTCAGCTACCTCCAATTACAAGAAACTTTTTCTTTCCTTTCCTCCCTTAGGGTGATGTTTCATTTTAACTAATAAATAAAAGGCTTATTTTTAAACACCCCCAAATACAGAATTAGTCTCTGTTTGTTTTCTCATAAACATTTAGAGTGGGACTCCAAAAGGACAATAAGTTTTATTCTCTCTCTTTCAGAAGGAAGGCATGGATAATCACTTAGCCTTTTCAAGGTGTTCAAACTTGTTTAATCTTCCTCCAGTTGACTTTGTCTAAGACTTAGCATAGCTCTGGTTTTCTCATTTGGAATGCAATGATGAGCTAATCAACTCTGTTAAGTTCCCTGTAAGAATATTTTCAATTATTTAAGAGAAAATTTTTTCTGACTGTAAGCAAGCTTCCATTTATTTTATGAGTATGTCTTATTGTGTTCTTTCCTTTCCTTTCTTTTCCATTGTTGATGCATAGTGTTGCATGAATCTGGAATTCCTTGGTACATGATCAAGTTCTTTCTTTTCTCTTTGGTCTGGGAGTCAAGGAATTTGACAAACATATTTATGAATGAATGAAAACTGAGATTCCTTTCTGGTAGACAATCTGAACTTAGCCTTCTGTCTTCTTTTATGATTTCCTGAAATGTGTTATTCAGCTCTTATCACCTCCTACCAAAACTATTGTAATAGCCTCCTAAATAGATCTCTTTGTCTCAATTATCTCTCCAATCTTTCCTCCAAAGTTATATTTTTAAAGCACAAGTCTATAATGTTCAATTAATAAGTAGTGATTTTTCTCTTGCCTCCCTTATTTCACACTCGAAGAACTTTACAATCTGGCTCCAACCTACCTTTCCAGACTTATTACACATTATTCCATTTTGTGTACTTTATATTTTAGCCAAATGGGCTACTTGTTAGTCTACATACACAACATTCTGTCTCCTATTTTTTCCTTTGCACAGGCTGTCATGAATCAAATAACTTAGAATTCTTCAAAGATAGTCCCAAGTACACCTTATGTGACTTGTCTATCCAATTGCAAGGACCCCTTGATCACAGCAATTACTAAGTGTTTACCATGAATATATTTTGTAATTACTTACACATGAACATATTAATACCCTTGATATTGTGTGAGATTCTTGAGAGCAAGGACCATTTTGCTTCTATATTTATACCACTATCTAATACAGTACCTGAGATTTAGTAGGTACTTCATAAATATTTTTTCATGTGATTGGTTATCTTTCTAAGATCCATCAAAATCATCTTCATTGGGGCAGCTGGGGTGCAGTGGATAGAGCACTGACCCTGGAGTCAGGAGTACCTGAGTTCAAATCCGGCCTCAGACACTAAATTACCTAGCTGTGTGGCCTTGGGCAAGCCACTTAACCCTATTGCCTTGCAAAAAATCCTAAAAAAAACATCTTCATCATCTTTTTTCTCCTCTTTTTAAAATTTTATTGACATCTACAATTAAGGAACCATTGTTAGACCCAAGAGACCAATACATTACACCATCTCCCTCTCCAAGGAGCTCCCTTTTTCTAGACGTTCCAGTCTTTACCAGATTCATTCCTGGGAGGATCTTGGTTTCTAATGAGAAGAGGGTTGGGCTCTTTTTTCTCATACTCTCCAATTTGTGAAATACTCATACCCTAGAGACAAATGGTTTAAAGTTTGGTTTTTGAATCATTTCTATACTTCCCAGAAGCATATCCAATGGACAATGTAAAATCATGGGGAAAATATTTATTTCTATATAGAAAAGGAAGGTTAAAAACACAAAATACAATGCACATTGATACAATGACAAATTAGAATTCAGAAACCTAATTTTATAACTACTTTTACAGTTTCTCAGGAGATTGATTTTTAAATCTCATCATAACATAAAAAATCAGTACTACTGATTAGGCATTTCACATGTTTACATCAGTTCTGTGCCTGTTCACTGCCAATCATTCTTCAGATGGTGGTTATCTTCTCAGAATTATCATTATCCTTAGTTTACAGGATCATCTGTAAGTATCTGAGGTTGGATTTTAACTAAGGTTATCCCAATTTCAGGTCCAATACTTTATGCATCGTGTCACTTTGTTCCTATGGAAAAACTCCTCTGCTTCCAATCATCTCCACTCTAGGGATCTGATGGACTTCTCTTGAACCCCAAAAGTTATCCATATAGAGATAAAAATTGAACTCATGGTAGCTAATGAGATTACTATGATGGAGTGTATATATAGATAGAGGAGAGATGAAGTCTCAGGACAGAGCTTGGGGTATACTCATAGTTAGGAAATTGAATATTAATATAGAGTAAAGGAGACTGAGGGGTGTCTTGATTAGTAGGAGAGCCAAGAGAGGAATGTCATGAAGATCCAGAGGAGTATACAGGGAAGGTTGATTAATGGTGTCAAATACTATAAAAGGGTAAAAAGTACAAAGACTGAGAAAAGGCCATTGGATATGGCAATTAAAGGAATCATTAAGTGATATAGTAGATAGAGCACCGAACTTGAGACCAAGGAAGACTTTTCACAAGTTCAAGTCCAACCTCAGACACTTGCTCAGTGTGGGACCTAGTCAAGTCATTTAACCCTGTTTGTCTAAGTTTCTCATCTGTAAAATGAGCTGGAGAAGGAAATAACAAACCACTCCAGAATCTTGGCCAAGAAAACCCAAATGGGGTCATGAAGAGTTAGACACAACTGAACAAATGGCAATTAAGAGAATATTAGTAATTATGGAGAAAAGAGTTTATGTTGAGAGATGAAGTTGGAAATCAGACTGTAAGAGTATTGAAAAATTAGTGAAAGTAGATGAAGTAGAAGAAATGAGTATAAATGGCTCCTTCTAGAAGTTAGGTTATAAAAATAGTGGAGGGTAATAATACAGAAGAATAGTTGAAGTCTTAAATTTTAAGTTATACAAAATAAATAAATACTAGGGATCAATTCATAAGCCAGTATTCATATGCATAAATTGACAGAACTTGGGCTTTAACAAGAAATACTTTGGTAAATTTTCTTTATTCTTTTTAAATTTATTCTGTATATTTTCATATAAACTTCCTTGGCTCTCTCATTAGAATTCAAACTTTTTGTACTCTGAACACCATTCTCATCTTACCTTCCTCCCCCCATCTCCTTCTACCAGAACCTTGGATACATTCCAATCCCTGATAGGCAAACTTTTGCACTATGTTAGCTGGAACCAGAGTTCTACTTCATTTTCTGGATATTATTTCCAAACCTCAAAACTTTTCTTTCTTTCTTTCTTCCTTCCTACCCATCTGTCCACCCACCCATTCACCCACCGATCCATCACCCAACTATCCATCTATCCATCCATCCATCCATCCATCCATCCATTCACCTATCCATCTATCCAGCCAGCCAGTCAACCAGCCACCAACACACCCATCCATACATCCATCTATCCATCTCTCTTTTCACTTCTTGCATTTGCACTCAGTGACTAATACAATGCCTGACACATAATATCCAGCAGTTTTTGATTGACTGATGATTACTAATTTTATGGTTATTCCTCCACTGTTCAGATATAATAATTTGGAACCCCTGAAGTTTTCTTAGTTTATTAGTTTTTATAGTTACTATAAGATCAATCAAAGAGATAATATACAGGGTTTTCACAAGAATTTGTGAATTGCAATTTTCTAGAAACTTCAGTGCCTCATCCTATATTTTAATATCATGACAGTTAAAACAAAAGCTATGATCTTATTTAAGCTTAAAATGATTAACCTCAGGGGTAACTAAGTGGTGCAATGAAAAGATTACTGATCCTAGAGTCAGGAGGACCTGAGTTCAAATCTAGCCTCAGACACTTGTTACTTAATAGCTAGCTGTGTGACAAGTCACTTAACCCCATTGCCTCACCAAAAACAAACAAACAAAAAAGATTAACCTTTTTAATAGATTTATAAAAGGATTTTAATAAATTTGTCAACAGCTTTTTCTATTTAAAGTTATTAACCCAAATTTACTTTAAAATACATACTTGTCATTATATACTTCATTCACATATAAACAATAATTCAAACTTCTTCATAGACATAATCCATATGCATGGATGTGTTCATTTGTGTATGTCCACAAGCAAAAAAACTAGCCATATTTAAAATAAAAAACATGCCCATTAATAACAGTGAAAAGCTATCAGAAGTAGTTCCATATACCTCTACTACCAATCAAGAAAATCAGTATCTAAACAAATGGTAGCAAATTAAAAGTGTTAGCAACCTTTTCCATTCAGTGAAAAGGATTCAGCTGCCCTTCATCAAAAGGGCTATTAGAGCCCTCACTCCATCCTTTCATCTTAAAGTAGTTGGTTAGATATGATTATATCAATAGATGCAGATAAAGCTTTTTAAAAATTATAACATTCATTTATGCTATAAAAAGTCAAATCAATAATCATAACCTCTGAAGAATAAGTATAGAATAATCATTTTTTTGAATATAGCAAAAAAGTTTCCATTTAAAATTAAAAGCTAACATTACATGTGATGGTGAAAATACTAGAAGCTTTCCCAAAAAATATTAGAGTAAAGCAAGGATATCTCCTTCCCTGATATCATTTAATATCATTTTGAGACATCAGAACATTAGTAATAAGACAAAAGAAATTAAAGGCAAAGATGATAAGGGAAAAAAATCCTCATTTGTTGATGACTTGATAAATTACTCAGAAAATCCTAGAAAATTGGCAAAGAAACTAATTGGGACAACTAATTTGAGGACACAGAATGAACCCACAAGTATTAATAGTACTTCTCTATGCAATAATAAAATTCAGGAGATCTAATAGAAAGGAAAGTCTTGTTTGAAATAATTTGAAAATGCAAAAAAAATCTGGGAATCAGTTCAAAGTCCATTCAATAGAGGGGGGAGGAAAGTCTTTGAAATGTATAATATTCACTTATGCTAAAAAAAAAGTCAAATCAACAAGGATACCCTACAAAGTTTTAGCATACAAGGTACTTTTTTAAAAAATATAGTAAAAATTATAAAAATACAATAAAATATAGTTTTGTTGTTGTTTAGTCATTTTAATCATGTCCAACTTTTCTTGACACAATTTGGGTTTTTCTTGGCAAAGATACAGGAATGGCTTGCCATTTCCTTTGCCAGATCATTTTACAGATGGGGAATTCAAGCAAATAGGGTTAGATTGCTGACACAGGATCACACAGTTTGTAAATGTCTGAGGCCAGATTTGAACTCATGAAGATGAGTCTTCCTGACTTCAGACCTGAAACTATTCACTGTGCCACCTAGCTACTCCCTGGGAAAAAAAGTACAGATAAAATACAGCAAAAATTTTTTTCTATATACCTGTATAGCTATAATTGCAAAACTTTCCTGAGAAAATAAAGAATAACTTAAATAATGAGAGATATTTAGTGCTTATGACTGGGCTTGTGCCACTATAATAAAAATAATAGTACTCCCCAAATTAATTTACAAATTTAGTGACATGTCAATCAAACTATCACAGTAATACCTCACAAACCAAGACAAAATAAAAATAAATTTCATTTTGAGGAACAAAAGATCTAGATTATCAAAGGAATAATTTTTAAAAGGTAGGGAATGGAGGAGGAAGAAGGAAGAAGGAAACAACATTAAAAAGCAATAATCATCAATATTTTATATTGGTCTTTAAAAAAATAGAAAACATAATTGAGGGAAAAAAGAAGCAAAAATATTAATTACAAATTGTGGGACAAACCTGAAAACATAAATTACCTAGAAAGAACTTCCTGTTCTAAAATAATTTCTGAGAAAACTGGAAAGTAGTCTGTCTTTCATATTTTTTTTTTGCAAGGCAGTGGGGTTAAGTGGCCTGCCCAAGGCCACACAGTTTGGTAATTATTAAGTGCCTGAGGCTGGATTTGAACTCAGGTACTCTTGACTCCAGGGCCAGCACTCTATCCACTGTGCCAACTAGCCGCCCCTGGAAAGTAGTTTGGCAGGAATTTGATTTGGAGAAATATTGTATATGTATATGTATATGTATGTGTGGTACATACCATTTACCACAACAAACCCCAAATGGATATGTGACCTGAAGTTACTAAAATGCAATTTAATTCATGAAATTAAATCCTAATATTAAAATATTAGGATAAAAAAGAAAATATAAATATAGTTATGGTTGGGGAGAGAGGAAGAGATTTTACTTGAAGTATTTGATCTGAAGAGGTCAGTGGAAAAAAAAGAACCCCATGGGCACCAAAATATTTATAGCCATATTTTCTGTAGTAGCAAGGAACTAGAAAAAATATAGTTGTTCATCAATTGGGCCATGGCTAAAGAAATGTAATGAATGTAATGGAATATTATTGTGCTATAAGAAATGATGAAAGCAAGAGTTACAGAGAAGCATGGAAATATATGAAATGATGCAAGCAGAATCTGGAAAACAACATATATAATGATTACAGCAATGTAAATCAAAAGAACAAGATAATTGAAACTAGATGGTGCACAATGATAAGGACTAAACTTTGGTCCCAAAGAAGATATATGGGAAAACACCTCCTCCCAACTTCATTGCAGGAATAGTGTCCACAGGTGTGGAACACTGATTTTAATATTAGACTTCTTTGACTGGTGAGTATGGCAGAACTTTTTCTTTCCTAAAGGGAGGAGGAGGAATACATTAGAAAATGTAAAAGCAAAAGATAACATCAAAAACTTATTTAGGGGGGCGGCTAGGTGGCTAGTGGATAAAGCACCAGCCTTGGAGTCAGGAGTACCTGGGGTCAAATCCGGTGTCAGACACTTAATAATTACCTAGCTGTGTGGCCTTGGGCAAGCCACTTAACCCCATTTGCCTTGCAAAAAACCTAAAAAAAAAACTTATTTAGGGGCAGCTAGGTGGCACAGTGGATAGAGCACTGGTCCTGGAGTCAGGAGTACCTGAGTTCAAATCAGGCCTAAGACACTTAATAATTACCTACCTGTGTGGCCTTGGGCAAGCCACTTAACCCCATTACCTGGCAAAACAAAAAACAACTTGTTTTACAAAATAGCTGTTTTTTCCCCATCAGGTGCTAGGTGGGTTTTCCTATCTTCTTCCTGCCCACTGATTTGAAACATTTCTTCTAGATTTTTCATGCTGGATGAGAGCTTTGGCCCTCCTATGACCCTGGCAAATGAAAATGTTGACCTCCATACCTTCAAGCATGTAGATGAATTATTAAAAGACACAAAGAGACTCTTAAGAGACTGAGTCTGTGATCTTTTAAATTTTGTTGAGTTTTAAGAATATCATTAGATTATGAACTCCTTAAGGATATCCTCTATGTCTTATTCAACTTTGTATTCTCCCTTTGCACTTAGTACCTCACACAGGGTAGGGAAATTCTATTCCAAATAAATGGAATATATTAATTAATGATATTTTAAAGATATTACTTATAAAAATATTGCAATATATATTTCAATCAACTCATCAAGTATTAAGTGCCTACTATCTGCTTGTCACTAAGTAGTGCCTACTATATAGTTTTGGGAGATACATATATATTTATGTCAAATAAAATCTCTCCCATCTTTGATGTCTTTTTAGTTTGAGTTCTTGCACAGAATCTCAGCATCCTTTTAGATAAAGATCACATTCTGGTTTTGGGGAACGAACCGAAGGGTATATTTATAGGATGGCCACTGAAATTGAATGTGGGTTCCATAGTTCTCTGCACTTCTTGTAACACATGTCACAAATTGCCCTGGAAAAAAAATCTAAAGCATAGAGCTTTAGAGATACAATGGAGGGAATAGAATGATAATGGTTTATATATCTTAGTCCCTGAAGGACAAAATGAACTCACAAGTAGGAAGCGTCAAAAACTATCCAAGCCTACTCAAAAGAAACCTAGACTTCAGGGTGACTTGATAAACCTACCAGAATGCTATTTGTAGTCCCCTCAAGGACTATGCCTCTAGTCTTGCTTCTCCTAAACCTCCTGATCCTACTCCCTCCTCTTTTCTTTTCTTTCTTTCTTTCTTTCTTTTTTTAACTTTCCACACCTGCATAGTTTAGTGGTTTCCAGTGTTCCCTAGGCTCCCCATAGTTGATGCCATGACATCTATCCCCTGGGCCCTTCAGAAAGTCATCTCTTACTGCTTAAGGGGAATATTTAGAACCTGATGATGGTAATAAAATCCCCAAATGGTCTAAATAATTGCCACCTCTGCAACTTAGCCAGGTGCCCAATCCATGTATTGATGAAACCCCAGGTTAGAATATCAAGGAATATATTACTTGATGATACAAGGTACTTCCTCTTTCCCCTTGCCTTGGCTCAAAAGGGACCTACCTCTAAGCAGCAAAGCCTTGTTATAGCAAATGTAGTACAAATATCACATTATCCTTCATCTTCCATTTAAATGTTTGTCTAATTAAGGATATCCTTCAAGAAGCACAAAAATTCCATTTTCTCTAGATGCCTTCTCTGATTTCCCCCAGCTAGAAATGATTTATCACTTGACAAGTCTAATAGAACTTTGCCCTTTTCTCATGGAGTTATTGTACTTTAATTGGTATTGCCACATATTTTTCTGTATATGTTTTATCACCTTTACTAGATTGCTAGATAAAAGATAATCTCCTTTAAGGCAGATTCTGTCTCATCTTTTTTTAAGCTCACAAAGAACTCAGGAATGAATTACACAGTTTTGGGAACAAATAAAAAATGGACTATGGACCTGAATGATATCTGTTGCCCTCAGGACACTCTATATAGCCAGAGAGAACCCTATCTGGAGCATGGGAATGATAGGGGACTGAGGGAGAGAAGGCACTGTCCCTATCCTCAGGGAAATCTCATCCTGTCAGGGGAGATGAGTAATAGGCATACAAATAGACAAGGACAATATTTGAAGCAGCAGTACTGAATTGGAGTTAGTGTTGAGAGTGACAGGGAGTGATGAAATAAGATAGAGTTTATTTAATGAAGGCTTCCTAGAGGAAAAAGACCATCTGGAGTTGGTTGGGAAGAAGGGGAAGAATAGGAATGAATGGAGAAAAGAAAGGATGTTATAAGTCAGAGTTAGAATGACTTAATGAAAAAAAAGGGGGAGATGTTTGTGAAGGGAGATAATGAGAAGTCGTTGACCCAGAAAAAATTAGAGGTGAACAGGTAGAGGAAGGGATGGAGTAAATTACTGAGACACCTTGGATCTCCTGATTTTAATGTAAGATACAATTAGAGCACATGGATGGACATGAAGATCACATGCAATTGAACAATAAAACAAGACTGGATCAACGAGTAGAGCACAAAAATGCTCTGCTTTATGGAACAAGGAACCTAGGGGAGGGAGGAGGCAGGAAATGAGTTTTCACTTTGGGGCAAGGTAGGGCTTAAACAAATTTTCATATCCATTCCACTCAGTTTCAGAAGACTTCTTGGAGGAATCGTTTCAAGAACTATCAAATGATGAGAGAGCTTGGCCAGTGGAGGAGGCTGTTCTGGACACTAGTCTTGAGAGTGCATATAGAGTATGTTGGATAGATTGAAATGACTGAAGAAACAAAGGTTTGAGCTTCAAAAGACATCAGTTTATTAGGAATGCATTCCATTAGCATAACAAATCAGGACCAGATCTTCTCAATTTGGTTCTTGGTCCCAAATTCAGGGAAAGACAGATTTATATGAATTAAAGGAAAACAGTTAATGGAGTATAAAACCAGGATACAAGATTAGTTAACCTGATTTCTAATTGTAGGAAAAATTAAAGGTTTTCCCAGTCAGGAGGTGGGAGAGAGAACAGTACAATTTCCTGAAATCAGGAAAAGAGGGGTCTCATTTCCCCCAAATTAAAGGAAATTTGTATAGATAACTATAATAATCCCCCAAGAGAAGAGTCTTTTCTTTCTCAGAATGGCACCAGACATTATTATGAGTTATTGGGGAATCTTAATCTGGCTCCAAAGAAAGAGAACTTTGGTTAGAAGGACAGTCCAAGAAAATGACTTTGGAGACAAGATTTGGGAGGATGCCAAAAGATATTTCCAATAGTCATTAGAATATATGCTCAGTGAGGTGAAGCTGTCTGCTCCTTTCATAGACTTTGGCAGTTGGTAGTTCAATGAACTTGATAAGTGATGACTGACTGACAGCATAATATTATGGTTAGCTATGATTCTCATGTTGAAATTCATGGTCATGGTCATGGTAAAGATGACAGCAGCAGTGGTGATAATGATGATTAGGATAGTGAGGCTAATGATTTTGAAAGTGATATTGATAGTACTGGTGAGGATCATAGTTTTGTGGTTGTAATGGTAATCATGGTGATGCTGAAGGAGCTCTTGATGATATTTATGGAAATGAAGATGAGGGAAATAATGATGAAATCCCTAGAAAATTGGCACAGAAACTCTTCTTTCCTAATATTCCACATTCTTTTCTTTCTTTTTTTAAGCTGAAGAAGAAAGTACAGAGAGCTAATGTAATCAATTGTCAACATTTAAAGGGTAATAAAAGGAAAATGCTGTGGTTCAGTAGTTTTTAGTTGTGTCTGACCCTTTATGATCCCATTTGGGATTTTCTTGACAAGTGGTTTGCTATTTCCTTCTCTAGATCATTTTACAGATGAGGAAACTGAGACAAACAATGTTAAGTGACTTATCCAGGATCATATAACTAATAAGCATATGAGGTCAGATTTGAACACAGAAAGATGAGTGTTCCTAGCTCTAGACTCAGTTTTCTAGGCACCTTGCCGTCTCCAACAACAATATAAAGAGACTATTGACCAGCTATTCTACAATTCCATAGAGAACAGAAGGGGCAAATGGGCTAAAAATATTACTGCAAGAAAGATCTAGATTAGATACCAGACAAGCAGGAGGATTTAACTTTCAGTGAAAGATAATAAGACTCCCTAGAGAACTTTAGAATTAGAAAATTGTCTTTGAATCATAAGATTTATCACTAGAAGGGACTTCTGAGATCATAAGAGGTAACTAGGTGGTGCAATAAACAGAACTTGAAATCAGAAAGACCCGAGTTCAAATCATGCCTCAGAACCCTGGGCAAATTTATTTAGCAGCGTAACCTTGGACAAGTCACTTCACTTCTGTCTACCGCATTTCTTCATCTGTAAAATAGGAATAATACAAACAGCTACCTCCAAGAATTTTTGTGAGTATAACATGAGATGATATTTGTAAAGCATTATGTAAACCTTAAAGTAATACATAAATCAATCTATTATTATTATTATATGGTTCAACCTCTTCATTTGTAAATAGGGAAACTAAAACCCAGGGTCATGCCTATAGTCATACAGGTATAGGTGGCTTGTCCAATTATATAGATTGTAAGTGTCGGAGATATGAGAATGTTTGTTCTTGATAGATTAGGAGGAATTCTTTCTGGAAATAGAGACCCAGGCATGATGACCTTGGAAGTAGGGGTGGAGATGGATTTTGTACAAGAGGGTCAGGAGCTACAATTCTCAAGGGGATCTTAGTAAAGAAGAACAAAACTGAATGTTCTCTCCTTTCCATTGTAGCAGGAAGACGTAGCAGCAAAGTTCGTGAAGTGGAGGCTGATATTGTATTGCAGCAAAGTAAGCAAGGGATTAAGTGCCCCACCTGTGTTAGGCATCCCCCAGTGCCCAGGAAAATACCAAGCAACTGGGCCTTGCTCCCATGAGAAGCTGGCATTCTGAGGTAATCAGGCAGGAGATTAAGGAATCACGGCCTACTGAGCTGAGGTGATGATTGAAGAGGTGTGGCAGACCCAGGGGAAAAACGTGTTCTATTCAAACCTTCAATTAATCTATACTGCCACCCCTGAGCCGAGCCCAGTGCCCCTAGACTCTTGTCTTGAGTTCCAGGGGCAAATTTGAAGGGAGATGAAGATAATTCTTGCCCTTAAGAGGAGCTGCCTAGGCTGATGGAGGAGACAGGAGATGATGTACAGACACCGAGAAAGAGCAAATTAAGGGTAGCTAGTCTGATATTGCCAGACAGTAATGCCAACAGAATGGGGAAGGCCTTGGGATGGATGGAACCAAAAATATTAAAGCTTCTTGGAGAAGAAAATCATTTGGTTAGGAAAAAGGGAAGCATCTGAGAGTATTCCTGTCTGGGGGGAAAATCTAAAGTAGAAGATGGGGAGGTGAGGGCACTAGGAGAGGTTTACTCACCTGTAGATGGAAGTCCTAGCTGAGGTCCAGACTAAGGAATTCAATCAGATTTAATTTGGTTTAATTTAATCATATTTTAGGGATACATCCATAAATAGCCTGTTCCATCACCCAAATTATAATAAATGATATCCATCATTTTGTTTCATCCCCATAAGCAACCAGTGAAGTAAATGATGTTAAGTATTATCATTCCCATTTTATAAATGAGAGAATTGGGTCCTTAAAATAACTTGGCAAAATCACATAGCTGCTAAACAGCAGAACTCTGACGCTAGAGCTCATGTTTCTTGACCCTCTTTCACCCTCACCATGCTGGTTCCTGTCCTGCTCAATGTGGCAAAGTATTTATTTGAAGGCACTCAGGTCCCCAATGCTCCCACGAGTTCCCCACTAAAGAACACCAAGTACAGGTCATCTAAAATAGCCTAGTGGGCTGGGCTGGGGTGGGGGGTGGCTGTGACAACTGAGAGGGTGAGTTCAGAGTCAAGGAGTCAAACAGGTTTAAATGACCTTTGGGAGGAAGGTCATAGTCATGAATAAATATGTAGCCAGTATATTTTATAGTTCATTATCACCTCCCTTGCTCAATAATTGTCATTATGAAGTTTGGAATGTATATTGTTCTTCTCCTGGGTCCTTACATCTTTAAGGCATTTCTCTCCTCTCTAAGCTCAGAAGCAAAGATTGAGAACAAAGGTCCCTGGGAGAGTTGGGGGCTTAAAAAACGGTAGAAAGGAGAAGGCAAGAGGCAAAGAGAGGGAAAGAGAGGAGACAAGGAAGGGAGGCTCAAAGAAAGTTGTCATTGAGGATTGGAGACCCAAGAACTTGCAAGGGCTTCAGCTTTCCCAACTTCACATAATGGAGGAACTCAAGAGGAGAAAAAGTCAGTGAGTACCAAACCTGCTTTGAGTGCAGAAGGGCCCAGCATATAATGGGATGGGAAACAGTCCCAGTTGAGTCAGGAGACTCAAATTCTATTTTACTTTGGCTGTTAACTTGCTCCATGACTTTGGGCAAGTCACTCCAATGCTTACTAAAGAGTGAATTGGATAGAATTAGTTACTGTTATTGACTAAATAATTAACATTTCTTTTGTTCCTAAAATTTTCGAGTTTTCTCAAGCCCTTCTGGGAAGTTCTCCTGGGTCTTCTGGTTCATGCCTAGAAAGACACCTAGAAAATACTAAATGTCTTCCTCTTTTGAAACTCTTCTTGCCATGTTCTGAAATGTTTAGTGACTCCCTACTACCTCTTCAAACCAATCTTGAAAGCTTCATAGGTTTTAAGATTTTTCCACTCACTGACCATCACTCCTATTTTAAATGCTTTAATATTTCAACGAACTTGAAGAAAACCCCATAAGCCATGAGGTGGAGGTGAGGAGGTAAAGTCTCCCAGGTAAAGAGGATAGGATCTTGAGTGAGTGCCCAGTTCCCAAGGGCATGGATCACAACCTGATCACCTTCTCAGCATGTGCATATCATCATGTCATTCCATAAATCTCCAAAGAGGTTCACCTAGACAAGCTGCAGAGGCAGCCTCTGTCTAGGATAGCCCTGTAGTCTTCCATCTTTCTTTCTATCACTCAGAACATAACCTGGTAACTCCCTTTCTGATTAGACATTTCCCCAAGATGTCTTCTACTACTCCAGCACAAGTCATTGTTGATAATAAACTTTAGCCTCCTCACTCCCACTGTAAATCTCTCCATTGATCTTGGGGCCATCTATAATTGTTATTCTTCAGAGACTGGCCAGAGAGAATCATGAGAAGAATACTGATGTTTAAAAACATTTAAAGCTGTGTGGCCTTGGGCAAGCCACTTAACCCCACTGCCTAGCAAAAACCTAAAAAATAAATAAATAAATAAATAAAATAAAAACATTTAAAGCTGGACTTTTATTTCAGGAGCAGCTTGGTACATTGAAAGCCAGATATAATTTTGTAATCACAGTTTAGCTTTCTCAGGATGGAAATAGTACTAGCTGTGAGGCCAGAGGACCTGGATCCAGAGATCATCACCAATATTTACTATTGAACCTTTACAATAACTCTGGGAAATAGGTGCCATTTTTGTCCCCATTTCGCAGATGAAGCTGGGAGAATTTAAATGACTTGTTCAAATACAACACAACTCCAAATTTGAATTCAGGTCTTCCTAACTCTGAGTCCTATCTGCCAGGCACTTAACTTTCCCAGGCCTTGCTTTTCTCATCCATAAAATAAGGAAGTTGAATTAGCTAGCTCTAATGTCCCTCAGAATTCTGGATCTTTGCATTCAGTTCTAAGCCCAACTCACCTTCCATCTGCTATGTCAGTTCAAAAATTGGATGGGCACATCTATTAATGTCAAATGTCCATATGCTAGTTTTCTTTCTTACCATTTCCAAAATCTTTATCCTCAGAGAAAATCTTCCAACATCTGTTGTTCTTTCCCATACTGCTTTCTTTTTTATATAATATTTTATTTTTTCCCAATTATATGAAAAGGCAATTTTTAACATTCCTTTTTTACAAAATTTTGAGTTCCAAATTTCTCTTCCTCGGTCCTTTTCTCTCTTCCTGAAATGGTAAGCAATTTGAAAAAGATTAAATATGTGGGGGGCGGGGGCGGGGGCTTGGTGGCTCAATGGGAAGAGCACCAGCCCTGGAGTCAGGAGTACCTGAGTTCAAATTTGACTTCAGACACTTAATAATTACCTAGCTGTGGGCCTTAAGCAAGCCACTTAACCCCATTTGCCTTACCAAAAAAACCTAAAAAAAGGAGATTTAATATGTGCAATCAGGTAAAATATATTTCCATATTTGTCACAGTTGTGAAAGAAGAAACATATTAAAAGGAAAAATCATACACACACACACACACAAATAAAATGAAAATAATATGCTTCAATCTGCATTCAGAATCCACCAGTTCTTTCTCTACAAGTGCATAGTATTTTCCATCCGTCCTTTGTAACTGTCCTGATTCCCTTCTTCTGATAAACCAGAGAACTTGGGACACCCTTCAAGAACAAGCAGCAAAAAAGACTAATGGAGCTATCCTTGAATAAGTTTCCTTGCTTGATTGGCATTGGCATAGCAGATCATGCATTGTACTTGGAGTTAGAAAATGAGTTCTGAAACATGTATTTACTGGTTAATACCTTGGATCAGTCCTTCCCTGAGCCTTAGTTTCCTCATCTGTAAAAGAGAGAATTCAACTAGGTTATTTCTATATTCTCATCTGGCTTTAGAATCTTGTGATGCAAATACACATTCTTCACTCAGGCAAGAAAGACAAAAGGAAGGGTTTAAGGACTTTGGCCAGAGCTTAGAACAGTTAGACCTCCTTTCTTGCATTTAAAAGAGGAAAATATTGTCAGTCAACAGTCATTTATTAAGTCCCTGCTATGGAGTAGACACAGTTAAGTATTAGGAAAGGCAGGAGACAATCTCAGCTATAAAGGAACTCCTAGTCTAATTGGAGAGACAATAAGCAAACAGAATAGACAAAGAATGACTTGGAGACAGATCCTGAGGGAAGACATTAAACTTAGGGAGGGATTGGGTCTGGGTTCTTTAGCCCTGATTTGAAGGCAAGAGGTGGAGAGTTAAGGATAAAATACGTGAGTCTGGAGATACAGTGTCTTGTAGGCCAATGTCACAGGATCAAAGAGTACATCAAAGAGGAAGGTGAAAGAAGAGTGGAAAGGTAGAAGGGGAGAGCTAGTGAAGCCTTTAAAAGTAAAAAGGAGGACTTCATATTAAATCTGGAAGCACCTGGAGTTTATTGAATTGGGGAAGGGTGACATACTTAGAAAGATCATTGTCATTTGGCTAAGTTATTTGGGGTGAACTTGTCTGAAATCAGGGAATGAGATGGCCTCCTAGGGTCATTAATTCAATTCAATTAAATCCAACAAGTAACCTACTATGTGCCATTCACTGAATTAAAGAGGGAGAAAAAAAAGGACCCTGTATCTCTAGGTGATATCCACCTAGATATTGATGTTGAATAATATCTAATTTTTTGCTGTCCACATCCAGAGAAAGAATCGATGACGTCTGAATGCAGATTGAACCATACTATTTCCATTTTCTTTGCTTTTTCATAGTTTGCTTTTCCCTTTGTTCTGTTTCTTCTTTCACGAAATGACTAGTATGGAAATGTTTTACATGATTGCACATATATAACCTATATCAAATTACTATCTTAGGGAGGAGGGAAAGAAAGGAGGGAGGAAGAAAATTTGGAACTCAAAATTTTATAAAAAATGAATGTTAAAAATATCTTTAAATGTAATTGGAAAATATTATTGAAAAAATAGTGGTCCCAATTACATTTAAAATAATTTTTAATATTCATTTAAAAATTTAAGTTCCTCTCCTTCCTTCCTTCCTCTTCCCCCTCTCTGACACAGTAAGCAATTTGATAGAGGTTATACATGTGTAATCATGCAAATCTTATTTCTGTATTAGTCATGTTGTGAAAGAAAACACAAACCAAAAAAATAAAACCTCACAAAAAATAAAATGAAAAATAGTATGCTTTGACATGCATTCAGAATTGTCCACTTTTTTTCTGGAGGTAGATTTTTTTTTAGCATGATTCCTTTGGGATTATCTTGGATCATTGTATTACTTAGAATAACTAAGTTCATTCACAATTAAGTATTATACACTTTGGCTGTTACTGTATATGGCATTCTGGTTCTCCTTACTTCTCTTTGCATCAGTTTATATAAGTCTTCTGGATGAATATTTAGCAAAGGAGACTGAGGAGAGATCAGATAGGTTAGGAGAAAATTCAGGAGAGAATTGAGTCTCAAAAACTTAAAGAAAAGAAAATTTCAAAAAGAAGAAAGTGATCTACAGTGTCAAAGACTGCAGAGAGGTCAAACAGAATAAGGATAGAAAAAAAAACATTGAATCTGGCAACTAGGAAAATTTGGCAACTAACTTTGAAGAGAACAGTTTTGGTGGGATGATGAGTTCAGAAGCCAGACTGAAGAGAATTAAGAAAATAAAGAGAGGAGAGGAAGCAGAGGTACCCACTGACAATTTATAAGGACTGAGAATATTTGGAGATAAGAAGTCTAGACTGTGATTTCATTGTTTTAGAGAACTCCCCCAGCAAGGAAACTACCTCCACCAAGACAGTAAGTCAACAACTTAATAGAATTATACTCTTAGAGAATTGTTTGAGGCACTATGAGGATAAAAGACTTTCCTACAGATACATAACTAGACATGAGTGAGAAGCGTAACTTGAACCCAAATCTTTGTTATTCAGAGAAAACTCATTGTTCTTCCAAATTTTTTTAATCCCTTTTCAAACTTCTTATGCCTCTCTCTCTCCCCAGCCTATCAGCTGAGTACCTTGCCAAAAACTGAGGTAATTAGTTAAAAGTGCCACCTTCTCCTTTCTTTCTTATCTCCTATCACCCATTTACCTTTGGTCACTGTCTCCTCCTTCATCCCCAACTCTATCCTTTTCTTGATCAAGATAAACCCCTCTACCTTCATGAATGATCCATTTCATTTCACCTTTCCCAGCAGATTACCTTCTCTATCATTCTCTCTCTCTCTTATCTTCAGTCTTTCCTTGTTTCAGTTTCCTGTCTTACACATAAACTCATGTCTCCCTCATCCTAAAAAAAATCCCCCACTTGAGCCATCCATCCCCTCTAATTTCTCCTGACTTTTATGGTTAAACACCTTGAGAAGTTTGTCCTCAGAAGTCTCCACTTCCTTTCCTCTCTGAATATCCTGTAGACATCTTACACTCAACTTGTCTCAAACTGGACTCATTATCTTTCTGCATAAAATTTTCCACCCTCCTAATTTCCCTGTTACTGTCAAAGGCAGCACCATCTTCCCAGCATCTCAGGTACACAGCCTAAGTGTCATCTTCAACTCTTCACTATCTCTTATCCCTCAATTCAATCTGTTTCCAAGACCTGTCAACTTTGCCATCTCTCATATATGCTCCCTTTTCTCTTCTGATACTACCACCACCATGGTACAAGTCCTTATATCCTTATGTATGGATTATTCCAATAGCCAATTGTGGGGCAGCTAGGTGGTGCAATGGATAGAGCCCTGACCCCGGAGTCAGGGGGACCTGAGTTCAAATCTGACCTCAGACAATAATTATCTAGCTGTGTGTCCTTGTTCGTCACTTAACCCCATTGCCTTGTAAAAACTTTTTTAAAAAAGGCAATAATTATTCTCTGGTCCAACCCATTCTCCATTTTGTTGCCAAGGTGATTTTCTGAAACCTTAAGTCTGACCCTGCTCAATAAACTCCAGTGCCTCCCAGTTACCTTTGTGGGGTTTTTTGGGGGTTTTTTTTAGGTTTTTGCAAGGCAAATGGGGTTAAGTGGCTTGCCCAAGGCCACACAACTAGGTAATTATTAAGCATTTGAGACCATATTTGAATCCAGGTACTCCTGACTCCAGGGCCAGTGCCTTATCCACTGAGCCCCAGTTACCTTTAAAGTCCTTCCTAGCACCCATCCCACATTTTTAGTGACACATTATATCCCTCTCCACAGACAGACACAGACTCACAGACAGACACACAGACACAGACACAGACACACACACACACACACACACACACACACACACACACACACACACACAGAGTTATGTCCTCCATATGGTCACTTGAACAAGACACCATATAATCTTGGCTCCAGGAATTCTTATTGACTGTTCTCCCTTGCCTGGAATACTCTTCCTCCTCATTTCTGTCTTTTTGCTTCCCTGAATTCCTTTAAATTCCAGCTAAAATCTACCATCTACCAAAAAATCCTTTCCCATACCTTTTAGTTCTAATACTTCTCCTCTGTTGATTGTTTCTTATTTATTCTGTATAGAGCTTGTTTGTTTATAGTTGTTTGCATGTTGTTTCCCCATTAGATTGTGAGTTCCTTGAGAATAGGCATGGTATTTTGCCTTTATTGGTGTCACCAAAAGCTTTCTCTGGCAAGAATTGTAGTTTGATGGAACTCTGTGCTACAGCAGAATTCAACCAGGGAACTCTTCTCCTCAAAGAACTGAGAAGCAAGAAAGGGTCCAACATCCAGGTAGGGCTAGTTCTGTCCCCTCAGAAGTCACTTGTGGCAGACATTGAGGCCAGTGAATCATGAATTCCCCATTGTAAAAAGAGGTTGAGGGGCGGCTAGGTGACAAAGTGGATAGAGCACCAGCTCTGGAGTCAGGAGTACCTGAGTTCAAATCCGGCCTCCAACACTAATTACCTGGCTATGTGGCCTTGGGTAAGCAAAAAAACAAAAAAACTAAAACTAAAAAAAAAGAAAAGAGGTTGGGATAGTTTTGAGTTACTGCCCCAGGGCTAGCCACCATCAAAGAAAAAGCGAGTAATGGGAAGAAATAGGAAGGTAGATGACTCAGTGGATAGAATGTTGGACCTAGAGTTGGGAAGACCTGGGTTCAAATGTGACCTCAGACACTCACTAGTCCTGTTCTTCTGGTTTTGCTCTCTTCACTCAGCATCAGTTCAATGCAAGTCTTTCCAGAGTTTTCTGAAGACCCATTCCTCACTACTCTTGTTGTTTTAAAATGTTAATTTAATTTTTTCCGTTTACGTGCAAATGTAGTTTTCAACATTTATTTGCAAGTTTGTGAGTTCCACATTTTTCTACCACCCTCCTTTCCCTCCCCTCTCCACATGACACCAAATAATCTGATAAAAGTCATACATATACACCATATTATATTTCCATATTTGTCATGTTGTAAAAGAGGATTTAGAACTAAGGGGGAGGGGGAAGAGAAAGAGAGAAAGAGAGAAAGAAAGAAAGAAAGAAAGAAAGAAAGAAAGAAAGAAAGAAAGAAAGAAAGAAAAACATCCCATTTACATTTTTAGTTATGATTACTAACTCTGTATTTCCCTAGATGCTATCTTCCCCTGTTTGTACTTTTCTTGTTCCTTTACCCTTATTCCTCCTCACCAATGTTTTGCTTCTAATTGATGCTGCTTGATCAGTCCTTTCTTTTTTTTTAATATTTTATTTATTCATTTTCCCAACTATATGCAATGGTAGTTTTTTACCAAGCATTTGTTTGGCAAGATTTTGAGGTTTACCTGAGGTTTACCTGCCTCCCTTCCCTCCCCTCCCACCCCTGAAAGCAATAGGATCCATCTTGATGATGGTATAAGAGAATGAAATCCATATTGATCATGCTGTGAGAGAAGAATCAAATACAAATGGAAGAAAGAAAATATAAGAGGGAAAAAATGACATACTAATAAAAATGACATACTAAAAAATTAAAGATAATAAGAGTTGGTCTTCATTTAAACTCCACAGTTTCTTCTCTGAATATGAATGGTATTTTCAATTAACTCTTAAATTTGTCTTTGATCAATGTAAAGTCTTTATCAGATTGCTTTCTGTCTATTGGAAAAATAGATTATTTTTCTGTAGTTGGAAAAATAATAAAATATTTATTTTAAAAAATTGTCTTTGATTATTGAACTGCTGAAATGAACAAGTTCCTTATGGTTGATTATAACCCCATGTTGCTATTAATGTATATAATGTTCTTCTGGTTCTACTCAACTCATTCAGCCTCTATTCATGAAAGTCTTTCCGGGCTTTTTTGAAATCCTATACCTCATGAATTCTTATAAGAACAATAGTGTTTCATCACATACATATACCACAATTTGTTCAGTCATTCCCCAATGGATGGGCAACCCCTCAATTTCCAATTATTTGCCACTACAAAAAAAGTAATCAATCCTTCTATCAGCCCTTTTCCCTTTCCCCTTCCATATTTCTTTTTAACTTTAACTTTACTTTTACTTTCCTTCTCTCTTTTATCAGTCCTTTCTTCCCTTTTCTTGCCTCTTCCCTCCTATTTCCCTATAGAATGGGATAAAATTTTAAACCCAATTGGGAATGTATGTAATTCTCTCTTTGGGCCAAATCTATTGAGAATAAAAGATTTAGTCAGTGCTCAGGACCTTCCTTTCTTTTGCTCTCAGACATACAATAAATCAAGGACATGTGATGGAAAATACCATACACATCCAGAGAAGGAACTATGGAATCTGAAAGCAGATCAAAGTTTATGATTTTCAATTTTTTAAATTTGTTTTATGTATCATGATTTTTTTCCTCTCGAGGTTTTTCCCTTTTTAAATTTGATTCTTCTTTTATAACACGATTAATATGAATATATATTTAACATAGTTGTATGTGTATAACCAGAATTAGATTACTTTCTATAAGGGGAAAGGTAGGAGGGAAAGGAGTGATGGAGAAAAATGTGAAGCTCAAAAACCTTACCCAAAAAATGATTGCTGAAAACTATCTTTGCATGTAGTTGGAAAAATAAATAAATTGACTTAAAAAAAAAGTCAAAGACCTAAAGAAATAAGTCCTTACATAAAGAAGGGACTTTATGATTTTTACAAATTAAGCAGCTATATGTGGGTTTGAGGGCATCTTGTATACCCTGGGAAAGATAAATATGTAGTTTTATGTTCAGGGAACTTACAATCAAGTCAGAGAAAAAGACTTTGCCCAGTCACCCAAGTTCAATACCTCAATCATCTTTGATGTCTCTTTTTTTTTCCAGTAACTAGAAGTGCAATGAAAGGCAAATTAAAGAACCACTTAGGTTGTTGTCACCTCTCTAAAAGAGATAAATTTATTTATATTACCTGTCTTACAGTTGTGAAGCATGTAAACCCCAAGCCTCTAGAGAAATGTAAAGTATTACTAGGTATGTTTTTGGTTGACTTTCATCCACTAGTGTAGAACCTCATTACCCCCTTACCTAAACTCCTTCAGTCTTTCCTTTCTTCTAGACTTACCTCTAGTTACTAAAATCCTTCTCAGAAGCTGCCTCATCCATGAAGTACACCGACTGGACTTGCAATTTCATTCATCTTCTTACAAGGGAAGAATTTCCTTCTACCAATGCAGGTCAACAACTTAGAGTCTTAGAAGGTCTATTTACAGTAAGTTAGTATGTACCTGGTATTGTTTTTATAAGGAGTTCAAATCCTGCCTTAGATACATTTTTAGATATGTGACTCTGGGCAAGTCACTTAAACCTCTCTCAGGCTTAGTTTCCTCAACTGTAAAATAGAGAAAATCATAGTACTATCTCATATGGTTGTTGTGAGGCTTAAATGAGTTAAGTAAAGCATTTTGCAAACTTAAACACTATATAAATGCTAGCTATTATTTTTTATCTTTAGCACAGTGAAGCTATATAAGGTTCTCCCCTGAGGACAGGGAGGCCAAAACTGGTTTCTGGACTCACTTTTCTAGACATTCCCCATCTAAATTGATCACTGCCCCTAAGCCCCAGAGACATCTGCCCTGAAGGGAAGAGGAGAAGGACTTGGGGAAAATTCAGGAAAAAAAAGATAGGGAGGATTAGATGCAATGGAGTAAGGGAATAACCAAGAAAAGTTAGACAATGAAAGCCCATCTTTTTGTGTGTGTCCTTGTCTGTGTCTGTGTCTATGATCTAGAAAGTTTCAGTAATTTCTTCTCCCTCTTTTCATCCCACACCATCCCACATCCCACCCCATCCTCACCACTAAAACTTCACTCCATGAGCAGATATTCTTCTAAAATGGGAAAAGAAATCTTTCAGGGCCACTGTCATTTATAAATTTTTCCCTCAGGCAAATAATTTGGAAAAGTGTGTGGAAAAAATCCTTCCACCTCCAAAAACACCCCCCCCACTGCCACTGATGCTCAAATTCCACTATGAATTCATCCCCTTGTACCAGATGTCATTCTCTTCCTCTTATTTTCCTTTAAAAATCATATCCTCAGCCATGAATTGACCTGGAAATCTGACCTGCTCTGTCTTGGGTCATTGAGATAGAGCTTTGAATGATAAACCAGATACTGAATAAATCATGCAAATCACTTGGTGAGAAATGAAAAATAAAAAATTCATTCCATCCAATTTAATTGTATTGTACAAAATGTAAGTTTGTATAT